>NC_137017.1:30056612-30251165 GCF_032717465.1 Coenobita brevimanus
CTATGGACAAACAGATTAACAGAGTTCCGATTATTGATTACTTCTTTTGTATCTTCCATTCTTCGTATCGCTGGACGATTTCATTTGGATGGTTATGAGAAACTGTTTGAAATGGATTGACTGGATATAGCCTTCGCTTTCTTCTCTACTAGGGAGCTCAACTACGAGGAACATCATCATTAAGCATCGTTAAGCGAAATCCTAACCTCAGGCGGAAGGGTTGGGGAAATATATAAAGAGAATTACCGACTGGAACTGCCAGCACCTGCCGACAGCGTGTTGACTCTAACTTGACAAGCATCTCTCACCCCTTTCAGCGCAGTTGATGGCAATGTGTAATCAGGCTGGAGGGACTGAACTAACTAGTTACGGAGGAGACTCATTCCTCCCACGTAACTACAGGCTCATCGAACTATATGCAACAACGACGTATTGTGTGAATGACTCTGTTCCGTCAGATGAAAACATGTCAAGTACATTGCTGCACAGTTTTCAGTTCACTTTTGTTTTGCTCTGGAACGTACAGTAATCCAGATCACTTCCCTTTATCTTGCCAGATCCATCCCTTCCCGTTTTTTCTTCCCTTTTTATTTCAATATCTCAGTTTTTCTTGCTTTTTGACCCCTACCGACGTTATCCCAGTTAATACCTCACCATTTGCGTCTACCTTCATTTATTATATCTCCCTCTTTCCTTCATTTTATACTTTGCACTTCTCATTTTATGATCTTCCTTTATCCCACTCTACACCTCTCTTATCATCCTCATTGTAGCAGCCTTGTTTGTCTGTCACTGTAATTTCTCCGGTACTGCTTGTCTTGTGACACTCCTTTACCCTGTTGTGCACATTTCTTATCGGAGCTATTCATGTACCTTCCTCTGTTACTCTTTTTTACTCTCCATTTCGTGTCTATACTCGTCTTCATCTCACCATTCTTCTTGCGTCTGTCCCTCGTTTTATTCTCAGTTTTGCCACCGTCTTATATACCCTTAGAGTATGATCTTCACTCTTCTTTTGCCATCGTCAGTATTTTCTTATTTATTTGTTTTCTAGTTTGTTATCCCTTTTTATCTCATTTTACCCTCCTGCAATCTGCATCGTTCTTCTACTTTCGTCTATCCCTCTTTGTATCCTCACCTTTACATCCTCATATCGCCCCAGTATCATCTACCTGTGACTATTTCTACTTATACTCTCTTCATACCCCATTACTTCGTGACCTCTCCCTCCTTTATCCCTCTCTACACTTCCCCTTTCTTCATCGTTTCTCTGCCGTTGTCTGTCCCTTCTTTCATTCTCTCCTTACATGTAATCCTACTTTATGAAGTTCCATACTGTCATATTCCTGCTACCTTCTTTGCTTTTCCTATCTCTGTAATCCCTTCCTACTTAACACCGTAATCTCTACACATCCCCATTACCTCTACTCCCTCCCTGCATCCCTACCCAGCAACCTTTCCTCGTACCTCATTATCTGCATCTCTTGTACGTTCCGCATTTCTCCTCTGTTTCTTTTTTTTTCTTCTTCTTCTTCTTCCCTCCAGCCCTCTCAAATAATTTTTTTTTCATCGTCTTTCACCCTCACTTGTTTTCCCTCCAACACCCTTTTCTTGATCAGTCCACATCCCCTCCCCTATTCCACCTACCCTAATCATTTCTCCTACATTCATGCCCTCTAATCTACCTCTGTTTCTCCGCCCCTTCCACTGCTCCTAATCCGCTCCTGCCTCTTTATTCATTCATTCCCATGCTTTCTTGTCCTCTATGCTTTTCTCTCTCCCAGCTGTGTTTTTCTTTTGCCATGCTCTCCTTTCATCCACGTGTCCCGATGAATATCCATTGCTTAGGGCCGTGGATGATAAAATTGCTACCCCTGAAGCGATACCGAGACACTGACCCAGTTCACCCCAATCATATTTTTACTTTTTCAGTCGGAGAACGTGTGGGAAACTGTAAACATTTTGTGCGATGTTCAGAAAGGATAGCTTTGTGCTTGTCGTCGTTCTGGAAAGAGAAATTTTGTGTATAAATAAATATATATATATATATATATATATATATATATATATATATATATATACGGTATATATATGCTTATTTAATTATTTTTTTGTAATTTTAGGTCTTTTATCCTCAGCAGTCAATATTTTGATGTCATACTGACAAATAATAAACAATTATAACCTTTCAACATGACCTAGAAAAAACTACCGGTATGAAAATTTTGACAGCACAGGAGCGACCTGCTGCGGTGAAAGAGGTAGAATCAATACGGTAATGTTCATTAAAAAAAAAAAAAAAAAAAAAATCTTCTAGCATCCGTTGGCTGGTTTTTCGTAGTGAAGGAATGTGTTTTAACGACAGCTAGTGCAACAATGAGTGAAAACTTTGTGTTCCCTCTTCACCGTGCCTCTACCTTAGCTAAACCTCAGAGCTTCCTGTCCCTCTCCCTGCCTGTCTCCCCGTCTGCCTGCCTGCCTCTCATTTGGCCACACCATGTAATCTTGATACAACAGGGGTCGGGCCGAGGGGAAAGCCGCACCTTATCAACAGCGCCCGTCCCATCTCCTTCTCCCGTCTGACCCCAAGGGAGTGATTAAACCAATTTACATTTTATCAGCCACACAGTTACACGCCCTCACACTGATACCATCCTGCTGGGTTTCAAATAAACCCTTTTATTTCCTTTTTGGATGTATGTAGCCAGTTGTACAAGCTGCAGCTGCCAGAGAGAAAACGAAAATAGCAACTTCATTTTTTAGACACAAGACTGACTTCGTACTTTGGAAGATACAAGGTTAATTAATTTTCAACGAACCAAGGGAAACGAGCGGGTTGAGTCTCCCTCGCCCCTGCTTATAAGGAAATAGATTAACACATTTCCCCGTCGGAGGTGTAAATCCCAGGTGACTAAAAAGCTTTTTGCAATATCCGTTGTTGGGTGCATAAAGATGAGAGAAGCTTAGGAACCTCGCACTTTTTACCAGAGGCTGTTTTATTTCATTTTCGTTTATTTGATTAATTAGTCAGTCAGTTCTGTAGATGGATGATTGATTGGTTAGTTGCTTAGTTTTTGGTTGGTTAATATGCGGATGACTAATATTAATCATCTTATAATATCTAATAATGGGTACGATACGTAAGGAAGAGAGGAGAGCTTATGAAATTCGTAGGTATTTAGAAAAGTTGTTCTCCGTTGTAAGGATGAGCAAACATCTTCCCACAATATCAAATAGTGGTTACAGAAGAAACCCTTAACATATTCCCACGTGCTCACCAGGCATTGTTTATACTCTTGATCCTAGACTGCTAAAAATTCACCCATAATATCCAACTGTGGGTATAGAAGGTAGTGAAAACCTCAAGGATCCCGTGTGTAATTGCCACATTTTTTCTCTTTGAACCTGACGCCCACGTATCCACCTTCGGCATCCTAGGTGGGTACAGAAGGATGAGAAAATCTTTGAAAATGTATACGTATTAAAATTTCCCTGATTACAGGTGACAAAAAATCCATCCACATCAAACTGCTGACACAAGGGAAAAATTACTTAGGACAAGGAAGAGAGGAAAGCTTTAGAAATGTATAATGATATATGAAAGTTGCTGTTGTTGTTTGTTTGCTGAGGACGAAAAATCATCATGTATATCTAGTGGTGAACACGGCAGGAAGAAAACTAACTTCCATGTAAATACCGAGTGTAATTTATACCGTTGATCTTGGTTAACAAAACTTCCACCTTTAATATCCACATGTGGATACAAAAGAATTCTGTACATAATTACCAGATTTTTTTTGCTTTGATGCTGATAATTATGTTGCCACCTTCATCATACTGGGTGGATACAAAAGGAGAGAAAATCTTGAGAAAGAACTGAAATCCGTCTACATCAAAAAGTGGAAACAGGAAAAAAAAAAATGTTGATATATGTACGTGATCACCAGATGCTTTTATTATTATTATTATTATTATTATTATTATTATTATTATTTTCCGGAATGGCTAAACATCGTCCTTACGAATCGTGAGTGCTTTTGTATGTGTGTGTGTGTGTAGCCATTTATAGTAACGATATCAACTCCATGAACCCTTTCTCAAACGGATATATCTCTCCAAAGTGAAGAAAATTATCAGAATTTAACCAGAAAGTAAAAAAAAAAAAAAGTCATTGGATTAAAAAGCTCACGAATTCTATACCTTTTCACCAGATCCTCCCCCCCTCCTTTTTTTTTTATCTCGCCTGAAAAAAAAAAAAAACTCGTGCTACAACATCCGGCGCTACGTACAGACTGAAGAAACGCTAAAGACACTCGTGGGGCTTGCCAGATGTTGTCTTTGCAATGGGATGGAGAGGGAATGTTGTGTGTGCTGTATATTCAGCTTTGAGGGAGAGGCAGAGGTACAGGTAAATATTTGGATCTGTGTATACAAGGAAGTCTGGGGGAGGTAGCGGCCGACTTCTTCCTCCACACTGAGAAACTGGAGATCCTTTTTTGAAACTTAACAGGAAAATTACGAATGCAAGGGCCATCATCATCATCCTCATCATCATCATTTTTGTCATATTTCAAACTGTTGCATGGAATTACTATTCAGAAGTGGTAGAATGATAATTGCTTGTATCACTGTAATCATCGTCGTCTTCTTGTTCCTCACTATTGCATGGTGTTGTACAGGTTCAGAAATTGGAACAAAAAAGCACTAAAGTAAGAGAACTTTCAGTATTGCTCAGTGATGTGGACCACACATCTATTTAGTCACCACTCAACCTCCTGAAATATTTGCTGTACCCCAAAGATCTAAAATTACACACACACACACACACACACACACACACACACACACACACACACACACACACACACACACACACACACACACACACACACACACACACACACACACACACACACACACACACACACACACACACACACACACACACACACACACACACACACACACACACACACACACACACGTGGTATGGATGTCTTTTCGTCAATTGCAGAGTTAAAATAGGGATAAAACCAGAATGTCCTTCATTTACACCATATACTGTACTTCATCCTCCCATTTCTACCCTCCATGAGTTTTTTGGTGTTCCCATTATTCATATTCCACTCACTCGCATCTCAGTAACCACATCAACTCGCATAATTCCTGCCCTTCCGCGTTTTGTATCCTCAAATCCATTCATACACATTCTTTTCGCCGCCATTTCATATAGGCTGTATGTGACATTGCCATTTAAGCGCAGAATTCTGTTCTTTCTTCATTAGACTTCCATACATCACATCGTTCGGATGTGTCTGCTTTTCTTACCCTATCCTTCTTAAGCAACCTACTTAACTCCTTTATAGACCTGTCCATTGCTGTCAGTGATTTTTTTCTACTCATACTGCTAAAAAACTGACATCTGCGTGCTGACGTGGGAACAACATACCCCACATGCAGTCATCTTACGGCCTCCCTACTTATCGGTAATGTTCTTTTTCATGCCAAGGCATTTGGTCTATGTTCTTCCCGGTTCGTGTACATATGCTTCTCATCCTCATCCTCATCCTCATCCCTTCTTCTCACAGCACCGTAAGAGTTAAACTCTTCCACCACTTCCAGTCTGTCCTCACTGTCCAGTGCAACACACTGTGAGTCACTACTCGTTCAGATTCGACGCACACAAGCATCGCTAACCTCTGAACCGGTATTCATAGATTCTCTTCACGGTTAGCTAGCAACATATTATCATCTGCATATATCAGATCGGAAGTAGCTCTTGCCATTCATCATCAGTTTCACTCCTAACCCCGTAGCTTTTCTTTTTTTTTACTTTTCTGTGAACTAATACAGCATGAGGACATGGCATAGCCTTGTTTTACTCTAGCACTGGTATGAACAGACAAGGGGGAACCCGGACACCAGTTAGTTACTGTATGTCTCCCATCAGTACTAGTATTGTATCAATTACCCAGACATCCATCAACATTTACAAATGCTTCCACCACAAAAAATTTGTCGTATTCAGTAGCTTTCTTTTCATACCTCCATAAATTGTCCATAATTCCTCCATCTCAGTGTTGTATTTTATTTTTTCATAACTTTAGTAACTTTCTATTCGTCAGATATTCTTTCTTCAATGTCTTTCGAACTATCAGTATTTTATTTAATTAGGCCTATCCCTCACCGTACTACAGTCTATCTTGGTCATCACTCAGCAGGTATTGTAACACATCTTAACCTTTTCTATCACAATAAATTGTACCTACAACACTCAATAGACCTTTGCTTCGATAAATTTTGCACACAGGTCATACATTACACTCTTCTTCAGCTCCATTTATCCAAGTTTTTCACAGATTTTCGGCAAACAGTTCATGGCGTTCTTTTCATTTTATTGCCATTTCTGCATGTACCCCCTCAAAACCTGCTGGCCTCTCACTCTGCAATATTTTCACAGCCTTCTTCATTCCCTTCACCGCGACATTTCTTGGGTCCCACATTACTTCACTGTCCGTCACTCAGTTCTGTTAACATAGCAAGATTACAAATGCATGAGATATACAGCATCTAAATTAAACGAACTTGTTAATGCTATTTATGTGAATTTTTCCGCAGATCCTAATGACATACGAGAACCAAAATCATCTCGTCTTCCCTGCGACATTAATGGCCTTATCAAACTCTGTGATTAAGTTTACCCACGATTAAGCACAGTAAATTGCTACACTAATGACATGTCGCAGCGCAGATTTATTTCTTCCCTTAGTCTCCCGGTCTCTCGTTATCGATACACCATAATGACATGTTCCAATTTTTTCCTCTATTCCTCGTCCTGCTTATTATTGCTCCAGTGCACATTTATTCCTCCCTTCTTTTCCTATCCTTATTGCCATTTTGTTGATGAAATTATTACGGCAGATATTTCTTTATGTCTCACGGACTCTTACTGTTTCCGTAACAATTTTTTGTTCTCCTTCCTACCCTGATTTCTCTAATAATATAATCCTGTTTGGGTTAATTCCGTCTTTTACTCCATCTCTTTATTGTTGATGACGTTTTGCAATTGATATTTCTCTCTGCATTCCCCCCTTCATCAGTAATTATTGCTAGAACACTAATATGATCTTTGTGTTCATCTTTTTATTTTTGTCCACCGTTGATTTTTTCTCCCCTCCTCTTTCTTGTCTTTGGTTTCCGATAAATTAATGAAACACAACGCATATTTATTCCTTTATCCTCATTTGTTTATAATCCTAGAAGAAGTTTATGCTTCTTCTTTCTCCTCATCTCTTACACCTCTTGTCTCATTTTCTTTTATTTTTGTTTTTTAATCGATACACTACTGTCAATAATATTTCAGTACAATTAATCGCTCTCTCTCTCTCTCTCTCTCTCTCTCTCTCTCTCTCTCTCTCTCTCTCTCTCTCTCTCTCTCTCTCTCTCTCTCTCTCTCTCTCTCTCTCTCTCTCTCTCTCTCTCTCTCTCTCTCTCTCTCTCTCTCTCTCTCTCTCTCTCTCTCTCTCTCTCTCTCTCTCTCTCTCTCTCTCTCTCTCTCTCTCTCTCTCTCATCAATCCACCGCCTCCGAGTCACCTCCCTTTTCACCACCATCACTGCCACCCACCAATTTCCCGCCCAAGGGTGTGGTATCGTTTCCTTATCCAAAATAGGAATAGTAACTCTCTTTCCAAATCATCTGTTAGCCAGCAATTTCTCTCTCTCTCTCTCTCTCTCTCTCTCTCTCTCTCTCTCTCATTATCCCTCCCCAGTTTATTCCCTCTCTCTTTCTGCTCATCTCTTATTATCGGGTTAGGTGGTGCTCATCTTGTCCCTACCTAGCTTGGTGCGTGCTGGTGTAATGCGCTTATTGGTAACGAGGGAGACAGGTGGAGGATGTGGAGGAGGAGGAGGAAGGTATGGAGGAGGAGGAGGAGGAAGAAGGTATGGAGGAGGAGGGAAGGAGGAAGAGGAAGGTGTGGAAGAGAGAGGGAAATGACGAGGAGGATGTGGAGGAGAGGCGGGAAGGATGGGGAAGATGTGGAATAGAGAGGGGAACTGCGAGGAAAGGAAGAGAATGAAGAGAGAGAGAGAGAGAGAGAGAGAGAGAGAGAGAGAGAACAGAAGCGAGGTAGGAGGAAAAGGAACAAAAAAGAATATATTATGTGGGAGGAAATACTACAGAGAGAACAGAGAGAAAGAGAGAGGAGGAACAGAGACGTGTAGAAAGGAGGTGGAGGAATATAGAGGAGTGTACATAATGTGGGAGGACTGTGGAGAGCAGAACAGAGTGGAGTAGGAGTAGAGAAGAGGTGCAGAGAGGTTGAGGGGAGAGGAGGAAGAAATGACAGGAGCAGAGATGAGTTCATAATGTGGGAGGACTTGGGTGCAAGAGAGGAGGAGGAAGAGGAGGAGGAGAAGGAGGAAGATACTGTAATATATGGAGAAAGCAGAGATTAGGAGGAACCAGAGGAGAAGCAGAAGGAAGGAGAAACTGATATGAGGAGGAAGAAAGGGAAGTAGCAGTAGAGTGTAATTTAGTGGGAATAGGATGAGAGCAGAGAGGAGGAGTATAGGAGCATAAAGCAGGAGAAGCATGGAGAAGTCGAAGGTGGAGGAGGAGGAGGAGCAGATAATATGGAGGGACTATGGAGAGAGCACGTAGCGTAAACTGAGGGACTGTCATATGGTACTCGCTTCTGTTTAGGTGGTAGGGTACGTCGCCCTATGTCAGTTGCCATGAACACACTGACACCCGCTATCATTATGGACAGGATCATCAGCCTGTGTTGGTCACAGTATTGCTTCCTGATTAACAGTCAAATTTTACTAAATTATAGCATCACTGTTATTATTATTATTATTATTATTATTATTATTATTATTATTGCTGTCATCATCATCAAGATAAGTTTATCAGTCAGCTGTGGTTAAAGAGCCCAACATTTATCAGTTATTATATTAAAACGCAGTCATAAAGTTGGATAAGTTTAAAGATATATCACATCTATCAACAATTTCGTTTTGTCTTGTTTCTCTTATAAAGGCGTCAACATGCTTGCATGCGCCGGCCATGCGCACCTAATGGCGGCTTTTCTACGCTGCTTTATCTTAAGCAGCCTCTCTGTTCAGTTTTACGTCACACTGTGACCTCCCCAAGTGTTGTTTGGTCTGCATCTAATAGCTCTATCCTCAGCTCTGTAATTTTCTTAATTTTTAGTTAAGCTCTTAAGAACGTTGGCGGATTTATTATTATCCATGATACCTGTAGCAGATTTTGTTCATTACAGTGGATGTCTGTCGTAATTCAGGGGTTGCTAAATGTCTCCATTAACCCTTTCATTATTGCTATGCTCTTGTCTTTAACTAGGGTAAATTTTCACATGAATACGGTGTTAGTCGCGAAGAAAACTATGAAAGTACGTACAGTTATAGAATAGTCTCATTTTGCCACAGAGCCGCTGTAAATAAGATGCAAAAAGACGACAATCTTCGCCAAGCAGAAGTGAAAGAACTATAGGCCATTATTATTGTTATTATTATCATCATCATTATTATTATTATTATTATTATTATTATTATTATTATTATTACTTGGAGAGACAAGACTGAAAATGAAGAAGTGAAGGAGCGTCGTGGGGTGGATGTGGATGTGATAGGAAGCGTTAGGAGATATACACTGAAGTGGTTTGGCCATGTGGAGAGGATGGAGAGCGAGAGACTGACGAGGAGAGTGTATGTGAGTGATGTGGAGGGGAGGAGATGGAGGGAGAGGCCAAGGATGGGGTGGAGGGATGGAGTGGAGAGGTATATGAGAGAGGGGTGTGTGTGAGCTGGGAGAAGGGCAGTGAAATGACGGGGGACAGGGCGACAAGGAGGCTATTTGTTTGTGGTCATCCCTTACGGGATTAAGGCGTCTGGCAATTGATAGATAGATTATTGTTATTATTATTATTATTATTATTATTATTATTATTATTATTATGTTATTTAGGATGATAATATTTAAAAATTCCAACCAAAGATGCGCATACTAAAGCGCATCACCCATCTTTATTTGGGCTTAACATCGATTAAAACATAACGACCACCCCAGGAGAAATGGCTGGCTTTGGTGGAGATGGAACTTCCAGGGATGCTCAGCGTTGCGCCGCTAATACAGGCAAAAGCATAAACGTTGAGTCTTTTCCGAGAAAGGCGAGTTAGGACGTAAACGACGGGGAGCAGGCAGATAATTATATATATATATATATATATATATATATATAGAGAGAGAGAGAGAGAGAGAGAGAGAGGGAGAGAGAGAGAGAGAGAGAGAGAGAGAGGTTATATATATATATATATATATATATATATATATATATATATATATATATATATATATATATATATATATATATACAGTATATATATATGTAATGTCGTGGAAATGCATATGAATTCTTTAACTACTCCAGCAGGTGTAACTTTTTACGACAAATTTAAATGATTACTGTACAAACAGTTGCTAAAGTGGCTTCCCGGATGGCCAAGATCAGATCTCACACACACACTGCCAGACGCCATGTATCCCAAACGGGGTGGCCAAGGGCTTAGAGTTAATTGTTTTACAGGGAGGGGCACTAATCCTCCACCAACCCCACGTGACACGTAGGGAGAACGTTATGCCAACAGCATCTGGTGTTCCCAGGCGGTCACCCATCCAAGTACTAACCAGACCCAACGTTGCTTAACTTCGCTGATCGGACGGGAAGCGGTGTAAAGATCAGATCTAATTAGAAATAATCGTCAACATGGTGGAAACATGGTAGTCAGTTATCGCTGTTGTTTTTCTAAGCCACATCATAATTAACTATAATGGGTCGGATGGGTGGACGGACTGGTGGGATGGGCAGGATGGGTGGGGTGGTCGGGTAGGGTTGGTGGGTGGGTGAGTAGTTGGAAAATAGGTCCATGGTAGGAATAGGTCCATGGGGAATATATCCTCAGGAAAATGAGCTCAAGGAGGAACACAGGTTCATTGGGTAAAATGAGATCTCGGGGGCCTTCTCCCACAGGGGTGGTGGCCATCCAGGGTCCCAGGCACGATCATAGAGTTTTACCCGGGGAGCGCCAAGTACCGCTGCCAGTACTCAGTATGTATGTAATGTAAATGTTTGTTGTATATATTTTAGTGGATGATAATAACAATTCAAGAGTGTCTTCACAAAAAAACACCATTTTAGTATGTGGGCACATGTAGGTGTAATCCCAGTGGAGCAAAAGGGGTGGAGATCAGTGTCACGAAAGTAGGTTGACAGAAGAATCACACCTACATAGAAGCTGTAATTGTGGTATTATCAATATATCAGTATATGGACATTGTTTTTCCATCTGCAAGGTGAGTCTCTTTGCTGAGTGAGAGAGGCGAGGGTGAAAAAGATGGAGACCAGGGAGACATACACAGCAGAACTTCAGTAGACCCACAGTGAAACTGTTTTTGTTGTGGGTATTCATTCAGGGTGCTCCGAGCCTTGTCGTAGCTACTAACTTCAGGTGATTGTAGGACTAATTTTAAGTTTTAAAAATGTGATATCAAAATGGGTCCGCTGCTCATCGGTTACCATACTACAATTATTGGTAACCTTAGGCGTGACTTATGAGAGACATAATTTTCGCCCATATGGTCATTTGTAAGTGATGTTTTGCTACGGCTGAAAATTAGATCCATTTTAATATGCCAATTTTTGCTCTAAATCTGGCTCCAAATGACCAGAAGGTAGTTCGTCAAATCCTGGAACACCCTATATAGCGTGTCAACAAAACTCTTTCGTTGGTAATGTGTGTGTCTTCAGAATTAGAGCTGGGATGCGATAAACGGAAAGCATGGAGATGAAAGAATTATAAGCATATACTGACAGTGTATTATATAGGCTTCAGTTTGTATATGGATATATTTCCCTCGCTTCAGCACATAGTGATGCTGGAAAATCAAGACACACAGTGATAGTAACTTTGCCCTTTTGACTAGATGTGGACGATTTTTATTCACGAACCCTGCTGTTTTCTCGTTCCAGATTTTCTCTCTCTCTCTCTCTCTCTCTCTCTCTCTCTCTCTCTCTCTCTCTCTCTCTCTCGTTCACACACACACACACACACACACACACACACACACACACACACACACACACACACACACACACACACACACACACACACACACACACACACACACACACACACACACACACACACACACACACACACACACACACACACACACACACACACACACACACACACACACACACACACACACACACACACACACACACACACACACACACACACACACACACACACACACACACACACACACACACACACACACACACACACACACACACACACACACACACACACACACACACACACACACACACACACACACACACACACACACACACACACACACACACACACACACACACACACACACACACACACACACACACACACACACACACACACACACACACACACACACACACACACACACACACACACACACACACACACACACACACACACACACACACACACACACACACACACACACACACACACACACACACACACACACACACACACACACACACACACACACACACACACACACACACACACACACACACACACACACACACACACACACAGTGCTCCCTTTCGCTGTATGAGTGTAGATAGAGACTGAAAGAAGGGAGTAAAGGTAGACGATAGGGGGAAGGTCGGAGGAGGTTGATGGATGCAGTGTTGCCGATTCACGCAGTTTCAGTCAGCATTGAAAATTAAAAAGATGCGGGACTTCAGTACAAGAAGGAACCGGCTATATCATGATTAGCACTTCCTGTTTTGTGTTTCATTTCCGTGTCAGTCAAACTCTTGTACCAAGCTTGTTTCCATCTTCTCCCTGTTCACCAGCAGTATATTTGGTAACCTTGATTTGAAGTCAGTGGTTTCGTGGCGTATTCTGGGAAAAGAACTGACTTGGTAGAACCCCCCCCCCCCTCCTTTTTTTTCGTAAATTACCCTCATGCCGTCTACAGGTATTTATCCTAAGCATTTTTCAGCATTCGGATTTGCGGATGGCAGTTTGTAAGTTGTCATGCTTTTAGAGCAGTAACTTACTGTTAACAAGATTTTAAAAGTCTGGGTTACGTGACGAAAGTAGATTTAGTGTAAACGGCTGCTAGTTCGTTACTTCCGTACCTTCATACGTAAATCGTAATAGTAAATAATTAGATAACATATACGAATGCAGAAATTTGTGTAATCGATATGTTAATCTAAACCTTATTTTTCAGAACGTTAGTTCGCTGTAAGGTAAGTACACAGTTTTTGGTCAGTAGCAGGAAATAGGTGTTGATTATGTTTTACAGCAGGTATTGTTTTGAAAGTGTTGCTTGGGGGCATGTTTGGCTTCATATTTCATAGTGAAACTTTTATTGCTTCTGTACCTGTAATTTACTTCTTTGGTGCAGAATCAGGTTCTGTAATTTTTAAACTGATTTTCATAGCGCTGATAGAACCTGTGCTTATATTGCTAATGTATACATTGGCGCAGGAGGAAAGCAAGATGTGTTAGCAATGTCGAACTGGTATACTGTTAATTGGATTTGGAGGAGGCTGGTTATATTCCATCATGATGATGAAAGGAGATTTAAATAAAAGACTATAGAAGGCTTCCGGGAGGAGTTTCGGATTTGGATATTTCGTCACAAATAGTACGAAGCAGTGCAGTATATATCGTCCGCAGCTAAAAGTAAAGATTAATATAAATTGTAAAGCACCAAGTCAGCAACTAGGTTGTCGAAGATATATATTTTGTATATAAAGGTATGATGGTAAATATCTTACTGTTTGGCCTTTTGTTATAATAAGTATAATCATACCCATCATTATCCATAATATGATCCTTTTCTGTCTCTGAGGTATATTTTCAAATAAAAAGCTCAAATATATGGCGTAGCAATACGATTGGTATAAATACAAATGTGTTAGCACCCGAAAGAACAGTACAGTACAGAGTTCCATTACAGTATAATAAATTAACTGCTTTAGCAAATGGAGGTAATCTAATGATGAATTATTTTGTCATATCAGTGTCGGGTGGTCTCTTCAAATGATAACTCATAGTACGATGTAAAGTGACTTCATTATTCACCATTTCCTGGTCAAGACAAATCCGGTATTCTACTCTTGCTAACACCAGACCATTATATTCACCTAAAAGTAAGTCCATGGAGCCTGAGAGCGTCCGTAATCTGGTTAAGGTAAGTGCCAACATAACTCATCTTTCAAATTAAGAGTGGTGCTTGTGATATGGTTTGGAGCCTAACAGAACATAAAATTCACGTTAACTCAAATACAGAAAACGAACAGACGTTACTGAACATTCCCTAGATACATAATAAACCATTTTCGATACGTATTCTTAGATTCACATATCGGGAACATGGTGATATCATACTTTTCATCCATGGGAAGATTAAATTTTCGATCGTATATATTTCAGGGTCGTATTCGCATGGGCTTTGAAGGTATACTAGATCTTCTTATCTACAAATTTCGTAGTAGGACACATCGGGCCGTATTGTTATCGGCTTAGGAGGCTTTCTAGCACCTCTTCTTAGCTTTTTATTTTGCATATCACAGCTTATTACTGTCTGTACATTATTTTTTTTTTTTACATGAACATTGATGCAAAAAGAAAAATTGTACAAAAGTATTAACGTACCAGATAAGATAATAAGTAGGTTTGGAAGAAGTGCTAGAAAGGCTCTTAACCGACGAAAATACGAGTCATTAATACTCTTTAGCACATTATTTAGCCATTAGTGTCCATATTACAGACATAAAACACAGCACAGAAGAATTATTGTCTAATGCGAAGTATAAATAAGAAGAAATCAGTGTCACAATTTTTTTTACATTAACTTTGGCTGAAATTGCCATATCTCCAGTTTGAATTCCGAGTTGTAACAACTTGACGCGTATAGCTTGCTAGTCACGAAGAAGTGCTGTGGATAGACTGAAGAGCCCTAGCATTGTCGTTTCCTTCCACTGAGCTGCTTGAAATAAGATCTGAAAGTATGAAGTCTAGGCCAAGTTAAGGTGAAAGAACTATAGCAAACTTCTGAGTCAACGAGAATTACGTTCTTAGCGTCACACCAAAGCCATCCCATGAAAAACAGTATGTCTGTAACCACACTATAAAATCACACTGATATTTTACATACCATACTAACTCATCTTTCACCTCCTGGTATTTCAGTGTCAGGCGAACAGAATCCTCTTACACAACGTCGACCCGTCAAACACCTCCAGCCCTCCCATCTCTGCCAGTACCCATCTAACTATTATTCTCCTCCTCTCCCCAACCTCATGTCCCTATTCAGTCAGGAGCACAACTGGGGACCTTGGTAGAATATCATAGTTGCCTGTCGTATTTTAGGTAGCAAAAACTGTCTGTCTGCCGTGATGACCGTTGCGGTACCGATAAACATTAATCTTCTCTCGTAAGTCTTTATCTTCTCTCCATCCTCGGCTCTTACCATTTCATACTGCGTCAACCCTCCATCTTTGCTTATTACCACCCCACACTACTACAGCTCTTCATTCTCGCCACTTACCACTTCATACCACTTCATCTTCTCTCCATCTTCGCCTCTTACCTCTCCATACTGCTCATCTTCTCTCCATCCACGCATTTAACCACTCCTTACTGCTTCAACTCCATCCTCATCTCATACCACTCCACACTGCTTTATCTTCTCTCCATCCTCATTTCATACCACACCACACCACTTCCTCAGTCTCTCCATCTTCACGTTTTAGCACTCCGTACTACTTCAACTTCTCTCCATCCTCACCTCGTACCACTCCACACTACTTCCTCAGTCTCTCCATCTTCACCTTTTTGCACTCCATACTACTACATATTGTCTCATCGTCTCTTCTTACTTCTCCACTCTACTTCATCTTCTCATACTCACCTCTTACCACTCCACACTTGGCCAGAAACTACCCAGCTTTTGTGTGCAAGGGCTGAGGTTGTGTATCAGTTTCAATGTGTTTGTAAATGTATGTTTACTAACATTCATAAATACGTCTCAGTTTGTTACTTAATCTCTCTCTCTCTCTCAGTATATATATATATATATATATATATATATATATATATATATATATATATATATATATATATATATATATATATATATACTGTACAAACACACACACACACACACACACACACACACACACACACACACACACACACAAACACACCGAGAGAGAGAGAGAGAGAGAAGAGAGAGAGAGAGAGTTCGTATGTCACAGGGAGAGGGAGGGAAGGTGAGGTGAAACCCGTGTTTAGGTAAGGTCTGTATAAACGCCTAGCCAGCGTAAACAGAGACCCAGTGAATGTAACAGTGGCGGTCATAATCTCCTCCTGCCACCACCACCACTACCACCACCACGCCTACCACACCACCACCACCACCACGCCTACCACACCACCACCACCACCACGTCTTCCACAACGCCACCGCCACCACGTCTTCCACAACGCCACCACCACCACGTCTACCACACCGCCACCACCGCCATAGCAGCCAACGTAACACTGCCTACACAACCACAGTCAACTTAACACTGCCTACACCACCACGACCACCAACACCACCATCACCTTCACCACAACACTTCCACAACTACCGCCACCACCATATATTGCCACTACCTCCACCACCATCTTAACAATGCCGCCTCCTTCACCATAACACTGCCGCCACCATCATCATAACACCGCCACCCCCATCACTACAACAGCCGCCACCATCGCCACAACACGCCACTACCATCACCATAACACTGCCACATCGGAGCAACCTCAGTCACCTCCCATGCCAGTATAACCAATACATCTTCAACACTGGCCGGAACCATAGCCACCACCACAACTATATCCCTCATACCACCACGACAACTAAATCCTTCATTTCACCTCCACAGCAGTATCACAGCACCCACCACAACCATATCCCTGCCACCACCAAAACTATCTCTTCCACCACCAGAGCCATATCCCTCCCACCACCACCAAAACCAAACCCCTGCCACCTCCACCGCAACCATATGCCTGCCATAACCACAACCATATCCCTGCCATAACCACAGTATGCTTGCCACCATCACAACTATATTCCTGCCACCACCACTGCAACCATATCACTGCCAGCACCACCACAGTCAACGTAACATTGCCGCCAACACCACAGTCAACGCAACACTGCCACCACAACCGCAATCAGGGCAACACTGTCAACACCACCACTACCACAATCGTCACAAAAAAGGAGCTTCGCATAGTCTTACTCACCTCACTGGTCGCATCTTTTCCTCTTCACAGCGACATTTTCCTCAGAAACCTTCAATATAGCCATCCTTCACTACAATCACCACATAAACTTCACACCATCGCGATATAAGCAGCCTCAGCCTTCACGTCTTTCCTTACTCATTCTCCCAACACACCACCACCATCACCACCACGCCATCTTCATCCCATCACCACGGGCCCATTATTAGCGTCTTCACACTGTCACCACATAAACTACTTCCACTTCAGTATTCACGGTTCTTCCCTATCACACCATCTTCTTGTCACACCATCATTACCACCACATCGTTATCATCATCATCATCATCACTTGTACATCACCAACAGCGTGCACACCGTCCTCACATAAGGTGGCCTACTTCAGTCGTTGTGGCTTCTCATTATATCTCTTACCACAAAGCAACCATACTCTCTCCACCACACCATCGTCACTCCATCACCACCTACACACCACCACCACCTCATCGATACCATCATCACATGAGCTACTTCAGTCCTCACGTATCCTCGTTTTCACTGTCCCATCATCACAACAGCGTCACACCATTACCCCCACCACACCACTACCACCTACACACCATCACGATATCGGGTACCGGTACTTCTGTCTTCACGCCTCTTCCTCATCACACCACCACACCACCACCAGGTTTTCCACATCACTACATAAACTGCTTCAGTCTTTAGGGCATCTCATTTTATCCACAACGGACACCATGGAATTAAATACCGCAGTTGCCTGGAGCCCTGCATCCCGAGAACATCTTATTTTTTTCATTATTGTTGCCATCAGTCATTTTTTCAGGTTTCCATGTACACCAGGAAACATTTACTATGATGGGTGGCAGCCATATAACCAAATTATGGCGCCTGGTGGTTTAGTGGGCAGTTGAGGCGCTCCAGTCGGATTGAGTCTGTGCAGGTGTATATCCAAGGGATGGTTGGGGTTTATTGCACACGTCATGCCACTCAGGGATGAGTGAGGCTGGTCACTCTCATCTTAAAAGTCGGGACCAACTTGGCTAGCCCCGGGCTCCTACGCTCCTCATGGGGCAGCACAGGATTAGATGATGGATGGATGGATGGATGAAGAAACATCTGCTTGTTAAAAGATTTAGAAACAGTATCCATTAGCTTCTTCAGCATTAGGATATCATTCATTTTATTTTTACTACCACCTGTCGATTTTGTGACGTCAGAAGAGGAGGATTAGCTATGGTCGTCAATAGCCCCTCAGTGTGAGAGATACCGGTATATTCCCAGCTGAACAAAACTGTCTGTGGGAAGCAAAAATGTACCATAAAAATGCATCATTGCACTGAAAGGGTTTGGAGCAGTAATGAAAACCACTGTCAGTAAATCATTAAATATTAGTTTGCCGTAGTATCATCGTATTCACAGCACCACCATCTAATTTACGGGTTCATTAACAGCACTATATTTACAGCACACACCTAAACATCATTCATAGCACACATCCCACATCCACCCACACAACATTTAAGGCACACACCTTACATCCATCCTCACCACAGTTTCAAGTACATCCACCCACACCACATTCACAGCACATGCACCCACACCACATTCAAAGCACATCCACCCTCACCACATTCAGAGCACATACACCCACACCACGATCACAGCCCATACACCCACACCACATTCTCAGCACATACACTCACGCCACATTCTCAGCACACCCACCCACACCACATTCAAAGCACATACACCCACACCTCATTCAGAGCACATACACCCACACCACATTCAGAGCACATACACCCACACCACATTCAAAGCACATACACCCACACCACATTCAGAGCTCATCCACCCACACCACATTCAAAGCACATCCACCCACACCACATTCAAAGCACATCCACCCACACCACATTCTCAGTACACCCACTCATACCACGTTCAAAGCACATACACCCACCCACACCACATTCATAGCACATATACCCACACCACATTCACCGCACATCCACCACGTTTACAGCACATCCACCCACACCACATTCTCAGCACACCTACGCACACACGTTTACAGCACATCCACCCACACACTGTCACAGCACATCCACCCACACCACGTTCATAGCACACCCGTTTACACCACACTTCCAGCACTTTGACCCACACCATATTTACAGCTTCAATACCAACACTAAATTCACCAACATCTAGAGGCTGTATCTTCCCATCTCTCTTGTGTCTACCTCTTCCACATAGTCTCCACCTCTTCTTCCACTCCACGTACTCCTCCACCGTAGTACCACCATCTAAACCATACCATCACCACCTGCTTACATCACCACCACCTTCACCACATCGTCATCACCTCCTACACTTTAGCCTCTTTCACAGAGCATTAGTACCACAGCGATGCTAAAATACCTCCAGCACAGCATCACGATTCATCATCACCTCTCCATCACCACCTTCACACCATCACTATCTCCACCGTAGGACTACGATTCAACTATACACCATCACCACCTTCACCATAGCACCACTTCACCAGTATAACTACTGTACATCACGACCACCACATCCTCCATAGCAGTGTCACCTTGGCGTCATCATCACCATCGCAGCACCAAATTCACATCACCACCCCCAGACCACCATCATCTACAGTACACTACAGCCCCATCACAACCCCACCACTACCACAATAATACCACTACCCTGTCATCCCCACCACAGTAATACACTCCAGAGTACATACCACAACACCACCATCACCACCACCCCCAAGACCACCACAGCACACCATCACCACCACCTCCACCACCACATCATCTTCGTCACCATACCATCATCACCGCCACCACACCGTCACCAACGCCACACCAACACTTCTTCTACCACTACACCACCACCAAACCATCATCACCACAGCCACATCAATATCACCAGCACCACACCACTGCTACGACACCATTACCACACCACTACCACTGCCACCCCATCAGCGCCTTCATCGTACCACCACAATCACCACACCATGACCACCACCACAGCACTGCCATCACCACACCATCACAGCACTGCCATCACCACACCATCACCACCTCCACCACACCACTGCCACCACCACACCACTGCCTCCACCACACCACCACCACCACCACCACCACTGCCTCCACCACACCACCACCACCACCACCACCACCACAGCATTGCCTCCGCCACACTACCGCCACTAGAGCACTGCCATCACCACACTACCACCACCTTCACCACAGCATTTCCATCACCACACCATCACCACCTTCACCACAGCATTGCTATCACCAAACCATCACCTACTCCACCACAGCACTGCCATGACCACACTCACCAGCACCACTACAGTACCATCACAATTCCGTCAGCTCCACCATAGCACCGACATCACCACGGCACCTCCACCACACAGTCACCACCACCACCACCCCTACCACAGCATCAGCACTTACTCCATCACCACCACAACACTTTCCAACCTCCTCCTCCACTGTCCGCACTACCATCCCTACTACACCGCCACTGCCACCCTATCACCACTGTCACTCTATCACCACCTCCACCACCACTGCTACCCCATCATCATCATCATCATCACCTCAGCGTCATCAAAACACCAACTGCAGCACCACAGCACCTTCAACACAAAATCACCACCACCATCTCTACCATAGCATCAACTCTTTTACTCCATCACCACCATCTCCACCACACACCACCATAACACTATCCGAGCCTCCTCCTCCACCATTTTCCCCACATCACCCTCACCACCAACGCGTCTACCATACAGCTCCATAACCGTACCATAAACCAACCATGCCGGGCCATCGCCACCATCCAGCTAGAACCAAAATCACCATAACACCCCACCATCATCACCAACACCTTCAACATATCCCCTCCCTTCCTCTTGCCTTCATTCCACTCTCCTTTATTTTTCATTCTCACTTCTTCTTTTTTTATATTAGCTTCTTTTTACCTATTTCATTTCTTTCTATGTTTCATTTTCTTTACTTTCTTCTTCCCTACATTTGTTTCTCCTGTTTTTCATCTCCTTTCCTTTATTTTTTCCCTTACCCAGTCACTCTCCTCTCACGTCTATTCTATCCTTACTCTTTCTGTTTTCGTCGCTTCTTTCCTTCCATCGTCTTAGTCCTTTCCTCCCTCTCTAATGTTTTGTCCTCCCATCTTCATCTTTTCCATATGCTTCAGCTTTTTTCCCCCATTCTTTTCCTTTTCTCTCTCTCTCTCTTCCTTCACTTTTCCTTCATCATTGTTTTCTTTAACCTTATTCTTCCCCTCTTTTCCTACTCTCTTTCTCTCCTCCACTTTGATGTCTTCCCTCCTTCATTATTTTTTTCTTCATTCACCTCCTGTATTGCATTCTTCTCTCCCTTCCTGTCCCCATCACACTTTTTGCTCCTTCCTCCCTTTGTTTTCTTCTGTCTCCTGCCTTTCTCTCTCTTCTCTTCTACTTTCCCCTCCTCCTCCTTTTCCTCCTCCACTGTGCTTTCTTCTTCGTCTCTGTTTCACTTTCTCTCCCGACTCTTATTGCATTCCATCTGTTCCCTTCCCTTTCTGTTCATTCCACTCCCTCCCTAACGTCTTATCTTAGTCTCCCCCCCCCCTCTCTCTCTCTCTCTCTCTCTCTCTCTCTCTCTCTCTCTCTCTCTTCCTCAGCCTTTTCATCGCGACTGTAAACACGGTTGTCTACGTTTCTCCCGCTGTCCCATAAATGCCCACACAGCCACCCCCGGAGACTCCCGCAGTATGCAAATTTCAGGTAGTGGGTGTTGAGAGGGGTCATCGCCGTCAGGAGGGAAGATGCACTGAAGGCCCCGGCCGTAGAACGTTTCCCGTGAGAACCAAGGTAGAGGGAAAAGAGAGGGTGAGAGAAGAGGGGGCGTAGAGTTAGGGAATGAGGGGAGAAGGTAAAGGGAGGGTAGTTGGCGTGGAAAAGGGACAAATAAGTTGAAAACAGAAGATAGGTACGGGGGAAAAATTGAGACGAGGTGAAGTGTTAGTGAGCGCTGAAGTGGGAGAGGGATAATACTATAGTTTGAAAAGTTGAAGTGGGAGGAGAATGTGAGTTGAAAAGATTGATAAGGGGCAATAGGTTAAAAAAAGTGAGAGGGGGAGGAATAGGTTGTATACGGCTCTGGTTGTACGGAGATGGAGGGAAAGGTGTAAGTTTTGTAAGGAGGGTTAAGGAGACATGAAATGGGTGGGGTGAATGGAATGAAAGTGAAAGGTCTGTGTATGCTGCTTTTCTTAATCTTGTGTGTCAGGAGATGGATAGTGGGAAAAAGTGTTGAGTTGGTGAGGAGATGAAGGGATAATTGAAGTGGAACGAGGGTAATTAGGTTGAAAGTAAATGTGTGTATGAGACGAAAGGAGATTTATTAAGGCGTGAGAGTTTAGGAGAATAGCAAGGCAAGGAGGTGGGTGCAGAGTGCGTAGTCGAAGGGGCGGGGTTGGGGAAGCTAAGAGGGTTGGAATGGAAAGAAGTAAATTAGTTGAGATTTATTGAGTTTGTGTAGGACTGTAAGAAACGAAAAGGTTGAGGCGAGGGAATTAAGTGGGACGAAGTAAATAGGACAGAGTGTGAAGTAAAGTATGGTGAAAGTAAAATAGGAAGTATCAAAGAGAGCAGGAGTTAGGTTGGGGAAGTGGGCGAAGGGTTATAGTAGAGGAAGTGGAAGTAAGAAGTAATTCGTAACTGAAGGGGTATGTATGGGATTGAGAGAGAGGCAAAGGAGCGTGGAGGGAGAAGATGAGAGGTGGGGGAAAGTTCGATGGAACTGAGATGGGATCGTGCAAATAAGCTAAGAGTGAATAGATGTTTGTAGGGTTGTGTGGGAAGAGGGAAATCTTGAAGAGGATGGGGAGGGAAGAGGAGGTAGAGTTAGATACTGAAAGGGGGAAGAGAGACGGCGAGTTAGGGGAGTAGAAGTTGGAAGCCACAAAGTTCTTAAAAATGAAGGGGTAAGTAAAGAGACGTGGGTAAAGGAAAACGCTGAGGGACCTTTTACACGCCCACCTTCCCGCCTGTTTGCCGGGCCACGCACCTGCCTCCTGTTCCCCTGCTCGTCTGTCTGTCTCCTCCCGCCCGTCTGCCCATCTGTGTCTCCGTTCGCCCCTCCGCCCGCTTGTCCGCCCATCTACTTATCTGTCTCTCACCCCCCGCCCATTTGTCTGTCTGTCTGTCTGTCTCTTCACTTGTCTGCGTGTCTGTCTCTCTGTGTGTCTGCTCATTCAGCCTCTGTCCGTCTGCTCTTCTACCCGTCTCAATCCCTCATCCGTCCATCTGTCTTTTTCCGTCTCTGTCTGTCCATCTGTCATTCCTTGTGCCTGCCTGCCTTCCTACTTTCTGTGTCTGTCTGTCTGCCTGTGGTACGAGTTACAAAGAGAAGTTTAAACAAGCGTGTAGATAAAGGCAGGAGTTAATATGAAGTAGTAGAGGTGGGGGGGAAGGAGGCCAAAGATGAATAGCCAGCACTGAATAGGCACGAAACTGAAAGGGCAAGGACGAAAAAGAAGGGGCGAGGGTCTGGGTCGGAAAGCTAATGGGTGTAATGCAGGGTAAGTGGAATAAAAGACTGTAATGAGAGGAAAAGGGAGGAGGGAGAGCGAAAGCGAGAAAGGAGAGAGTATGAGAAAAATGGGGAAACAGATTAGTCAGGAAGGGATCATGGATGAGATTGGTTAGTGAGAAAGAGGACGCTGGTGTGTGTGGAGAGAGAGAGAGAGAGAGACGCCGAAACAAAGGAGAGTGAGAGAAATTTGCTAATGGAGAGAATATCGACATCCTGCTTAATAAATAAAAACTTAATTCTTTTAGTAAGATAACTTTTCTCCTGACGTAGTTCTTGCTACCTCCAGACAATATCTTTCTGTTTAGGGGAAGGGTCTCAGTAGTGAGTGAGAATTACGACTTCTTGCATAATAGGATACCTGCTCTGCTTCCTTTCTTGCTATCGCCGGACGATTTTAACTTAGGATGAACCAGTTGTTGTAAAAGGCTTTAAGTACTGAATCAGAGAATGCGTTATGCTTTATATTTGGTACCACCTTTGATTTTATTCAGCCCATTACTACTGGAATGAGGAATGAAGTTTGTATCGATCCTCGAAGAAAACACACCCTGGAGATGTGCAATACGAAGTAAAAATATTCATCAAATGATACAGAGTGTTAAGATTGTATTTATTGTAACATATAAAAATGGATAGAAAGTTATAATGCCAAAAGCATGACAATAAATGCAACGAACAGTGTAGCAAAGAAGGGAAGTTAGAGTGATGGAGAAGGGTACTGGTTGGAATAGAGGAGAGGAGGAGGAGGAGGAGGAGGAGGAGGAGGAAGTGGAAGTGGAGAAGGAAAAGTAAAAAATACGGGACACTAAAGTCGAGATGAAACTGCCGTTGGTATATAGGAGTACTACAAACTGTCGTGAGGAGTATGAGAGGGGCTGGGTGTGTGTGGGGGTTTCCTGCTGTGGAATGTGTTCCATGTAAAGTCGGGAGCGGTAATTCAATTTCACTGTTGCAAAAAGCTCTGCAATATAGTGCTGTGAGTGAGAGTGTTTTCCCCCAGGAGGCATCGTAGCTGTACAGAATGCAATTGATTCACAAGCAGATTTAAAGGTAATAATCTCTGTAATATATAAAGGTTTGTTTCTGCATGAAAGAAAAGAAAAGGGATTTTTTTTTCACGTCTTTTGTTTTTTTAAGGTAAATAAAAGTCGATGCATTTAGAGTCCCAACATAAATATTGGCTGCTGCAGAAAGGACCAAATAATGCGAACTCTGATCATTCTCATGTCTCTTTTCCTTCCTTTAAAAAATCAAGGAAAGGACGGTAGAGAAACTCCTCACGGCTCCTGTTCTTCCTGATCTTGGGTACGAGAGGAAAATGATGTAAGATATTTTGTTAATCGCCCCTCCCCGCATTTCAGTGTGGGAGAGGGAACTGGAGTATTAGAGGCTGTGAGTGAGCGAATAGGTTGCCAGCCACTCTCAGCTACTGTGATGTTAGTGAGGATGTCAAGAGGTTAGAATAACTTTGTAGGTACAACTGTTATTAGGTTTTGTCCAGCAGGCTTATTTATTTCTGATTAAGTACAACGCATACTACAGCGAGTTTTTACTAATCTGACGAATATTAATAATTCCTTTCAGCTCAGTTGATGGCCACATTTAGTAAGACTGGAGGGTTGATCTCTCTAGTATCCAAGGGACTTATTCCCGCCTCAGAATTAAGGTTCATCCAATTTCATGCAACCACGATTTAGGACTAAACTTGTGTGAGTAGTCCAGCTCCTTCAGGTAAAACAACTGATTATTGTGAGAATATTAAAAGGTAAATGTAACTGTGCTAGTACACCTTTTACTGGCTTTAGTCCAACTGGGTAAGCTGCTACTGAACTCTGGTTGAGCACATCATGTACTGCCTAGTGTGTGTGATATTTATGCTTGGTGTTCGGAATGTAAGTAATCCCATTCAGAGCTTCCGTCATTTATATAGGAAGTAAGGTAAAATTTTTAGCATTTTTTTTTTTTTCCCAAAACATATTTAAGAGTTGAACTTTTATTCTGAAAATTTGCATGTAGGCCTATTCAGTTCGAGCAGAGCTGAAACAACTCGAACTAGTCGAGCCATATCAAACAGATTAAGGAAGTGAAGAATTAGACTTTAATGGCCACAAATACTAAAATTTAGGCTGTTTGAGCGAATTCGAAAAATTCGAGCAAATTTAACATTTTTTCTGTTTTTTTAGTTAATGATTTAGATGAACGGAAGGTAGTTAGCACTTGTGCTAGCAGCATCGAATCTCACGTTTCACCTTTCAGGGCGGACGACATGACCTTGTTATCCAATAAGCTGCTTATATATCAGTTTCCCTGACTGTAAACAATACCTAATCTGTATATTTACATGGTAGACGAGTATCTGCCAAGCGCTTTTGCACTCATTGGTTGGAACCTTCAAAGAGGTGACCACATGTTTCCATTATACAACACCGTAAGGTACCTAGGTAGGTTGGCTACTTTTTTGTATGTTCTGGGTTCCGTAAACCTATCACGTGAACATCTACAACTTATACATGCTCACTGACGCTTTTATTTCTAAGGCTTACTCATGGTCTTCTTGTACTAGACTAATTACTCTCTTTGACATGAGCCACGCAGTCTACTGCAGTTATCCTTTCTCAGGTTAAAATGTTCCTGTTCCTTCATATAACAGCCACTTATTAAAACACTTTCAGCATTTGTACCCATGCCTGGGCCCTGGTAATATTAAAGTATTGTCTCCACTACATCCCTTATCATGCCTCTCAGCAACACGTGACATCAGATTAATATTACACTCGCGTTCACGTTTCTCGTAATCTCCCTGTCTACTAAATTAGTATTGGGTATGATTTATCCCATTGAGTTGGCACAGTACTGTACAACAAAACACATACTTCCATTCTTAGAGTGCATATCGTATCACATGCCCGCGGTTAAGTACTCATAAACTTTACCTAAATCATCCTAACATCACCACCTTCCTTTACTTCCCCGCTGCAGTGCAATAACTAAATACATTTTCTACACACACACACACACACACACACACACACACACACACACACACACACACACACACACACACACACACACACACACACACACACACACACACACACACACACACACACACACACACACACACACACACACACACACACACACACACACACACACACACACACACACACACACACACACACACACACACACACACACACACACACACACACACACACACACACACACACACACACACACACACACACACACACACACACACACACACACACACACACACACACACACACACACACACACACACACACACACACACACACACACACACACACACACACACACACACACACACACACACACACACACACACACACACACACACACACACACACACACACACACACACACACACACACACACACACACACACACACACACACACACACACACACACACATCGCTTCACCTTCACTTTCTCCGCGCAACAGCACCTCGACATAACACAATACCTCGCTTTACCTTCATTCCGCACAGTAATACCCAATCACAACACATGCCGCATATCTACACCTCCCCATTACATTCTGTGTGCTCCACCTCCCATCCATATAAAGACACACACGCAGTGCAACCACATTTACCTCCACCATCATCTCCTCCACATAACATCACTTCCACAAACATGTGGCGCACCACATTCCATTCCAGCCTCTCTTCCGCACATCGGCTCCTCACAGAAAACATCACTGCACCTCCCAATCACACAGCACCACCTCAGCTCAAAAACATCACATTCCTTTCCACAGCCCCCTCTCCCACAAACCATCCACACCACACATCCCTCCACCTGGCATCTACGCACCCCCATCTCATCACACAACACACTACATTTCCACACATTCCTCCACCTCCCATCAAACCACTACCACCTCATCGCACAATGCACCACATTCCCCTTCACCTCCCTCTCTTCCAAAAAACACCTCCACTTAACAGTCACTCCACATCAACTCCCGCCTCACACCACCCAAGGACGAGAAACCAAAGAGGTTGTCGACATCCAGAAATTAACGCCAATATTTTTTGCGTGGGGAAATTGCCGCCAGCGAAAAAGAGTTAACGACGATAATGGCCGGCATAATCATAGGTTGTGTGACGAATGAACTTCCGGAAAATGAGTATGGCGTTGCAATTGGCGGGTACCTTTGTGTTTGTCGCTTTTTTTTTTATATAATTTCCTTTGTGTATGTAACTCGCTTTACACTGCAGTGAAATAGGCAAGGTCTGGAAAGCGGTAATTTGTCCCGTAGGTCAATAAGAACGAGCCTTGTAATAGTGGAGCTTGCAGTTAAATGTGGAAGTATATATTATGTGCCTCGCATCGATGCTTAGTTTGTATTAATGCACTGATAATTATCATCTGAAGTCTTACAAAACCTGTGATGTTAGAAAAAGATGACGCAGATACACAGACTGTAAGAACTGACTTATGCTGTTGCTTTTGTGTGTTCGATATTCTATTAAAATTAAAGAAATATGCTCACCCTTGCCTGCGTCACAGTGGTCCTGACCTTTGACCAGTGACATGAAACTGACACAGGCTTCCCTTTGTTGGGTAAGTTTTCCGAGAAGACCCTGAAATTGCCGTATTGTGTAGCATAATAATTCCAAATTCCGTCAACAGGAGTTCAACGATCTCGCAAGTATTCACCTACTTTCGTTGAAACAAATTAAACATGTGTAAAAAAGAATTTATTGCAGCACCGTGGAAAAAGCTAAAATATTATATGCGTCCGGTAAACTAATGTGACGGCGCTCCAAGACGAAGCGGAAATGTAAGTGCTAATATCACAACAGAACAAACATGACTTTCTACACGTACAGTGGCAGAACGATGATATACTGAGGTACAACCAGTATTGCAGTAAATAAGCACAATCACCTAAGAATCGGTTATGTCCGGTGCAGAATATTAAACTCTCTCTCTCTCTCTCTCTCTCTCTCTCTCTCTCTCTCTCTCTCTCACACACACACAAACACACACACACACACACACACACACACACACACAAACAAAACACATGCATCTATCGTCCTTACTTTTCGACAGTGACACACAGCACACGAGACAGTAATCCTGCGCTACATATAAATTACCGTCCTCTGGGAACACAACAAATCATTTTCACGACCCACCAGTGAGGCAAAACACCCTAGACGATCGTTACCCGCGACAGACCACCAGCAGGGAGGGTGATGGGTGTGGGGACATTTTGGGGGAAGTGAGGGCCGTGTGAGGTGGACCCTGTATTTACATAATGCCCCTCAGCCCTGGTCCTCACCTCACTGTGCTCTCTGTTCTGGTTATAGGGAGGTCGAGTCGTGAGAATGGTCACTGTTGCTTCTCGGGGACTTTACGTATAGACATATCCATGGCTTTATGTTTTTTTCCTCCTTGAACATACGGGGATATTAAAGCACGTGACAATTTTGGAGCACTGTACCTCCCCCTAAATCCGTTTTTTTTTTTTTCTTCTCCACACACGTTGATACTGGGCACAAAGTTTGTCTTAACATGGCGTAGCTTTTAGTCTTTTCGTAGCTTGTTTCACGTAGCTGAGTAATAAAGGGTTATTTCGGCTCTACATCCTTTCTGTAGCATGTCTTCGTCACTTGCACTATGTTCTGGTATTAATAACAGGGTCTGTCTTGGCATTGAAGTTGAGATAGCTATTTAGGTCAGGCTAAGGCGAACACAGTATATTTTCCTAATGCAAAGAAGAAAGATCTAGAGATTAGAAGCCCGCAAAGTCGATCTTTCCATGGACAACTAAACAAAAAAAAGAGCTAAAGTCAAAATACATTCATTTAATGAACCTGGAAAGAGCGTTTAAAAGCCTGGAGGTTGTAGGCAGAGAGAAATGCAAACTTAGGATGACAGTTCCATAGCTGACCTGTTGCATAAATGAGTAACTGAACATCATTTAACCCATGTATTTTGAGAGGTGGACAGAAAATGGGTTAGCGTTTGCTGACGACGAGCATCCGCCGTAATGGAGGAGGGATGCAAGCTGATAGTTCAGACGGACAGTGGACATTGAATAGCGATGGTAAATAGAAAAAGATGCAACAGTGTGGCAAAGACAGTGAAGTAGGAGTCAGTAAGAAAAGGGGAGTTAATTAGACAAAAAGCCTTTGACTCCACGCTGTTTAGAAGAGCTGTGTGGGGGGGGGGAGCCCCACCCAACACTTGATTTGTATTCTGCACAAGGGCGAATATGATCCTTGCACATTGTCAACAATTGCGCAGGGGTAAAGAATGCGTAGGATCGATTTAGCACACCCAGTTTCGTAGAAGCTGCTTTTGCAAGAGAGGTAATGTGATTTTACGACAGTAGTTGCCTAGAAATTGACATTCCAAGAATTTTGAGAGAAGATCAAGGAATGAGCTGTATATTGTTGAATATTATAAGGTACTCCTTCTGAAGGTTTTGGTAGATCGAGAAACGTGGGAACTGACTTTTGGATACATTAAAAACAAGATTTCTATACCCATAGTAAGAGATATGTGCTAAGTCAGAAACCGGGCATGCCATAGGCTCACCCAGTGATTTGCTGACGTAACTACTGTGATGGACGCTGTGAGAGGATGAAGGACAGGTGAAGGATGGAGTCATTATCATATGAGTGGATGAGGTTAGATATGCAGCTCAGAATATGATTGATTAGAAAAAGGAAGAGAGTTGGTGACAGGACAGAACCCTGAGGAGCATCATTACTGATAGCTGAAACAGAAGAGCGGTCGTCTACAAAAGCAGCTGTAGGTATAAGAACAAAGCCACGGTACCACCTTCTGATTCGTCATTATACCACCACAATTCCATTTATCTGGGCGCGCAGATAAACTAAAGAACTAGTCACATTATCAGAGTACAGACGCAACTTCTTATAGTTTCATTTCATCAAACTCTAGAATTCGCCATACAAACGCATCCATGTTCTGCCTACACCGTCACACTGTAACATGTCAGTCGTAGCCCTAACTATCTCAGAACACAGTCACATTGAAGCGAAGGTATACTTAACATATTTTTTTTTCCTTTCCATCTTCATCAGCTAGCTTCGTCCAGTATGTACAGTACCATGGAACAGTTTTTGCCCCCCACGCACCATATCGCTACAAACCTCTTACATCAACGTAGCTACGTAGCTGCCGCATCCCTGTTTTTGTTTCTGTAAATTTTCTCATTCTACTACGGGTCACTTTATCTTACCTTTTGTATTAGTATTTAATGTTTTCACATATTTGCAGCACTTCATGTCATACTTCTTCCACCGTTACACACAACGCCACTCACATTAACTTCCCACAGCATCTCTCACACAGCCTTCCCACAGCACCATCCATACCACTGTACAGTCCTTTAAAAAAATAATAGTACCATACTTTATTGACTTGTGGGTAAAGTCTGACAAGTGTGTTTAGTCCTGCTGGTATGCTTGCAAACTCTGATACTGTAGAATGAAGACGTAAAAATATTTACAATGCCTGTACTGTATTTAGTGAAGCCTGTAATGGTATCATGGTACTAACAAGTTTACAAGTGACATTAGATTATTCATGGAAGTATGGCATAACTGAAAGTAAAATTACGCTCACCACATAATTGACAGCAACACAAGTTTCTCTAACAAAGCAGCCAAATCATAACATTCCAGTATACCTAAATAAAACTGTAGTGACAGAAGTAATGACGTCAAAGTAATGTTGAACCCTGCGCTTTAATGTCAAAGGCATGGTATAAAGTGACTGAAATATTTGAATAAGAAACGGTTCCATCAGTGATTTTAATCGGCAAGTACTTTAGCATGTAGAGCACCACACATATTATTATCTGTCACAACTATTTCAGTTCCGTCCGATTAAGACCATTAACGTTTGGATAACAATCGATACGATATTTTTTTTTAATCCTAAAAACGTACTACTTTATAACCAAAGATTGTTCCACATGGTCTAAGGAATTATGCACGATATGTGAAACTGCATGTCATAAGGGTATTTAATGTGGCAGCTTATGTAACATGTCTATCACTTTATTCAGTGAAGTGTCATGTGAGTCCAAATCATAAATGCTTACTTAATGAATCAAAACGGTCTGTTATATTTTACATCTTAAGTAACCACGATTCTTTCATAATTACATTTCCAGCCATTTATATGAAACTGCTGACCAAACTGAACATGGCAGTAAACTTTTACATGAACACTAATTCGATAGTATGTCAGTAATTACCACTGCAGATCACCAATTGAGGCGGTGTTAATGGTAGTTAGAGTCACCAGCTTCTTACCATTACATCTTTCTTATCACTCATTCCCGTTCGCACTCAACTTTAGTGTAGCGATAGTTTTTTGAAGTACTGTACCATCCTGCAACACCTGTCAGGCTACATTTCCACCCACCTATACACATTGCTTTTCCCCAAACACCACTCACACTACCAGCCCACAGTGCCACCTCCACCACACTCCTACCCGACAAGCACAAGACCACCCAATCCACTCATATTGCCTACTTTGCCTACTCGCAGAACGACTACCTTCTCACAGTACCACACACACTACCTTCGAAGCAGCTCTACCCACATTACTTTCCAACGCCACCAGACTCACCACTTTATCACACAACGTCGACGACTGCACACACAGCATTATTTACTTACACACAGCGCTATTTACAGTACCTTCCCACAGTACGACACATTATCCTCCTGTTACTATAAACGACACCACACGCTACCCACCACTGCACACACCACCACTCGCATTACCTTCCCACAAAACCACTCACACTACCTTCTTACAGCACCACTCATTCTAATTTCACTCACCACCACCTACACTGCCTTCCACCCACGCACCGCAAAATATAACAAGGCTTACATTACCATTCTACCTCCACACTAGAACATCCACTTGTCCATTTACATCCACCCGCACACTTTTCACCAACCAATCCACGTACATCGAGCAACCTACATACTTCAAACAGTCCACTACATCAGCCAGCCCATTTACATCAGTCTGTCCATCCTCATCCATCTGTGCACTACCACGCATCCCTCCCCAATCGCCACATGAATACAAAACACATAATAACCACATGTAGTGAAGTTTGACTCGCATAGTGGGGCATTCACACTGCCTTCTCACCGTAGTGCCACTGTCTGACATCAGCCAATCCATCCCTGTCGGTCTTAACACTACCATGTCCAGCCACCTTCAGTACTGCATTCCGTCACAACGCTATAAAAACATGCAGAACCACTCATGCTACCATCGGCAGAGCACACTACAGCATTCAGACAACCGTCCCACCACCACACTAGGACATTCGCCTGTCTACATTCATCCATACTACAGTTACACATAGCAAGTCACTTTACCTTCCCTCGGGCACACTAGAACGTCCGCCCATCCTGTTTCATCCGTCCTGAGGTTACACACAGCACCCACATCTCATCATCACACCATCACATTCGCCAGTTCACCCACATCCACCAGTCCATTTCCATCCATCCAAACCATCAGTTGAACCACTTCCATCACGCCATCTGCATCCACCAAGCCACCCTCACCCATCCTAACTAGTAGTTTACCCACTCCATCAGTCCATCTACCTGCACATCCACCAATCGATCCTCATCCATCCCAACCACTAGTTCACCCACAACCACCAATACATCTGCATTTACCAATCCTCCCTCATCCATCCTAACACTGCCAAGCACCCCTCAGCAGCCGTCACATGAGCACGTCCTGACCATCCCATCGAGGTGATAAAGCCCTGAGCACCGCGGCGGTAACCCGGATCAGTCCAGGTCGTCTTCAGATTTGACCCCTCGTGAATTATTATCGCCAGCGCATAATGAGCAGCAAGGGAAGGGGACGGAAGTTATTATCGCTCCCAAATATAATTTCATTTGCAATTATATATTTTTACGTTGCCCCGACTTGATCTCTTCCTCATATTTGCCAGTCCGGATAAAGAGAATCGCCGTATCCAGGCTTAGCACGCACTCTAATGCAAGGAGGGATAGTAAGGATATACGGTTTTGCATTTTGCGCGTGGGGTTTCCTGGAGTTGAAAGTTATTGTACTGGCTATTGTGACGCTACCGCAGTACTGTGTGTGGTGGTGTGGTGTGGTATGAGGGTGTGGTGTGGGGGTGTTTGTAGCGGTGTGTATTGTGAGTGGTATGGGTGGGGAAGTTTGTTTGTGTAGTTTGCTGTGGTGCATGGTGTGGTGCGTTGTTTGTAGTGCTGTGCATGGTGAAATTACGTGGTGTGATGTTGTTTCTTGTGAGTTGGTATGATGTGTGGCGTGGTGTAATATCCTGTGAGCTGGTATGATGTGTGGCATAGTGCAGTGTGCGGTGGTGGGTAGTGTGGGTTGGTGAAGTGTGGTATTGCGATTTGGCGTGGTGTAACGTAGTGATGCGGTTTGTTGTGAATGATATTGTGAGGTGGAGGAGTCTGAAGTGCTACTGTTGATCTTACAGGTGTAATGCTTTGAAGTGTGACTCCATATCAAATATGATTTTGTACAGTGTGTTATGCTTTCTTCCATTAGCCGTAGTAAGGTGTAGTACGGTGTAGTTTAGCAGACAGGATGGTACTGTGTGGTGTGGAAGACAGCGGTACTTATTTGGTGTGGTAGGGAGTGGTACTGTGTGGTGTTGTATTGGGTCGTACTGTGTGATACTGTGTAAGGTGGCACTGTGTGATGTGGTGTGAATGAGGGCAGTACTGTGTGGCGGAGTAAAGAGTGGTATTGTGTGGGGCAGTAATGGGTGGTATTGAGATGTGGTGAAGAACAGTGCTGTGTGGTAAGGTATTGCTTGGCACTGTGTGATGTGGTGTGGCAAAGAGTGATACTGTGAAATTCGGTCTGTGTGGTGTTCTAGAGAACAGTATTGTGAGATACGGAAGTACTGTGTGGTGAAGTATTGAGTTGTACGGTATAGTGTGATATATAGTGGTATGGTGTAGTGTGGCATAGAATGGGACTTTGTAGTATAGTATAGACTTGCACGGTGTAGTGTGCTACAGAGCGATGCAGTGTACTGTGGTATTGATTGGTATATTGTAGTGTGATGGTGGTAAAGTATAGTGTGACCGTGATATAGTGTAGTGTGACAGTGGTATAGTGTAGTGTGACAGTGCTATAGTGTAGTGTGATGGTAGTAAAATGTAGTGTGACAGTGATATAGTGTAGTGCGACAGTGGTATAGTGTAGTGTGACTGGTGTAGTGTAATATGACAGAGTGGTGTAGTGTAGTGTGACAGAGTGGTGTAGTGTAGTGTGTCAGTGGTACGGTGTAATGTGACACACAGTGGTACGGTGTAGTGGTATGGAGTGGTTCTGAGTGTTTTAGGTAGTTTGTTGAGGCGCTATATTCAGCACAGTGGAGTGGCATTGTGCTGTGTAGTTAATTAACATGTTTTACAGAATGGTGCCGACTGGGTGTTGCAGTGCGGTGTTGTGTGATGCTGCCGTGGTGCGCCGTGATGTTGTGTTTAGTGGTGGTTCTATGGTGCTGTGCTGTGTGATAGTGTGTTGTGTGATGGTGTGCAGTGTAGTGGCACGTTGTGGGGTGTGCAGTGTAGTGGTACATTTAGTGGTGGTGTGTTGTGAGTTGTGCAGTGTGATGGTGGTGTGTGATGGTGTGCAGTGGGATGGTATGTTGTATTGTGTGCAGTGAGATGGTGGTGTGTGGTGTGTAGCAGCATACTGTATAGTGTTCTGGTGTGCTCGGAGGTGGTGTGCAATGTTATGGTGGGCTCTGCGATGTTTTGCAGTATGATGGTATGTTGTATAGCGTGCAGTGTGATGGTGGTGTGTTATAGTGTGCAGTGTTGTGCTCTGTGTGGTAGACGGTGTTGTGTTGTAGTGTGTGTTATTGTGGTGTGATGTGTGCAGTTTTGCAGTGTGCTGTGTGGTGGTGTGCTCTTTGCTGTATGGAAGCCTAGTGTACTGTGGGGTGATGTGCATTGTATTGGTGTGTTTTGTAATCGCATGTCGTGTAGTGTGTGTTGTGTAATAGTGTGCAGTGTAGGGAGTGTGCAGTGTGGTGGTGTTATATAGTGGTGTGTGGTATGGTGGTTTGCTCTTTGGTGGTGGGCAGTGTGGTGTGGTGGCCAGCTCTGTGGTGGTGGGTAGTGTGGTGTGGTGGTTTGTTGTGTGGTGTTGTGAGATGGTGTGCAGTGTAATGATGTATTATGTGATATGATGGTATGTTGTACAGTGGTTAGGTGTGTGTTGGGTAGGAAGGCGTCATCGGGTGCTTTTATATATGGATGCTGGTCTAGTGCTGTGCTGCGTAGTACAAGGCTGTAAATTATGTAATGTATTAAAATACTGTACTGCATATAATGTGATGGAGTGAAAATGGATGGGATTGTCATTAATGAAGACTGTTTTCCGGGCTTTGATTATAATCCGTCAGGTGGAGGAAAAAATACGTTAAAAAATCCCACCCAGCGACTTACCTACATCATAACGATTGCACCCGCTGTAGTTGGGGGTGTAGAAGCGTGTGTAGTTATCGGAATATACAACAATAATCAGGCCTAAGTCCATAGGGAAAAGGGGGAGAAATGAGAGCACCCAAAATATACGCCAGGTGAGATATTTAAAAAATTGTTTTAGCTCTGACGCAGAGACAATGATTTTAAGATAGTTTCATAAGATAGTTTCATTAAACAGATTAGAAAAATATAGATGTTTTATAGCAAAATAAAAGTTAGTTTTAAAAAATGGGTTATTGGTAATTAATACATATTAACCACAGTAAATCTAATTTCAGGATAACTCCCTTAACTTTAATCTCTTTCGTCACTCAAGAGGATATGTTTCAGCATTTAAAGTTAGACATTTGATAATTCACTGGCTCCTTTGTATCTTGATCTACAATTTTTAGGGATACGGGATTATTATATTGAATGTAGATACCACGGATTGTAAAATTTTTCGATTTTTCTTCCCAGTGGGGCATAAAGATAGGCATTATCCATTCAGTTTGTTGACGAGTTTTGTTGGTTTATTCGTGTTATTTCCAGATGATTTGATTTAACTGATTAGAGACTTTTCATACTGGAAGGATCCGTTATAGTCTTCAGTAATTCCTTCGTGACTAGAGGCGTTTCTTAAAGCTGTGTAAGATTGTCTTGTCACAGCTCTGTTAAAAATATAGTATTTACCACCTTACTGAAGGAATTAAACACAGACTAGCATCTGTAAACTCGTTATTAACTTCTTCACCACTAGGATTTTTTATTCTTGCTATGACCAGCCTATTATATACGGCTTAGGAGAGACTTTGAACTGAAGGGATTACATATGGTCATCATTAATCCATTTACTACTAGAGGCCTTTCGCAAATGTATAGATTCAGCTGGTGCTAGTAAGAATAAAATTTAATAACACGTCACCGTGATGGAGGGATTAATAAAGTAGACTTCCCATGGCTGAACGAAATCGTCTTATGGTGGCAAGAAAAGACAACCAACTTAGCGAGGCATGAAAACTCCCTCCACCGTAAAGGTAGAGCATTTAAACACAACCCGAGGCCGCCCATAACCCCCTTGCCATTAATAAAGCAGACTTCCCGCACACAAACCCATTATTTAAAGGGGAGTTGCCGAATAAGGAGCGGGGGCGGCCGTGCGTCAAGGGGGGCGGCGGGTGAAGCTGGGGAGGAATGACATGTAGGGAGAGTGAAGGGGAAAAGGGGAGGCTGTGAGGGAGAAGGGAGGTCTGGCTAGGTGAAGTGAAGTTGAGGGGAAGTAGGGCTTGTGACAGTGGGGAGGGTGGAGATGAGGGGTGGATGTCGGTAGATTTGGGGAGGGAGGATACGTTTGGGTAGGGGAAGAGGACAGGCTTGAGGGAGGAGGGTAGGTTGAGGAAGGGATGTGGGTAAGTTTGGAAAGGAGAGGTTGGGTAGTTTTGACGGTAGTGCAAGTAGGTAGGTTAAGGAAAGGGGGTGCGAAAAGGTTCGGATGGAGGAGAGAGGGGTCGGTATGAAGAGTGGGAAGGAAATGGGTTTGGGGGAAGGGATGTTGGTAAGTTTGGGTAGCAGGGAAAGGGTAGGTTTGAGGGAAGGGGATGTGGGCAGGTTCGGAGGGAGTGGGTAAATCTGGGAAAGTATGTAGGACTAGGAAGGGGTGGAGAGGTGGGAAGGGGAAGTACAGTAGGTAGGTTTTGAAGGGAAAGAGTGGTAATGGGTAAAATAAGGAGAGAGGCGAGGGGAGAGGCTTGAGAAAAGGGAAGGTGTAGGAAGGAGACTAGAAGCCAAAAGGGTATATGGATGACTTGGGGGAGGAGGGAAAGAGGAGGTTGGGAGGTGGGGGTGAAAGGGGGGCTTCTGTGGAAGCGGGAATTGTGTGGCTCTTGGGTGAGGAAGGGGGACGGAATAAGCTGAGGCCAGACACAGAAACCATTCATTATTTTAACCCCCTCTAACCCTTTCGATTTCATCAAGTCTTTCATATTAAATTCTGTTTAACGCCAGATGATTTTCTTTGGGTTTGGAGAGTTAATTTTTTCCAGACTGAATTGGATTAATATATATAACCTTCATTATCTCCACCAACTCGACAGGTCTTTCCCAACTTGAGGTCGCTCAGTTCAAACATTTCCTGGTCTGTCCTGAATTACAGTGTAGTACCCGTGTGTTGTGAAAATTGTATGAGTGAGTTTAGTGACCCGTGATAAAGTGTTATGGTAGTGTGTTCTGCTAAACTGTTAAGTGTGTGTGTTCTGGTGTTACAATATGGTGATAAGCTGCTTCCGAGTGCTGTATGCTAGTATTTATTGATATTTTTTATCTTGTGTTGAGATCTAGTGGGAATTTTATCTTGTCTGTGAACTTTTGTGTGAGATGGCCTCCCCACCCGAGATGGGTGTTTCCACTGAAAGTTTTGAGAAGAGCTACCTTGATTTAAAGGAAGTATTTCTCAAATTAAAGCAGGAGATACAAACCCTCAGGCAAGAGAAGGCTGAGTTGGGGGTGTTAGAAGAGGAGTTGCTAGAGGCGAAGGATGAGAGGAAGACTGAATGCTGGAAACTTGTGGTTAAGGGTGCAGCTAAGTTCACTCTTAAAAAACAAGCGAGTGCGTAACGAATGCGAAAGTGAAGTCGTGAGTGATGTGGAGTGTGAGGGGTTTAGCGGCAGTCTGGGTGGTGCCTGACCTTCCCGACCGGCCATTAAGGTTACACGAGTTAAATGCAAGAAAAAATTTGTTCTAGTTGAAGACTCCCAGGTAAAGTACTTATGCAGAGCGCTCCGTACTTCTGTTAGAAAGCATGTTTGTCTTCTCGGGCCAAAGTGGGGAGTGTATTTCATAAGACTGGCAACTTCGTGAGTGTGGAGATAATCTGCATCATTGTTGGAGGGAACGATATTGGTAGACGCAGTAGTGAGGTACTGCGGCAGCAATATAAAGAGATGTTAGTTAAGAGTAGTAGGAAGGGTGGGAGTCTAGTTGTTTCCAGGATTGGTAATAGTTAATATAATAATAACTGTAATAACAATATAATAGTAATAATAATGATAATAATAATAATAATAATAATAATAAACGATGATGATGATGATGATGATACAAGGGTTAAGGAAGACTATATCTTATCCATCCAATTCATAATGCTTCATAGACATTGAAAAAATCGTGTGGAGAGAGCAAAAATAATTATGTCACTATTTAAAAGGTTAATTGTTTGTGTATATCTAATGGAAGGTGAAGGAAAATATACGTTTATTCATAACGTTTCCAATACATCCCCTTGCATATCTAGCATATGGAAATTGTATGTATATTTACCCTTCTGTCTGTATACATTTACCCCCTCCTGCCAGTATACAGTTACCCCCCTTGTCTGTACACATTTACCCTTCCTGTCTGTATACATTTACCCCCTCCTGCCAGTATACAATTACCCCCTCCTGTCTGTATACATTTACCGCTCCAGTCTGTATACATTTACCCCTTCTGTCTGTATACATTTACCTCTCCTGTCTGTATACATTTACCCCCTCCTGTCTGTATACATTTACCGCTCCAGTCTGTATACATTTACCCCCTCCTGCCAGTATACATATCCCTCTCTCTGCCATACACCCATTCCTGCCTCTACGTATTTTCCTCTTCTGTCAGTACACATATACCCCCTCGTTCTTGTATACATTCACTCCTTCCTGCCTGTATACGTATACCCCCACATGCTTGTATTCATTTACCCTCTACCCTCGTCAACTCCTGTGGTTTCCCCAAATCCGACTCTTACTGTTTAAGGTAGCCTGCGAGGCCGACCCTCTGTTTTACCCTTTGGTTCTCGCTGTAATCTTAGCAATTAACATACGGTCTTCACAGAGTCTCAAGGGGGAGTAGAGTGAGGTTATTGAGGCGGGGAGAAAGGGTGGGAATGAGGGGAACAGTGATTGGGGGTTTACGGTGGAGTATCACACACACACACACACACACACACGTCGGAGTCTGTAACGATTGTGGATTTTTACCCTCATATGCAAACCAGTGATCACACTACTACTGATAGTACATGTACTACATCCAAGTTCACAAGTTTTAAGAATTTAGACCGACATTAGGACCCAACCCACTGAAGGCAAAGCCGTACAAACACAGACGACCAATCGGTACAAAGTGATACGTAGCACAGTCAGCCATAGCACGTTAGAGTACAGAGGCAGAGAATCTCACAAATGACCTGAAAGTCTAATAAGCAAGATGTATGAGTTAAATACTTTCTCCAGTACACAGTATAACTCACCACTCTATCCTTTCATACATATTTTCGTGACGTTCCCGGTATTAAACTGTGATTGCTTCCACTTTCTTCTCGTGACTTCTCCGACTGTAATGCTTACTGAGTAGGGGTCGGTGGGGTAACAAGATTGGCGTGGGAGACGTGGAGCGAGGGAGGTAAGCTGGAGTCTGTTGCTTTGACTTTGTCACAAATACTCATGGGGATCGCACTGTGTCGTATCGTATCGTTTATAAAGGCTCCATCATGCTTGTCTGCGTCGGCCCTGGTCACCTAATGACGGCTTTCCACGTTGTTCGATCTTTGCCAAGCTCCTCATTCAGTTCGCCATCCCATAGATCACTATGACTATGACGTCCCAGGTCCTTTTCGGTCTTCCTCTCGTAACCCCACCCCTGGCCTTCACACTTGCCGCAACCAACTGTCATCCTTCACGCTCTCAACATGCCCAAACCGTCCTAATCCGCCTCTCCCCATCACAACACCAGTACACTCCAGTCCCATCCTTCCTCTCAACTCTCCATTGGCAATTCCAGTCCCCCTCCCCCCGCCCAGGCTTCACATTCAAGGACGCTCCACACAATGACATCAGATGTTTTACGCTTTGTTTGTGCTCCTGGAACGCTACATCCACTGCTAATTAACACTGGTGGCAGTATCACTGAGGCTCGCACAAAGTACTGCAATTCACACTACGCAGTCACTTCAAACAGATCAGATAATGCCAGTCAGAGCCCTTACTCTTACAAAGGTTCATACAAGTACCATACTGACAAATTCACAGAAATAATATTTGAGAGCAACAAGTTCACAGCAGGAAATGCCATTTCAGGTCATAGTAATAAAAAGCATCACCCTTAACATAAAACCACATGCAACAGCTTAAACTAACATAGAAGCTCAAGGAAAGGAGAAACACCGTCATACAACAACTCATACTAACACACATGCTCACAGTAACACACAACAAAACATACTAGCTCACAGCAGCTCACACATGCACAGAAATTCGTAACAACACTCATCAGTTCATACAAATAAAGAATTGCGACACCTGTTAACACACAGCAGCAAATACTAACACTGAAATTCAGAATAACGCAGCACTACATACTCATACATAATACTCTGCACACAGCAATGCATACAAAGAGACGCAGCACATACGGACACACTAGCACAAACTAACACAGGTCAAGGTAGCACATACCAGTACCGTAGTTAACATTAATAATTTATAGTACGTATATACTACCACAGAATCTTCTACTAACACAGTGGCTCATACTAACACACAGTAGCTCATAGACACATAAGAGCTCATAATAATAAACTCACAGTAGCACACAGCAATAAAAAAGTCTGGAAAGAAAAAATCGGCTGACAACAACGCATACAAGTAACGAAACTTTTGATAAAACACGGTAACACTTGCAGACACACAACAGCTCATGGTAACATAAAGTCATATAATAGCACAGCAACATACGCGGAAAAATTATCGCAACACATAATAACACAAACACGAATTGCTTCACAGCTGAACATAATGTACATTCTCAATAATAACCTCACAATGCATCCTAATCCCACACCGGGCAAACCGAACCCCCTCCTCCCCCTGGCATTACATTGTGTTCGCCAGCACTTGTACTCATCACCACTTGGCAAACGGAACCCAAACCCGCTACAGATAATCTCCCCATCATTATCAGTATAGAAGCACAAACTAAACCAAGAGTGATCACGCCTCACGTACACAAACTACAAGAGTGCAGACTGGGCAAAATTCACTAAAAAAACAACACTTCAGCACACTGAACAACACCCGTCACCAACATCAACAGGCATATTACAGAAGTTCAACATCATACCTTATCGCAGACAAACACCACATTCCATGAGACAACGTTACAACCCAACCTTTACACCGGAGATTGCCCGCCTCATAGGACAACGCAACGGACCTAAACAGCTCACTTCTCCCACGCTCACACAAGACACCATCACATGGCTCCAAGAACTAAAGAATGAGATCAGCATTATAATTAGTTCAACTAAAATGGAAAGTTGGACTGCCTTTATAACAACACGTGGTCACTCCAGACTCCTCGCGGCTCTACGAAATACTTAATAGTATCACTAAATGATAAACATGCTCTTCCAAGACCCATGCCGCTAGTACCTCCAGCACGCACAACACCCTTTTATACAAAGAACATGCAAACATGCTTGTAAACCACTACGCAAATGTAAATCACATAACAAACAAGCACCGAGTCAGAAAAACAACCCACTCAACATAGACAGTCATATCCACTCGATCACAGTGCAATCCTCTTCACTTCATAACAAATACGTAATATTATAAAGAAAACAAAACTCAGCAAACACTGGGCCGGATGGCATCAGCAACCTACACCTGAAGCATTTAGGACCACAAGGCATCCAGGCCCTCGCAGACATCAGCAACTACTCATTCTTACACTGTAACATTCCTAAATATAAACATGGAACACTCATCATTCTACTTAAAGTAAAGAAAGACCCAGCACTCCATTTTTTCGTACACACCTATGACACTATAAAACATACTATCTATCTATCTATTGCCAGACGCCTCAATCCCGTTTGGGGTGGCCACAAACAAATCGCCTCCAAGTCGCCCTGTCCCCTGCCATTTCACTGCCCTGCTCCCAACTCACACCCCCCTCTCTCATATACCTCTCCACCCCATCCCTCCATCTCATCCTCGGCCTCCCCCTCCCTCTTCCCCCCTCCACCTCACTCACATACACTCTCTTCGTCAGTCTTTCACCCTCCATCCTCTCCACATGGCCAAACCACCTCAGTGTGTTCCTCATAACGTTTCCTATCACATCCACATCCACACCACAACGCTTCTTTATATCCTCATTCGTCAGCCTGTCTCTCCACGTGACTCCACAGGCTCCTCTTAAATAACTCATTTCCAATTACAACATTCAAAATAACTGAACGCCCATTCTCAACAAAGTCACTCCCCACGTCCCATCTGCACCTTCACTACACATATTCTGAGCACTGCACTCTACAAACACCTTTCTGACTTGCCATACACAACAAGCTCCTCCCCTCGGAGGAGTGTCAGTCCTGTCTTTTTTCCAAAGGGACCACCACCGTTTTTCTCCCCTGAAGTGGTCGTCCCTCTTTTTACCCTCGAGGGTTGCCACCCCTCACTTCCCCCTGTGGGTTGCTACCCTCTCTGCCCCCCGTGGGATGCTGCCCATCCTCTATCCCTCCATTCCAGCGGGGGCGCCTCGCTTTATTCCCTCTCCCCCTTTTTAATATGGAGGTTAGTGGGATGAGACGTGGCCTGGTCAAGACGATACCATGGGTGAAACAGATATTAATGCTAGAGTATAATTGTATGTTGTAATTTACTTGTTGCTCTTAATGTTTGGATCGAGTGATTTTTGTTGCCTTGGGGGAGGCGGTGGCTCAATCGGTAGAGAGGTGGCCTGCAGTCCTAACGGACCCAGGTTCAAATCTACGCTGGGGCAGGGAACAGTTTAAGGATTTGAATTTCATATTGCAGACTTTACTGATATACCAGAAGACCCGCCGACATGTGGTAAAAATACCCCCACTAATACCAATACATTAGTCCTGTATGAGACAGCCCTAGCATGTATTCCATGTGGACGGTGGGTGTTAGCGCCGAAGTGGTGACATGTGGAGGTGTATCGCATGTAGGAGGATTACTGGGCCTTGGGAGCAGGCTGTGAAGCCTATGCCCAGAGTTGGACACATTAAAAAAAAAAAATCTATACCTCCGGCATATTGTGTGTATGTGTGTGTGTGCAGGAAAACTTCAAACCAAGTGATTTAAGATTATGGCATAGTCGAGGTTCTCAGGCTTTCCTTGTCTCAAGGTGGCTATACGAGTAAGTGATCCATGTTTGTAGCTATGTCGAGTTTTATGGTGTTATCGTAGTACCCGTCATCACTGGTTCCTATATTCTCCCATATTTTATGAGCAGCTTCTCACAGCTAGGAAATAATGGGTTTAATGAGATGGGAATGTTGAGCCTCTGTGTTGTCATTGTCTGGATATAGGACGTTGGTAATATAAAGAAGTACTCTAATATGTACCCATTGTTGTGGAGTAGCCCCGGTCTGTCTTGCCAGAATGGCCCATCAACCGTAGGCAAGCAATCGCCTCCGCAGGGGCGTCCCATGCAGTTAGCCGATGTTCTTTTGCGGCAGACAGCACCCCACTACAGCGAGGCGCATGGAAAGTGTGCAAATTTGATGGACAGCAGTTTTGCACCTCTCCTCCCAGTTAACGAGAGCACCATAGCATCATTCCGTTATATGGTTACGATTCAGCACTGAATAGTTTGAGCATTTGGTTTTGGATGCCATGTGGCTTAAGACTGGTGAATAATCTAGTATCAATGGTATCTTCATTATAACTAGGAGGAGTTCAATTTTCTGGGAAAATTTTCGGAATTTGTATAGGGATGTGAGAGCTGTTTTTCCCTGAGATATTCATTTTTTTTATGTGGTGAGCGATCATGCCACAGAATGTTAGTATATGACTAAACATTGTGCATTTCCAAATTGTTTAAAATTTCCTTGAATGTTAATATTATCAGGTTGAATTCTGCCCAGTGCTACCAGTGTGAATGTCTGCTCATATGTTTGCCGTATTTTCCTATCCATTTCATAATTGTTCAGTCTGATTGCCTCTCTCTGTCTGCAAGCTGGTCATATTTGGCTATTGTACTACGTGATACTACTGTTTGGACTTCATCATCAACATAGTACTAGTAGATGTCGAGAGATGTCGACTTGTACTATATAAGTAAGGCTGGATTTAAGACTAACGTTGAATCACCTCACTGTGGAGTGGAAAAGTAGTTTATTATGACTTCGGCTGTACGTTTTCGGGGAAGGTACATAAGTTTCTTTGTTAATTAAGTGACATTTAATTGTAGGAATTTATACTGCAGCCCCATTATCAACACTTTATCGAATGCCTTGCAGATATCCCTTTGTATCACGGTGCAGTTTACATTACGACCTACTGCATGTGCTGTTTTTTTTTTTTTTTTTTTTTTTGGGCTCAGATGTTTCGGCCACGGACGTTTGGACCACGGGCGTGTGAGCCATGGGCCACCACCCTAGGATGATTTTGGCATAGGTTAGGTTAGGCAAGGTTCACAACACTTCACACTTCAAAACGTCCTAGGTTGGTGGCCCATGACCCAAACGTCCGTGGCCGAAATGTCATACGTTCTTTTTCTGAGGCTTTATTTATTGCTGATGTTTTACTTCTGCTTCTTTTGAGGCCATATTAGTTGGGGTTGTAAAGGTTATCCTCCTCTATGTACTATCAGAGCCGAAGATTTCTTATCCTTTCAAATAATTTCCCTGGGATCTCTAACAGGGAGATTATAGTAGGTGGTAATTTTGTGGATCAGTAATTGGTTTTCCTGCATCAGGGATCATTTATATAGATACCTCTCTAATTTTTATCGGGAAGTATATAGTGTTTAACCTTGCATTGTATATGTTTAGCAGGTATTTATATCCTTAGTATCATGCTGATTTGTTCTCCATCTACCTGACTCTTCACAGGAGCTGTATTTCTCACATTTATCTGAGCTGTGTGCAGTTCGGTTCGGCATATTTGCGGGGATAGGTTGTCATGGGAAAGCCTGTTCGAGTCTGTAGTGCGGTGTGGAGTGGTCCGATGTTTCAGAGCTGATACCTAGGCCTCAATTTCTCTTTCTGTACTCAGGTTATATCTTACATTGCCTTCGGGTCTAATCTGAAACATTCTTCCAAATATTCAGAATTTCAGAAGCGATGTTATAGTCGCCTTTTTTTCTTTTCTTTTTCTTTTTTTTATCGTCTTGAATAATTTATTTCCCTGCTGGGAGTGCCTTGTAAACCATTAATGCCCTGCTAGAAGGATTTTAGGTCTTTTTGTATGTATGCTAATTTCTTAAACGTTTTGTCAGTGTTTGTCATGCTCTGCTCTGCTTTCCTCAAGGAGCGTTTGTTGTAGCAGGCGGTATTCATGATATAATTCAATTGCCCATCCTCCTTTATACTCCTTTGTGTATACAGGTGTGTGCTAGTATGTTGCTGAACCTATGTTTGACACCTGCTATTGCTAGGTCAGGTGGAGAGTATGACATTGTTTAATGGGAGAGAGGGGAATGGCTTGAGTCAAGCCATTTTTGCCATCTTGTAACAGGTATTAAAGCTTTGTCTATTTCCTGACTCTTTGCCTTCTAGGTCGAGGTCTGGCAAGTTGGTATTTCATCTCCCCTTTTTTCCCCCTCTTCCGATGTGGACCAAACCCCCTCCTCCCGAAAAGGACCATCCGCCTCTTTCCCCCACCATCCCCTAAGTGGACCGTCTTCACTCATTCTACCTACCCCTCTCCCCCCGCCACGTTGGGGGCAACCCGTATCTTTCCCCCTCCCGAGGAGAATCACTCCCTGTTTCTTCTCTGTGCAGTAGGGAACCACCCCCTCATTCCCCTCTCCCCAGAAGAGTGCAACCCTTTTGCCCGTGGGGGCCGCTCCCATTCTTCCCCCCACATGGGTGGCCTCCCTGTCATCCCCCCCATTGTGGGATCACCCATCCTCTCACCCCCCATCCAGTGGGGCTACTCATTTTATCTCCCTCCCCTTCCAGTGGGGACCACTTCTTTTATCTTCCTTCCCTTCCAATGGGGGCCACTCATTTTATCTCCCTCCTGGTCCAGCGGGGTCACTCATTTTATCTCCCTCCCCTTCCAGTGGGGCCATCCCCCCTCCTTTTAAGCCACCCCTTCCATCCTCGCCCAAAGGGAGGCCACCCTGTCATCTCCCTCAGAGGGAGGCCGGTTTGCCATCTCCCCTCTTCCCCTCTCCTTGAGGAGACCACCCCTTCTCTCTTCTCTCCCGGCTGGGGGCCACCCCTCCTCTGTCCCCCTTCTCTTTCTCCTCTTGTTTATAGGTATCCATATTCATTATCTTAATTGCAGGTGCTAACTTATGTGATATTTTTGCCCCAAGCTACTTTATATCTCCATTTTGGCCGAGAGTCTGGCATGGGTTATTTTTTCCTTTTGTGAGAACAGACTAGTTTTTGTTCCTTGTATTTCTGAGCTTAATTCAATTTTTTGGTATATTCCCATTCAGATATCCATTGGAAATTGTTTTTTTTTTTCCTTACAGTAGGTACCGATAAATGCATTTATAATATTTTTTTGAGATACAGGTACATCTAAATAGTCTGCCAGCTGGGACAGAATAAAATATCAGTACAGCTGCAGCAACAAATTAATTCATACTGATTATCTTCTTATAGATTTCCATACTGTTATTTTTGACATTTACTCAATTGATTCCAGAATCCCTACCCTTACTTACACTACTTGTGTTCCGGACAGTTCACCCTGTATATGTGGTAATTTCCGCAGCTGTACGAGTGGTGGATGTCCGCTGCTGTACGTGTGGTTAATGTACTCAACTATACGACGTGTGTTAATGTCCGCAGCTGTAAATGTTGTGGATGTCTGCTACTGTACATAAGGATAATGTCAACTGTTGTACGTGTGGTTAATGTCAGCTACTGTACGTGTGGTTAATGTCCGCTACTGTACACGTGGTCAATGCCCGGAGCTGTACGGCGTGTGGTTAATGTCCGTTGTTGTAGATGTGGTTGACGTCCGCTACTGTACATGTGGGTAATGGCCGCTACTGCACGTGGGGTTAATGTCCGCAACTGTACGTGGTGTTAATGTCCGCGATAACAGCCTACATCCCACATGCCAAGCCAGCTGGCGCCCTGGTTTGGTTGGGTCTGCCACGCGGGGTTCTGCTCAGATTTTTTTTTTCCCCCTAGCAAATTGGTCCTCCAGGGATTTTGTGCTTTATAAAGCGCCAAACGCAAAAACAATATTTTTGCTGGCGGCACCTAAACGCCAAACATGGCTGTGAATAGCACTCTGAAATAAAAAAGAAATATGAATTCCTTTTCTACCAGTAGTTTTGCAATATTTATAGGCCCAAATAGCACATAATTTTATAACGAATGAGTAAATACACAGTCAGATATAACGTATTCCAAAATGAATTCCCGGGACCAATTATGAAAACAAAGAAACAGTGCTGTTATCTCTGAAAGGAAATAAATGAATAGAAACTTAATACAAATGAGAATACCGCCAGTATGGGCAAGCAACCCTTCCCAACGAAAAAAAAAAAAAAAAAAGTTTTCTCCGGATAGTCAAAGTACGGTATTCGTGATTACATCAAAATCGTCTGGAGATGGCATAAAGGCTCTAAAAATCCTCGTTATCGTCATCACATTTTTTTTGTTTGTTTGTTTGCTAAAATTGAGTGACAGGAATCCAGAAACTGGGACAGGAAAATGAAACTTAGAACTAAAAACAGACTCTCCAGGGAAAAAAAAAAAAGCAGCCATTCATTCATTCATTCATTCACTCACAGCCAAACCCACGAAGTTCTTGGCTTCATCCCATAGACCAAACGATCCACACAAAATTTGGGTGTCATAATACCTGTGGGACCGACAAATTTCGTCAACGGCGAGACTAAAAAATGATGTGCAGTCTTCAAAAAATCTATGAATTCATGGAAATTTACTTCATTAATTCCATTAAGACAGACACATCCAAAGTTGAAAAAAAAAAAAAAAAAAGTGAGTTAGTAAAGGCAAGGTGGTTGTCAAGTGGTTAGAGAAATGCTCTGCTGTTTAAAAGGCTAGTTCGACCTCAGAGGTAACAGCTTAATGATGTGAAATTCGTTGAAACAGTTCACTTATTCTTCACAATACCCACCAACTTAATCTAAAAACATTCCCGTGGATATCATAACACAAGCCAGAATGAGAGCCATAACATATTTACACTAAATGGCGAGTATTAGCGCCGAAGTGGTGCCATGTGAAGGTCTGGCATGGAGGAGGTGTGCTGGGCCTCATTGCACTGAAAGACCTAATATGAACCACGTTTTGAGTTAGGCTTCTTCATTTTAAATCTCGCCTCCCTCCCTCCTAGAGCACCCAGTTTCACTCGTTTGTTTGTATGTACGATTTCAAGTTTGTGCGGACGATATCTCAAGCTCCGAGTGAGATACGAGGCAGAAATGTGCACGCAGTGTCAGTGGCAGTCGAATGCTTTTACTTGTAAAATTTTTAGGTATCTCCGCGAACGGAGTTGAAGGAGATTATGCATTCACTCCTGTTTGTCATTTTGCTTGTCCACAAGATGCCTCAAAAAGTTCTAGATGGATTTCAATGAAATTTTGTGGATATGTGGGCCGTGGGCCAAGGAAGAACTGAATAAATTTTAGTGGTGATCTGAGTTAGAGTCCCGGTTCAGGAGTGTTTTTTGTTTGTCTGTAAGATACTTCAAAAACTTTCTGATGATTTTACTGCTTTTTTGTTTTTATTTATTATTATTATTTTTTTGATAAGTGGGTCATGGGCAATGGAGGAGTTGATAGTTTTGGAGGCGATCTGAGTTGTCTGGCGTAGGCGTTAGCGGAGGTGTGTGTTCTCTGAGTGCTATCTAATTTATAACTATTACTCCACATCTCTCAGCCTTTCGTTCTTTCTTTGTTGTCGGCCTTTTCTTTCTTTTGATTTTTTCTTTTTCAGAGTTTTTCCTCTTCCTCTAATCCTTTATAGCACTCTCTTTCATTGTTAATTTTTTTTCATTACTCTTTACTTTCTCTTAGGGGAGAGAGATGGAGGAATGGGGATTGGATATTTTCATTTTTTCTACTCCCAAGAAATGATGGCTCTTGTTATATAAAATAGATGAGAGAACTATTCACATGGAAGAATGAAGCCTAGATATGAAATGACGTTTAATGGTGAGATAAAATTCTTTCAGCCCTACTTGGACCCTCGTCAGGTGTGTTCTCCCCAGTAAACATTTCTACATGGAAGTATAATTCCTCTGTGTCAACAAAATCAAGACGCAGAATTGCTTGTGGAATTTCGATGATCTAGTTGCGGTACGTTTTCATTTCCCTTCTACAGAAATCGAGGCAGAAGGTCAAAGTCATCCCTGTCAGATACATAACAGTTTCACAGTTGCGTGTGTGTGTGGGAGGCGGGGTGAAATGTATCTGCCATTACCGGTGTTTGTTTATTTTCCTGTCGCAGGCGGTGCTTCAGGGGTTCCGCTATTATTTGTGTGTGTGTCTGTCGCTCACTGTGTTCAGTGTTTATGTTGCTGTTTACCGTATATGATTTCTTGTTGCAGGTGGTGTTCATTCAGTTTGCTAGTATTTCCGTAAAAAAAAAAAAAAAAAAAAAAACTGCTTAATAATACTTACTTGTTCCCGGTGATGTTCATTGGGTTTGATATATAATGTTTGTATTCGTGTTGTTGGCTGTGTTCAGTGTTTCAACTGTCACCTTTTTAGAGAGTATAATGTATACTGAAAGTTACTGTTATAAAACCGTTTAGCCAAAGGACATGATTTTTACTGTATTCTTGCTGCCTTAATACGATTATATTCTGCTTAGGAACGTCTTTAACCTGGCGGGTTAAACACCTTCAACACATTCACTAATAGAGGTTCTTCCTGTGTTGAATAGAATCGTTCAGTGGTAACAATATAAAATTACATCATCAGATTCAATAAGTGAGACGTCTTGCTGTGGACGGCGTGTAGTATATATGTCATTGGTATTCCCTGTCCTTCTCAGCTACTGTTTGGATGACTGACTGAGAGGCTAAATGAATTTCTAGTTGTTCGGTTAATAGCCTTTTTGCCTGTGCCTGGAGCATTGTCAGTTCAGAATGTATTTGAACACTTGAATCGTCGCATAATGACTGAGCGAAACATCTGAAAATTTGTGATTTTGCAAAATTAACTTTTTTTTTTTTTTTTTTAGCTGTAAAATATAGAGGAATATTTGCATATAACATACTGTTATTCATAACTAGGCATACCAGCCATCAGAAGATGACAATCCGTCGTACCAAGTAGGTTAACCTTTTTTTTTTTTTTTCTGACTACGAAACAAAATTTCGAAAATTCCAAAACCAGCGGCAATACTTTCAGCAGTTTTAGCAAAGTGTTGCCGATGCACACATTCTCGTCTGCTAAGCAAACTTAAAATGATTGGAGATTTGATCGTTCGGGTTTGCAGATCGCATTATGAATGAGTATGGACAAATAGTTCGCATATTTGTGTAATAGTAATTAACCAGTAACCTTTTCAGCCAGGATGCGTCATTTATATTTCATTTTTGTCGCTACCGGTAGCGATGGGTTAAAGAACGTTGCATCTCATCCCTAATGCTCAGAACCTCTCAAACTCAGCTAAGTCGTTTGGATTAAGTGAGAACAAAACAAATTTCGTCCTCGGTATTGTGGAAATTATTGTCACTACTAGATTTGGTCGCCCTTCGACAGACTTAAATTTCCACACCCACGCAAATGAATGGGCTAAATAATATAGAGGAACATCATTAATTACACAAATAGATATTATACTCACTGAATTTCCTATACCTGAATTGCACCCTAGTTGAAAATTTGTCTGTCTTTCTAACTATTGTTCGATACCCTAATCCCGTAAGGGGTGGCCGCAAACTAATCGCCTCCATGACGCCCTGTCCCCTGCCATTTCGCTGCCCTCCCCCCAGCTCACATACCCCTCTCTCATACACCTCTCCACTCCATCCCTCCACCACATCCTTGGCCTCCCCCTCTCCTCCCTTCCACCTCACTCACATACACTCTCATCGTTAGTTTCTCACTCCATCATCTCCACACGGCCAAACCACCTCAGTGTGTTTCTCCTAAAGCTTTCTGTCACATCCACATGCACACCACAACACTCTTTCACTTACTCATTTGTCAATTTCTCTCTTCAAGTGACTCCACATTCTCCTCTCAAATAACTCATTTCCACTGCTCTCAATCTTGAATTGTGTCCTTCCAACAAGGTCCAAGCTTCACCTCCATACGTTAGAGTTGGTATCACAGTACTATCATGCAGCGACTTTTTAACTTCCATGCTCTCTTCCCAGTTTATTGTCACTGCTTTCAAAGAACCAGCAACCTTTCTTCTCCTTCTTGTACCCTTCCAAGTACTTCACCCTCCAAACTTCCATCCATACTCATCACCCTAGCTGAAAATAAAGGCAAAGATTTAGACCGTGATCATACGGATATTGGTTCGCAGACGTTTATTTGTACCATAATAATTTACTTTCCACGAATTACGAAAAATCGATTAGGCAACTTACTGCTTATTTTATCATACGTCGTGACAGTTGTAATACCGACTGGCCAGCTGATAAAATTATCGAGTACTTAGCATTGGTGGCGATAATTAGGTCCTGCTAGTGCTGGAGACCATATGTGTTTATGTGATTGCGTATAATCCGTTCCCAAAGGTGCTACACGTAATCAGCGGTTTCGTAGCTCATGTAATTAAAGTATTTCTATTATTTCATTGATTAATCTATTCAAACGCCGGACACGGTCAAGAGTCCTGGACATATGTAATGCGTTGTCCGGGATTCTGCAAAGAACTGCCTGCCCGAGCACTTTCCACTCTTCAGTTACTCTCATTTCTTCAGTGCATGGAACATGTCAGACAGTCATGTGTTCTTGTGTTCTAATCAGTTAACAATCATCGCAGGAGTTTTAACCGTTCATGACTAAATGACAGATTAGTCATATTATGGGAAGTAAAGTATTTATATTCATCTGTCATAATTGCAGTATATTTACAGTACATAGAATATTTCCGCCTCGCATTTTTCTCATTTGCGAGTTTCGTCTACGGGAATAAATTCCCGCAGAATAAAGAGATTCAGAGTATAGTAACAAGTTATGTACAAAATGAGGTTTACACTAGTTTTGCTGATGTTTAATACTTCAGTGAATTCATAAAACAATTATATTTAAAACAGAAAACAGAAAAATAAACCATCTGTAGTCTGCAGAGCTTCATTCACTGCCAACTTCACTCACTCGTAGCCATTAATTACTTACTGGAAAGTAATCATTGATCCCCTGGACCCGGGGACACCTTTTTTATTTTATTTTTGCCACACCCTGACGACTCGACTCAGTTTAGGATGGATTTTTTGAACTGGAGGGGTTAGATAAGGAATTAATAAACTCCCTTCAGTAGGAGCAGACATTCCTGAGTTAAAGAAAATCGTCTGGTAGCAGCACGAACAAGATAAAAAATAATACCACCTTGGATTAGGGTTTAATTATTGTTATTCATCAGTGACTTGTTGAACCCGTCACGTCCCGAGGTTTTCCGCCCGTCCGACATCCCCCAGTCCAGACCGACATCCCCCAGTCCCGAGCCTTTTTGGATTTTTTTTTTTTTTTTGGCTCAAACTTCCTCTTAGGTTGAGAAACGAAGGAAAATCACCAAGAAAGGGCATACCGTGGTCTATAAGTGGTCAGAACAGGTGAGATTCCCCGAGCCAGGTAGCGTATTCTGTAATGGACGTGCCAAGCGCTCACGTTTTCTATGGTAAGGAATACTGGGAGAAACAACACACAACACCTCTATATTTATTGAATTTGAACTAATAAACAATAACAGTAACAATATAAAGGATTTCAGACACATATATATGAAAAATAAGCATTGTACCATCGCGCGAGCATAGCGAGTTTGGTCCGAGTCGTAACATGCTATATGCTAAGTTTCTTGTATCAGTCAACATATCATTTTTTCTACTTGTATACTTCTGTTTCAATGACATTTTACCAATTACAACTGTTTGTAAGTGTTTTCAGATGTTTTCATTCATTATGATGACATGCAGCATAAGTATAGCGCACATCAGCTTAGTAAGCGCACTCACTATGACTCGTATTTCAACATACCCAATTGTTTTATCACTTTCCTATTATTTTTCCCTTTACATAGAACCTTTCCTCCACCACTGTAAATGTTTTCAATTATTTTCATTCATTACGAGGGCATTTAGCGATATGCTAGCGCACATTCACGTAGCAACCACGATCTCAAACACTCGTGTTTCATCTTCTTCTTTATTTATTCACTCCAGTTATAATTTCCCACCTACATTACACACGTTTACACCCCTATACTGCACTGTACATACTTATTGGCATTATTTATTCAAGTGAGCGTGAGAATATCGCATGAAAATACCCTCGCAATGAATGTTTCGACCAACATAATACTCACACACTTATATACTAATTCTTCACATATATTACACACTTTACCACTTCATGACTTCTATTTTCACTATTACGTGCCTTATTCATTCAACTGAGCGTCAGGATATCGCATCTCCATACACACGCTATGAATTTTTGACTTACAATATATTTCAGCACTTACAATAATTTGAACTTATATTATACCTGTAAGCATTTCCAATAATAATAATTATATAATTACGGGCCGTATTTATTGCACTGAGCGACAGAGTATCGCATCATAAAACCCTCGCTATGTATGTTTCCACTTACAGCATATTTATACACTTACATACAATTTTTGCACTTATGTTATACCCGTATGTACTTTATACTAATATTTGGAGATCAACATGACATAATTTCACTGAGCGTCTGTCTGTCGCATTTACCTCATAGTTTCAGCGTCCTGTCGCATTCACACCATATCAGAATTGCATCAACATGTGATAATCGCTGAAACTTGGGTGAATACAGAGACCCACGTCACACTCCGCGCACTCATAGCGGGTGTCCTTCCTCTGTGTCGTGAGTCTCACCTGGGAATTGCTGCACACGTGACACTGCGTTGGGGCCTAGGTCTGTTTGGCTGGGGAGGGATAGGAGTGGGGAAATGGCGGCCGGATATTCTCAGGGGAGTTTGTGCAATAGGGGCAGTGCGGGTGCGATGTTGGGGCCTTTCTACAGCATACCGTGCAAACATTTCTCTTGTGAGCTCCCTCACAAACCCTTCAAAGGTTTCCTGAACTCCTGTTGTCATGGCGTGAAGGTGGTGGCAATTCAGAGCAGTGATGTCTAGCAAGTGAAAGAACAGTTTCTTATACCACTTCATCGTGGTCCTGGCACACTCTGCCATCGATATCATGGAGTCTGACTGGTCCACGAGGCGCATGTTTATATTATAGTCCATGACACACTCAGGTTTTCAAATACGACGCCTGTTCTCGCTACGATAATCAACTGAATAAGTACGGTGCGTCAAGGGGCGGTGAACCGTTGACAATAGGCTTACCTCTCTATTGTGATTCCACCCAGTTGCAAGGATGTTGGTGGCTTTGAAGAAGACAACCTCATTCCTTGCAAGTTTCCGCCCTACCTTGGCCATGTGACGCCGGTTCACCTTCACGGTTCCACAGACTCCAGTTTCATGTGTGTGAAGATAACGAGCGAGAAGAGGGCTAGTGTACCAATTGTCCAGGTAGAGGACGTGACCAAGATGAAGGTAGTCTTCTATCATCGTCTTTACCACTGCTCCCGACAGTCCAATATTCGATCTTCTATTATGTCTGTCTGTGCACCGGTGTACAAGACTATGTCTTGCACGTATCCAGTCCTACAGTCGCACATAACAAAGATCTTGAACCCAAAACGGTGCCTTTTGCTGGGTATATACTGCCTAAATGAAATATTGCCTCTCCACAACACGAGACTCTCGTCTATGACGAGGTCTCTATAGGGATAGAATGAGGAACGAAAGGTTTGCCACAGGTGATCAAAGATGAACCTAATTCGCCTCATTTTATCAGTGTTGTTCGCTTTTGCAGGATCATGAGCATCATAGAAATGGAGGCGACTTAGAATTTGTTGAAACTGATTACGGCTCATCACTTGACCAAATATTGGGGTAAATAAAACAAGGTCCCTAGTCCAGTAAGCAGGAATTCTGTTCTTTCGTATAATACCCATCAAAAGGACCAGGGCAAAAAATAAGAACATTTCTGAAAGGGAGACAGGGTAATCATATATGATAGAATGCCTACTCCTTGTTCCCAATCTTTCACTCTCAAGGCGCTGGGTGCTTGCAAACAGGTTGGTATGGTATACAGTCTGCTCCACAAATGCCTCACTAAAAAACAGGTGGAAAAAATCCAACCTGGTGGAATTACGGTGAATTCCTGGAGCAATGCAGCCAGAGCGCCCCTGCTCAGTGAAGGGGTGAATGAGGGGAGAAAAATCACTCCCATCCTCCCAATTCCACGCCACAAATCCCTCGTCCCCATCATCCCCATCACCGCCTTCGTCTGGGTGGGGAGGAGATCCTGGTTGGGGAGGTGGGGGAGAAGGAGTGCGGAGGGCTTCCCCACTGTCACTCCTCTTCCCTCTGCCTTTACCCTTTCCCTTTCCCTTACCCTTATACCCTTGAGGAACATTAGGGGGCTGTGGGGATGAAGTAAGGGAATATTGGGGAGCAGAAGACGTGCTGGGGAGTGGTTCCTCCCCACCTTCCCCCACCATGACAACACCATGTGCTTTCTCACGCACCCTAGCTCGACCACGTGTTAGGGGATATTGGGGAGCATAAGACGTGCTTGGGAGTGGTGCCTCCCCACCTTCCCCCTCCCTCACAACCCCACGTGATAATGAACGCACCCGAACTCGCCCACGTGATACACTACGCCGCCTCACACTACGTAGGGAGAGCAATGACTCACTCACGTCACTCTCACTTTCCCTAATCCTCCCTGTACTTTTCCTTTCACTCCCCACTCCCTCCACGGCACTTCCTAACTCCCCAAACAAAATGCTAGGCCCATACCTGCTCGCCCGACGTGGTGTGCGCTCTGGGCCACGATGAGTGATGACCTCACGTCCATACCACATGGCAGCACGTCCCACGGCTCCATCATCGTCATCATCCTCGTCCTCGTCCTCGAATTCTGGTTCCAAATCACATTGGGGATAGGCATAGGATGTTGCAAGTGCCTTCTTTGCCTGCTGCCCCTCTCTAGCAGCACAGTAAGTCATGTACTGCCGCTTCCTGGGAGACGGAACTTCCTCGTCACTGCTGGTGGTTTCTTCCTCCTCTGGCTGCACATAATCTTTATCAACAACCTCGTCGTCCAGTGGGGAATCACTGTCGCCTGTAAAGGCGTCCAGGGCGGCTTGAATTTCGCTGTCTGAGAGACCTCTCTTAGCCATGTCTGAGCAGGACCATTGCTACCAGGTGAGTGGACGAGTGGCGGGTTAGCGCGGGTCGCATGGGGTCGCCAAGTGTCCCTGCCTGGTGGCAGGTAGGGGAAGGTCATGCGAGGATACGTACCGTAAATCAAGCGCGAAATTTGAAAATTGTCGAAATTATGCACTTTGCAATTGCACGACGTACCGGTACATCACCGGGACTGGCAAATGCAAATCGTTGCAACATACCCATACGTCGACGGGACGGGGCGGGTTAAGGCAGGTGTTGTACGAATTTTTGTATCTGCTGCAGTTATGATTAGTTATAATTGCAGGTCTTGGTTTCGTTAGAGGAATTATTCGATTTTTACACACTAGAATCTTGTCTGACTCATTGTATATCATAATAAGCATGATAGATATATGGGCGATTCACCTTGACATTGTTTCTTCCATAATCTTTGAACCGTTTTCTACAGAATTAACTTAAGATTATGACATACTTTTAATTTTATTCTTTCGACCTTAGACAGTTTATTCAACAAACGATAGTCGAAACCAAGTGAAGGTGTAAATGCAAGACTTTATTCTGCCGCATCTGGGCGTACTTGAAATAAGAAAAAAATAAATAAAAAAACATCAGACCGAAGTGGTCAGTACTGCCTCGGTCCCTGCAATAAGGCTTTTTGTTTTCTTTCTCTCTTTTTTTTTTTTTTTTTTTTTTGCTAGCTCATTGTGATTCAGTACTGCGTACGACTAGCTTACTGACGTGGAAGGGTTAGATTTAGTCCCATTATATATATATAATGGCTGGGAGAAGGAGGGAGGTGAGAAGACAGGAAGAAATCAGTAGGATAGAGGTTGTGGAAGCAATGAAGAAAGTTAAATCGGGGAAAGCCCCAGGAATTGATGGAGTGTGTGGTGAGATGCTGAAGCATGGGGGAGAGATAGTAGTAGAATGGATGTGGAAGATGTGCAGATTGGCCTGGGAGGAAGGTAGAGTCCCGGAGGATTGGAAGTCAGGTATAATTATTCCCTTGTACAAAGGGAAAGGGGAAAAAGAAGTGTGTGGTAATCATAGGGGCATTTGTCTTCTTAGTATAATAGGAAAAGTGTATGGTAGGATACTTATAGACAGAGTTAGAGAAAGAACAGAGAAATTAGTTGGAGAAGAACAGGGAGGCTTTAGGAAGGGAAGAGGTTGTGTAGATCAGATATTCATTCTTAGATCTTTAGTGGAAAAGTTTCTAGAGAAGGGAAAGAAGTTGTATGCGGCTTTCATGGATTTGGAGAAAGCATATGACAGGGTGGATAGACAAGGATTGTGGAAAGTGTTAAGAATATATGGAGTAGGTGGGAAGTTGTTGAATGCTGTGAAGAGTATGTACGATGGTGCGAAGGCTGCAGTGCGTGTGGATGGTGAACTAAGTGAATTTTTCTCTTTGAAAGTTGGTTTGAAACAGGGATGTGTCATGTCTCCATGGTTGTTCAATCTGTACATGGATGGGGTAATAAAAGAGGTACAAGGTAGGGTAGTGGATGTTGGAGTGGCCCTGGTGAGAGAGGATAGTGTTTGGAAACTCCCTGTACTGTTGTTTGCAGATGATACTGTGTTGTTGAGTGAAGACGAAGGGGAGCTGCAAGGCTTGGTGGATGAGTTTGAGAGAGTGTGTAAGAAACGGAACCTAAAGGTGAATGTAGGGAAGAGTAAAGTGATGGTCTTTGAGAGAGGTGAAGTCAGTGAATGTATAGCGAGGTTGGATGGTGAGGAATTGGAAAATGTGAGTACGTTTAAGTATTTGGGTAGTGTGATGAGTAAGGATGGAGGTTTGGAGGGTGAAGTGCTTGAAAGGGTACAGCAAGGAAGAAAGGTTGCTGGTTCCTTGAAAGCAGTGATAAGAAACAGGGAAGTGAGCATGGAAGTAAAAAAGTTACTACATGACAGTATTGTGATACCAACTCTAACGTACGGAAGTGAAGCTTGGACATTGTTGGAAGGACACAAGTCAAGAGTGAGAGCAGTGGAAATGAGTTATTTAAGAGGAGCCTGTGGAGTCACGTGGAGAGACAGGCTGACGAATGAGGATATAAAGGAGCGTTGTGGTGTTGATGTGGATGTGATAGGAAGCGTTGTGAGGAACACACTGAGGTGGTTTGGCCATGTGGAGAGGATGGAGGGTGAAAGACTGACGAAGAGAGTGTATGTGAGTGAGGTGGAGGGTGGAAGAGGGAGGGGGAGACCGAGGATGAGATGGAGGGATGGGGTGGAGAGGTATATGAGAGAGGGGGGTGTGAGTTGGGAGCAGGGAAGTGAAATGGCGGGGGACAGGGCGACTTGGAGGCGATTTGTTTGTGGCCACCCCAAACGGGATTGAGGCGTCTGGCAATAGATAGATAGATAGATATCCTTCGCTACCCTGGGACGACATGCCATAACTGAATAACAGCATCTCATAGCAGCAAGAATAAGTAAGAAAAAATGACCACCTTATTGAAGGGATTAATTCATTTCAGGCAGTCATGCCCTTTGATATACAAGACGCCAGAGAGAGAGAGAGAGAGAGAGAGAGAGAGCTACCGAAGACTATTTTGCTTGTGTGTGTGTGTGTGTGTGTGTGTGTGTGTGTGTGTGTGTGTGTGTGTGTGTGTACATACTCTGCCTTCCGAGGAGATTGTTTTAATTATTTTGTGAATATTCTTTTCTTGTGATGCTGTTTTTGGAAGATTTGTTTGATTCGTCTAGTAAGGATAGTGTCTCCCAAGTCGGATAATATTTTGATACAGAGTTGAAGATATTGATGGTGATGATGATGATCTTAAAACAGGGCTTAAGCAAAGATTCTGGTTCATTTTCGAGTTCATTTTAGTGCTACGAACCTACGATTGGGCAGGGGGCCGGCAGTGCTTGTGTGCAGGGTTGCCGTTTCGTGGAAATTGTCTACTAATGTGGAAAATCAGATGAGAGACGAACCTGGGCGCAGATTAATCGGATGTGTTACCATACCAGTGTGGAAATGGGTAGCGTGGACATTAGTTCACGCTACCCATTTATGCTAATTTGGTGCAGTAAAGGAGATTATGACATGGATAGGGTGAATTAATATGTATTGTTATTAAGATCCCTCGTAGTTAAAGCAGTGAAAGTTTAGCCTTTGTGTATAATATCTACTCATTTATTACAAGGAAGAATACGAGTACGTCGTGGAACACTGTCTACGTATACACCCAGCCGCCAGTGGCATCTTTACTGCTATATAGATGATTACTTAACAAACTACTTACATAAATGGCATCCATTAGCAGTCATACCTACTTAAGAGTACTCAGGAACTGCAGCAGCAATTCTTTCCGGAAATCGTGTAGATGAACTGTGAACGTGACCTGCATGATAAGATGTCCACCAATTATTTTACGGTTTAGCGATGGTTCATTTGGCGGGTTGATTGTATATATTTTTTCTATTTTGTAGTGATAAACTATAATGATTATAGATTGTTAGATGGGTAATTATATTATATAGTGGGTGTGGACGAAATAATTTGTCACTTGGTTATTAGTCAGCATGTGCCAAAGCTTTATTTTGGTATCTTAACCATTTAACTAACGTGCACTTCAATCAGGACAGGTTTTAATTCATTATTCGTACCTTCTCTTGAAAACTCATATTTAATATACAGTATATTTTGTTAGTTGTGGTAACATCACGTTTTATGTAAATATGGCCACTAAACGAGAATGTGTAGAATAATGACGTCACAACTAGTGTGGATTTACGGCAACACTGAGTGGCAGAAGGTGGAGGAAGCACCAGTTAGAACAGGTGGACGGTGAGGAAGTAGTGCAATGAGGAGACCAAGAAGTGCAGTCGAAGAAAATAAATCGCACAGTGTCACCGTCGAGGTGTAAGAAGCCGAGGCTAGATTCCCATAGTCAAATATATTTCATCCCTTCAACACGGTGATGAACTTTGTAGTGTTTTCTCGTTAAGTCTAAACTATTGTATTCAGTTTAGAAGGGTACCACAGCAATGAAAAGATAACGGGGCCTACATATAGCCCCGCCATTTGGCAGTCTCTCCAAGGCTGAATACAGCAGTATGGAGATGGCAAGAATACACTGCAAAACCCGTCCTAGAACTGAAAGGGTTAAGGGTTAATGACCGGACTACACTTGTCCATGGCACGGCATGAACGAAAACCTCCATATCACCTCGTAGGGATGGAACCTACAGTATGGAAGGCCGTCACTCCGACTGGGCCGTTCTAACCTCAAGACCACCTGGCTTAATTAATGAGCACAGTGAGGAAGGAGAAATGCAGTATGAAGGCAGGAAATGCAATCAGGGGATGAAGCCGGAAAAAGGAGGTGACGAAAGTGCAAAGAAGAGATGATGAAATCGAGTGACGTGAGAACTGCAATCAAGTGGTATGAAAGTGCAATCATGTGGCGTGGGAATGCAGTTAGGTGAGATGGAAAGAACAATAATATGCCGTGGGAAGTGCAGTCTTGTGAGATGAATAATGCAGTCGTGTGACGTGGAAAGTGCTATCAGGTGACGTGGAAAGTGCAATCATGTGTCATGGGAAGCGCGAGGTGGAAATTGCAGTCATTACGTTGGAAGTCAATCAAGTGTGGTCAAAAGTGCAATCGGGCGACGTGGGGAGTGCAGTCAGGTGATGTGGGAAGTACAGTCAGGTGACAAGCAAAGTGGAGTCAGGTGAAAATGAAAGTACAAGCAGGTGATAAAGAATAGTGAAATAAGTTGGCGTCGGAATTGAATCAGGTGAACTAATCAGGGAGTGAGGAAAAGTAATCAGAAGACAAGAAAAGTGATAGACTGCAATTAGGAACTGAGGTCAGATGAAGAGCATTGATAGTGAGGGTAAGTTTTATCATTAGTAAAGGGGAATTAGGAAAATATTTAATATTTCTACAAAACACAAAGGCACACAAACACCCACACACACTTCCCCTCACCCCCTCTCACCCATCTACCTACCTCTCATACAAACACCTTCTCCCCCCACACCAACCTCGCCCCACATCCACCCAGCATCTCTCTCTCTCTCTCTCTCTCTCTCTCTCTCTCCACACACACACACACACACACACACACACACACACACACACACACACACACACACACACACACACACACACACACACACACACACACACACACACACACACACACACACACACACACACACAAGAGTAATGTTGTACACGAAAGTTTTGTTAAACATATATATTGTGTACTGTAGCTTTTTTTTTTCTTTTACTAATGACCTTTTATCCTATGCATTTTTTTCTCCTACGCCGTCTGGCATTTTCTTCTACCCACTAATGCTTTGATAAAGAAAGAATAAAACAAAGGGTTAAATGCCTGCAAAATAAGCCCCATTCAAAGAATGATGATCACAAGAGCCAAAATCAAGATCTGTTCATTCGAGAGACCTTGATTTCACAGGCAGCGGGGGGACAGAACAAGGGAGGCAGTTCCAGATTTTAACACAAGTGCACACGTCAATGGTTGAGAACATCGGTTAAATCTTACATCAGAAAGTTGGACAGAAAAGTAGCGAGGATGTGTGCAAAGGTGAGTGCTGCCTGCCCAAAGGTGGCACACGGACAACGATATTGGATGAACATTATCTGATGCAGTAAAAACAGTGTAGGGAAAGTGATGTAACACTGCGACGAAGATGAAAAGACTGAGTGAAGACAGTGAGAACCAAGAAGTCGGAAAGTCCTTGGTTACACAGTGCTTATAAGAGAAGTATGTGATCAGCACCCTATGCATAACAACTTTACTCCACACAAGGGCGCATAACTCTCACGTAGTAATTTACTGTGCAGGGTTAAAAGAAAGTAGCCTACAGGGTCAGTGCCGCAAACCGAACCTAGGGGAATGTGATTTTTCAAGAGAAGTAATGTGATCTCCAAGAAGTAACACCATAAAAAGAGGCGCCAAAAATTTTTACATCGTGAAGGTTTAAGCTGTGTGGCTCAAGGTATGGGTATATTCACTTGACTGTTGTACGATGGAAGATGGAGAAACTGTTTTGGAATAAGAAACAAAGGGCAATGAGGTTAATCTTTCCCAATCTGAAATAACAGACACTTCAAAAGCCAAGTATGTCATGGTCTGAAGATATGTTTGTTATTGTGTCTCAGTGACATGTGGGTGGAAATTTCATGAGTGCAGTTATCAGTGTATGAGGCCTACAAGAGCAGTGGCTACCTACAAAAGCAGTTATCGATTGACCAGAAATTTGACATGAAGGCACACACAGAACGCTGGGGATAGCACGAGAACACTCTGATTATTGAAGGACTGCATTAGAATCTGACGATATCACTGAATATGTAAGTCCAATAACAAAAGTTTCACCAAATTTCTTAAAGAAGTATACTAGGAAAAAAAAAAAAAAACTTCGCTCGCAACAAGATCATCCCTTATGTAACGCATACCAAGATTCAAAATGAAGTATGTACGAACGAATAAAGAGGCTTCAATTTTTTTTTTCATTCTATAAAGGACAGACAAAACGACTTTAGACTTTGAAGAAAGCAAGGCAAGTGAGAGACAGAGATGACAACTGTCACTCTTTTTCTGGAAAAACTAAATTAGAGAAAATTTGCTGCAAGAACGAAATGCACAGTCTGACTAAAACGTGAGAGTTCGCCAAGGAAGCGTACCATAAAGGAAGCACAGATCTTGAGAACAACTTACGTTCCTTTATCCTTAACTCCCATCTTTCCCTAACCCTTGTTTCGGTTACACCCCTGTTTCCTTCCTCCGCCACCTCTTCCTTTGATTCTCCTTCCCACGGCCTCGTCGACTCCACGTCTTTAATTTCCTTTACACGGACGCCAATATCCCTCTGCCTCTGCTTTCGATTTTATCTACCCTGATTTTAATTTCCTCCTACGCTGCGGCCCCTCATTACCTGCCGCCCTTACCTGCCAGGTGTCGTATTCTTGCGTGCTTGGAAGGCTCTTTGAAGGACGTACTCTAGTGGGCTTAGGAGACTTATGGTTTCGTTTTCACATTGAATTAGGAGACTTTTTGGAAGCCATGTTCTCGTGGGCTTGAGAGGCTCTTTGTAGGCTGTATCCTCGTGAGCTTGAAAAGTTCTTTGAAGGTCGTATTATCATGGACTTCCGAGCCAATTTCTGAGGACGTATTCTCAGGAGTTAGTGGGTTTTTGGAAGCCTCGTTCTCGTTATTTTGGGAGGCTCTTTGAAAGCCTTGTTCTCATTTGCTTGCGAGGCTCTTTGGAGGCAGTATTTTTGTGGGCTTGTAGGGCTCTTTGGGGGGAGTATTCTGGTGGATTTATGAGGCTCTGTGGGTACTAAACTCTTATGGACTTAAAAGTTATCTCTTGTTGCTGTATTCTCGTTGACGGTGGAGGTTCTCTTGCACTTCTTCTTTGGCGACTTATCTCATCGTATCTCACCTGTATTCTCCAAAACAAATATGTATACTGTTACGAATCAACATAAATTACATTATCCACTCAAAAACGTTGATGTAATTTTCTGGGTTATTTTTCCCTCTAACCAGACGATTTTCTTCAGTACAGGAGAGCCCCTCGTAGCAAAAGGGATAATGGTGAAAGATGTATGTAACTCAAAGCTCAGAAAGTATACCCTTAGCTAAATATGATAATTGGTGACAGCAGGAGTAAGACAAAAAAAAAAAATGTTTTTTTGCTGAAGAGTCTAAGAGGTAAACTTCAAAATACCCTACTGTGCCCACATGAATGCGGCTCCAGGCATACTCTATCAACTAGGTAACTTCAGGCGCCACGGGAGATGGTGGTAAAGTGGTTGGGGAAATGATCTGCTGTCCGAAAAACGCGAGTTCGATCCCAGATTGTGGTAAGGAACAGCTTGACAATCTGGATTTCCTAAAAATAGATTTACAAAGTTTCCACAATGCACACCAACGCGTCTAAAATACACCCCTGCTAATATCATCACACCAGTCCTGAAAGAGACAGTCCCAGAGTGTACCACAGGCATTGGCGTCTAAGTGGTGCCATTCAAAGTGGTAACATACAAGGCTGTGTGGCACGTAGTAATGCTAGACCTCATGGAAACGGCTGTCAGTTTTATTCCCAGAGTTGGGCACACGTAAAAATCATGTACACCCGCGGATTAGTTTCTCCCTTCTCAAGTACAACTACAGTCGCCATGAGTAAGAACTTCGTCGATTGCTTTCTGTTCACTTAAACGAACCTGTTATCGTCAATTAATTTACGATCTGAAGGAGTAATCCAGGTGGCATGGTAGACTTTTAGCATCTTCAGCGATTTTTTTTTTTTAACACTTTACATTGTACTGTTATATGTAGCGCTTTATTATCGACGCTGCATCAATAACGCACAGAGACAGGCTGAGATGCTATGTGCAGAACAAATCGCTAAGGAGGAGCTGTTACGAAATCTCCAGTCAGTTACAATGCGGCTCTCGTTACAAAACACATCACTTGCATTTAGGAAAAATGAAGGAATTCTTAACGGTGAGGATACAGTCAACAAAGCAAGCACAGTAACACATGCCTTCAATCAAACCGGAAAGCAGTGGTGTTTCTCCAAATAATTTGGTATTAGTGGCTGATAAATAAGTATATTCCATGATAAGGAGTGACAGAGGAGGTGTGATGTCTCTGCTGAAATAGGACGAACTAATCATCATCATCTATTTTGGAAGTATCTGAAGTATCTGCCTTATTATGAAAGGCGAAACTAATGACAGAATAGCTGCGTTCTCTGGCGTCTGGTTACCCGCTACGATAGTTCTTTACCTGTTTATAAATATGGATCTTACCCACCCAATATTTCCGTGGGAAATTTTTTTTGATGATGGTAATAAAGGTGCTTCATAAATACTCGCCTAAAGGCCAGATTCGGCGACCTCCGCTCGATGTCGAGTCAATTTCTATTTTCAGTCAAAGTAACAGAAAATTGAATTACTCATGCTGTGAGTGAGATGGCGGGAGGAATTTTCCCTTATTTTTATCCTGCTGGGTCACCCGTTGAGAGAGAGAGAGAGAGAGAGAGAGAGAGAGAGAGAGAGAGAGAGAGAGGACAGAAGTATTTGCTATTATAATAATTTATACTATAGCATTGCTGTATACAATTTTAGGAGTATAAGGAGGAAAGAAGGAGAGGTGAGAGAGTGATAACACAACCAACACATCACTCTTCTCTTTTCTGTCATGCTGTTAATTTCAATGCCGGACCAAGAACAAATCCATCCCCTCCACTAAAAGCAAATACCGGTACTAAATTTGAAGAAAAAAGCAGGAAATGTGTCATAACTCGGGAAACGGTGGTCAAATCTGGACTGAAAATTGTTTTGTTCAAGTTCGAGCATTTTAAAGGTACCTTGCTCGAACAAAAACTGTGCTACGCTGCGCCGTTGTTGCTGTGTTACGGTAACAAACATACAGAAATCGGATTATAATACAGATACCCTCGGTCAGACCACAGGAGCCCCTCTTCCCTTGATGACATTATTATGATCGAAAAACCTCCACTCGCTAAGTGGAGGTCAAACCTACGCATGGCCATCACTCTGACCACCAGCTGCCTTTTAGACGGCCTATGGAATTAAAAAAAAAAAAAAATGTTTTACGGCTACCCAAACTACATTATCTCAAAACACTTCGCTCAGTGTTTCCAAAGGTAATGGACTGGACTGGGAGAGTAATGATACATACTGACTGACTTTATAATTGTTTTTACTCTATTACATTTCACACACCCCCCTCACACGCGTAGAGGCACGCACGCACACGCACTACCCATCCCCCCAAACACACGTCCTCCACCCACAGCCCACCCCTCGTAGTGAATGCCATTACTGGGATAAAATTTCGCTCTCTAACCCCTTCCATATGATGACATCTTTCTTACCCTCTATTTGTTTCAGTCAGACGATATTATTCGACTAAGAATCCTCATAGTGAAGGGGTTCGTCTTATAACAGCTAACAGAGCTATGACTTTTTCCCTTTAATGTTTATTTTTTATATATCTGAAAAATTGTGTTAAGCTCAGGCGAGCCGGCGAGGCATTTTGAATAGGAGGAATTAGATACAACCCTCATTATTCCGTCTCTGTTAAGGGTCACCCACACTTTACAATAACACACTTCCTCATACGATGTAGTTCCCTCAGTCAAGGTACTGCTACCTGCGAGTGAACGAGTGACCCAGCACTGAGCGACAAACCAAACGTTTTCCGGAAGCCAATAAACCATGAATTACCTTAGACGATAAGCATATGGCCAGAAGACACCTTGTGGTCTAGTGCGCTAAAGGGTTCCAGGCGGACCGAGCTCATAAGAGCTGGCATGCAAGTGATGGTTGGAGGTTATTATAAAAGCAATGCCGCTTAGGGGAAAAGCAATGCTGGTCACCCTCGACCTAAATGTCGGGATAAAGCAGCCTAACTCTGGGCCCCCTCGCTCCTTATGGTGCTAAGAAGTACTGGGTGGTGATGATGCTGGTGATAAATGATGATGATGATGGTCACAAATGATGATGATGATGATGATATTCTTGCTCTCATCAAACGATAATTATGAAACCATGAAAGACTCCTCGTAATGAGTGGGTAAATCTACAGCCTCTGTAACAGTTAACAGTGTCTGGGATCAGCCATAGGTAAAGTCACTTGTCATTAGCGAGAAAAAAGGTCAATATGTACCAAAGAAAGTAAAAGTTAAATGTAGGATCTCTTCCACTAATGAAAACACACACACACACACACACACACACACACACACACACACACACACACACACACACACACACACACACACACACACACACACACACACACACACACACACACTGCTATAACAATGAAGTATAAAAAATGAGAAGGGATGATGAGAAATTAGCAGTATTAGCGAAACAAAAGATTTTACGAGAACACCGATAAGAAAAATCTCTTGCGTGCAAAAGGGAGAAGAAGGAGTAGAGGTTGGGTTGGGGAGATGGAGGAGTGGGGGGGGGGGCAGGGTGACGATAATGTTATCTACATCTCCCCGGGACCGACGTGAGGGGAGCGGGGCTTAATCGAGCTTCTTTTGTTATCGACTTCAAGGCGGCCCAGACCCACACTCCATCAGCCTCCACTGTCAGGGGGCTGTCAAGGGCGCGCGTGCGAGCACACTTTATATACATATATACACACACACACACACACACACACACATACACACACACACATTTACATATATATATATATATATATATATATATATAGATTTATATATATATATATATTTTTTTATATATATGAGAGAGAGAGAGACACACACACACACACACACACACACACACACACACACACACACAAAGGGGAACAAAGAGAGTTGGCCGGGGTTGGTTCTGCTGAGACAGTCATCACATCCACACTGTAAGGAGGCAGGGGGCGAAGGGGGTCGGGCAGGGGAGAGGTGAGGTAAGAGGGGGGTGTAGAAGAGTGGAGGGAGAGGGAAGAAGAGGGAAGGAGTGACACTCGAGGTAAACAAGGAAAGAGGAGAGAATAAGAGACGAGAACGCAGAGAAGAATCAACAAGACCCTTAGGGAAGAAGGGGAGGGAAGTGGTCGGAAAGGAAGAGTGAAGGAAGGGAAAGAAGGATGAATGTTCGGCCATGCAAAAGGAAGGAAAGAAATGTTAAAGATATGTGAAAGGAAGGAAGAGAAGGAGAGACGAGGGTATGAAGCGGGAGAAGTGGAGAGGAAGAGGATGGAACTAAGGAGGGGACAAACCGGTTGGAAAAGGACCGAGAGAGAGGAAAGGAGAGAAGAGGGTACGAAAGAAAATGACAGTAATCGCAAAGGACGAAACGAGGGGAGAGAAAAGGATGGGAGGGTGAGAGGGAGAGCAGGTAATATGAGAGCAAGGGGAGAGGGGAAATGAGAAGAGAGTTGATGAAAAAAGGGGAGAAGGAGAATCCGCAAAGGTAAAAGGAGGAATTAGGGAAGGGGAGAGAAGGAGGGTGATAAGGGGAGAGAAAATGTGCAGCAAGAAAACGGAAGGAGAGAGGAGAAGGAGACGAGCGAAAAATAGAAAAGGCAATGAAATATGGAGAACTGGAGCGAGCAAAGAAAGAAGTGAAGAAAAGGTACTAATGGGAGAAAAGGAGAGGGGAATGGGGTGCTTAGAGTAGGTAGGGAGGAGAGAGAATAGAACATGAGAAAGGAAAGGATAGGGGACAGGGGAAAAGGAGGAAGGGAACAATGGAACAATGGAAGAGAGAATATATAATATGAAGGCGAGAGGACTCCAGCGAGAAAAAAATACAAAGGACGATAAGGAGACGATAAGAAAAGGGGACAGAGTGAAAGATGAGGAAGCGAGGGCAAGTGAAAGAAGAGGAATAGAGAGGTGAATGAGGAGGATGAGAGGGGAGGGTGAGAGTGAAGGAAAAGGGAGGAAGGTGAGAGAGGAGGAAGATGTGGGATTATGTGAGAGGTTAGGACTGTCATGGTAAGAGGAAGTAACGGGAGAGGGGTGAGAAAGGAGGAAAAACTGAATATTGATTGAAGTGCGGGTACTATACAGGTGTTTAGGAAGGAAATGGGAAAAGGGACTGGAAAGAAGTGGAGAGGAGGAGGAGAGGGGAAGGATGGCAAAGAGGATAATAAGGAAAGAGACTAAACAGAGACGAGGGATATGGAAGATGATGAGGAGAGCGACAGAAAAATCCAACAGAATATAAGGGGTAAAGGAAGAGAAGGAAGCATGTGATGATGATGACTGATGAATGATGATTGGTGATTGATGATTAAAACTTGCCAATTGCTAACGCCGAAAACGACGATGAGGAGGAGGGGGAAGAGGAAGGGGAGAAAGTAGAAGAGGAAAGAAAATGGTGAAAGAGGCGATAGAAGGAAGCGAAAACAGAGAGGGAATACTAGGCAGAGAGATCCTGATAAAGCGACACATGACACAGAACACAATGTGGGAGACGAGGACGGCATAATGGAGTAGCCTTATCTCTCTTTTTCCATCTACCATCAAATGCAGTGTTCGTTCCCCATCGCGGTGCTAATATCCGCCAGTCGAGATACAGGCACCGATAAAATGAATGAGAAATGAGCTTTGTTCCCAGCTTTAAATGAAGTCAGAAGTTCACAATGATCTTCCCAATTAATTAGTAAAAATGTTCCCTACAAATAAATGGCAAAGCTGAAAATTACACTCAATGAGAATACGCTGTTTTGCAAATTTCACGAATTACTACAGTATATATTACCCATAAAACAAGGGACCGTATCCATAAGCCTTAAATGAAACAGTGGAAAGCAAGCCCTTAATTTTTGAGTCATATATGGACCACCTGTTCTTATTAGTTATGGCAGTCTGGATCCAAAATCACAGAGGACAGTCAGCAAAGATGTAGAACGCCAAATACGATCCACCCTCGTTACGAACTTAAGAAATTATCGTCGGTAACTGCAAGTTTGCATTGCACTTCGTGATTTCAGGCTTAAATATACGATCCTAGGTCTCTGAACATAGTGGTGCGGATGGGAAGGAAGAAGGGAGAGTGGTTTCAGGTGCAATAGTGGTTACAGCAAAGAAGTGTGGTTTCTCATTGGTTATTTAAGCTTTTCACGGATGGAGGGGTGAGGAAAGGAAATGTGAGGGTTATGGAAAGGAGGACACATTTAGGCTAAGCGTGGGAATGTAAAACTGAGAGGTAAATCGCCTAAAATATGCAAATGGTTCTGCTCTTGGTGGGAGAATCAATGCAGATGAATTCATAGGTTCAAGTCTGAGAGGGGGAAGAGGGCAAATGAGAGGAGGAAGTTAATAAGGAACGTGCACAGTAATAAAGGCGATAAAACATACAAGTCGGTTTGTTTTTACCAAGTGGAACCGGTCGACTCCAACAAATTAAAATACTTAATCGTTACTGCGTTAACTTCCATTACCCATAGACATGAGATGACATTAATACCAACCAAACCCTCCTGCCAGTCTACTGTAACTACACCTAACCATTGCCGAACAGAAAGAAGTCCGGGATCTTCGGCAGGTTAGCCACAGAGATGAAACTTGACGTACTTAGAGCAAATTTAAGCAAAAAAGATCTGGGAAAATTTGGAAGTATATGGTATCTAACCGTGAAAACAGCAATAGATGGAACGCGAGGATCTCAAGAAACCATCTGACTGTCATAGAGGGCTTTAACATCAGTTTAATGTTAGCGCTGGTAAGAACCGAATCACATGATAGTGAGCAGTACGAATGTCGGGAATCAACGCTATCCTGGTTTGGGGCGCGTCACCTTCAAAATAGCAAATAGAGTACAAAAAAAAAAAAATAGCAGACATACATTGATTCATTCCATAACGATACCGTATATGGCAAAATTGTGACCAATGAGTTTTCACAACCAAGAGAGACGATCTTCAGATTACAAAAGATTTTCCAAAATATCAAGCAAGTTTCACAGCTGTTCGACTATGTGAAATGATATTTTAGTTCGCAACTGCATATGTAAAGAGAAATACAATAAAATGAAATATAGAAAAGAAATTCTTTTGCACCCCAGAAGCAGCACCAGCCAGGTCATTTGGGCGATACGGGATGGAGGTGAGAGAAGGTGTGAAAGGGAGAGAAAGGGAAGCGGGAGGAAAGAAAAGGCAGAGGCCAATAGGAGTTCCCAGGGAGGTGGGCGAGAGAGACTTAACTTGACAGGAGGGAAGCCACTAGCGTCTCCGGCCAGGGGAAGTGGAGGAGAGGGAGGGAGGTGATGGAGAGTAGAGGAGGAGAGGGATGGAGGGGATGGAGAGAAGAGAAGCAGAGGGAGGGAGGGGACGTAGAGAAGTGGAAGAGGAGGAGAGGGAGGGAGAGGATGTAGAGAGGAGAAGGAGAGGGACGGAGGGATGTAGAGAAGAGAAGGAGAGGGAGGGATGTAGAGAAGAGAAGGAGAGGGAGGGGAGGAAGGCATGGAGAGAAGGGGAGAAGAGGGAGGGAAGGAATGGAGAGAAAAGGAGGAATAGGCAGGAGGTGATGGAGAGAAGAGGAGAAGATAGTCGGTGGTACAAGAGTTGAAATTAATAGATTCATGAAAAACTTGGCGAAACAGCGAACGACGAGGAATAAGGACTTTTGATCAAAGGACTGACGTGTGTTTTCTATTATGGTGACAGAGAGAAGAAAGTCTGTAGATGTATCCACCAATATTGGCGGAAAATACCGTGTTTATACAGTTTATTCCACACAGCTCACTGGGAGAATTAGGCAATACTGTGGCTGGACATCCTTTCCATAGTCCCATTTTACTAGCATCATATTCTAGTGACAGTGTGTTGTTATAGTGCAGTACTGAAGATGGAGAGATGGCAATAGCAGGCCAAATTAAAGTGGACAAAATTTATAGGATGGTGAAAACAGGTAGTCATTATAAGCCCTATTCTTCTCTCCTGTCTCTCCCATTCCCCTCCCATCCTCCCTCCCTTATTCCACTATCTTCTCCTCCCCTCTCCCCTCTCTCCTTTCACCCATTCGCCTCCCCTCTCTCCCCTACTGCACATGTACCTGGCTTACCACATCTGGGTATTAAAAGCTTATGGCATCCAAATACTAAATATCATGGGTCATAATGCCAGCAATTTGTTAATTAAATTCAAAAATGAAAACCATTTAGGTTATTACAAATTTTAACCATTCTCGCTAATTTAATGTTTATTACAAGGAGTACCAGTATTTGTTGTAATCATATATTGTCAAACAGCTTTGAAGATGGTAAAACAAACATTATGTGTATATTCTACTAATCTTGATAATTCTACTCAAAGGTTAAAATAAGAAAGAGCATTCAGAGAGTGTAACACCCGTGCCCACCAATTGGTCTAAAAGCCAAACATTTGTCTTTCCCTTATCTTCACCTATGACCGATTGCCCCAGAACCGTTTCTTCATTCTTGCGTGATCTTTAACATTACCATCAAGTTCGATCCAAATGAAATCAACACCGTTTGAGTTGATCTTTTCTGTGACCTTATCTTCTGACCGTTCCCTATGACTTTGACCTTTGGCTGATCGTCTCAAAACTGAATCTCTATCATCACCTTATCCTGAATCCGTCCACAAAGTTTGGTCTACATCGAATCAAAACTGTAAGTTGACCTTGTCGTATGACTGACTTTAGATCTACTGTTTTCATAAACATTACGTGAAGCCCTTGGCTGACCCCCAGTCCTTCCGCCAAGTCTGGTCCAAATCAGATTAAAACTGTCGAGCATTAATGTTTACACACAAACACATGATAATGCATTGTGCCCTCGATCTTTGACCAATTATCAAAATCGAAATACATCGTTTTTGCACTACCAGCGACCCTTCCACCCCGTTTGGCATATACTGGGAAAAAAAATTGCACACGTTGATCATGGCAAATCAGATTTTGGCCCTGCCCTGCGACCTAGCTTTATGGCAAACAATAGGTTATCCCCATGGCTGTCCTTCTAACCCTCCACCAAATTTACCTAAAATCAGAAACTGTCTGAGCTCTTTTGTTCACACACACACACACACACACACACACACACACACACACACACACACACACACACACACACACACGTCATCGTCATCGTCGTCGAAGGCCACAAGCGTATGTTGCGAGGCATTTTGGCGCTTTAAAGTAACCGATCAGTATTCTGTCCTTGGTTCAGCTGTGTGTGGGTGTGGGTGTGGGTGTGGGTGGGTGGGTGCGTGCGTGCGTGCGTGCGTGCGTGCGTGTGTGTGTGTGTGTGTGTGTGTGTGTGTGTGCGTGCGTGTGTGTGTGTGTGTGTGTGCGTGCGTGCGTGCGTGCGTGCGTGTGTGTGTGTGTGTGTGCGCGCGCGCGTCATTTAACTCCTAGACTTTTTGATGGATCTGAATGAAACGTTCCAAGTAAGTTCCTTTGGTTACTGGGAATGTCTTCCACTATGTACAATTTCCCAAACCTGATTGCTAAGGGAGGGTTTAATTACATACCGGTTTTCTCAGAAGTAGTGAATGGAGGCCAGATATGGCTTTGATATCGCAGTACAAGTTGTGCAATGGATTCTCATCGGTAACGCGATATTTGGGGAGCGTGGGCCCAAGTGATTTTGGGGGTGTAAGCCCTCTCCTGACGGTAAAAACGATCTGATATTGGAGGAAGATTTGGATGAAACTTTCCAAAAGAGTTAGGCTGGTTACTCTGAAGGTCTTCTACTATATACAATTTTCCCCTCATGATTTTTAGGGGGATTCGTCTCCCTCACCATATTACAACTTTTCACAGATTATGAAAGGAGGACATATCTGGATCTAAGATATTAGTACAAGCTATACAAGGGATTCTCATCCGTAATTCAACATTTCGGGAGCAAGCGTGACTCCCAGTGATTCTTGGAGGTAACCAGTCTCCTCCCCAAAATTAAAACGATCAGAAACAGGGGAAAGTGGGCACATGGATTTCGGCTACATTGGCACACACATCGCAAGACTTTGAGTATGCAGTGACCATACTCTCTCTGAAGGCAAAGAAGAAACTGCACATCTACATTACTGTCTATATTGCCCCACTATTGTCCTGTATGGTATTCACTTCTTCCATTACCAACACACATTGAATAAACAACATACAAGACTATATCAATGTGAATACAGAAACTAACTGGTAAGGAAGATGTGCTACCAAGTATCTACATCCAAGGAGACTGCGGACCATAGTTTGTGGCTTTAAGTCGAACAATGTCGGGTTTATAGCTGAAACCGTCCAATGATATCACCTGACGCCTTCAGCATCCTGTCCAAGAAACAAACTTACTAATAAGCTTACGATTAACTCTCATAACTACGATTTTTTTTGTCCTAAGATGGACTTAGAAAGTTTCACGGCCGGACCATGACAGCTACGACGTTGGCTCACAGTCATACCGTCAATTCTGTAATTTGATTTGGTTTTGCAGGAAAGACTTAAAATTTGCTTGTAAAATCTTCACGCCACTTAATCTTGCAAACATAAAGTCAAATTATTAGAGTGGAATCATCGAAAGTTTGTTAGTGAACCTCATCCTAGACAATATTTCAGTCGCTGCTTCTACTCTCTAACGTCTTACATCAACTTCTTAATCTTGCAGCTGAGATGAAAGTATAGACTTAGTATGGAAGGACGTACTTTGCAATACCACTGGAAGTGAGGGACAGAACTTTTCATCTGGCAACATGACCTTTGGCCATTAACATTTCGCGCTCGATGAGGCAGGAAATTAGCAGAGCAGAAATATTATTGCTCTCATTACGATGTAATTATTGGTCAACTCATTTTCCGTCGTTTTGGGAAACAATCCGTTTCTTATATCAGTTCTGAGGACCAGCAATTATCTAACACATTTTTTATTTCCCTAGGTTTTCCGATGATCCGTTACGTACTACCGGATCAATACTGACGCTAATTGGCTTAATTCCAAATGAAATAACTGCGTCGCTGTTTCATCACAAATTCAGCTCGGGCTCCACTTGCATTACTACTTAAAGCCTGATGCTTTCCATCCTATATCTAATTTTATGTATCTCAGAAATTCCTTGATTCACTCTCGAGGTGTAAAGGTGGAGGAGCGACACCGCCAAGGTAATTTCATACCTTAATTATAATTGCCCGGGAAAATTTCTCACCTCCACGGGGCCAATATCTTTATATGTATATAAATATATAATTTTTTTTTGCTCTTCCTGAAATCTTTATTTAGTAACTCTTAATTAAAACATGCAAATGAGGTGGTACGAAAAAACATCCACCGTGATGAATGCCTGACTAAAATATTTATTTGCTCTCGCCGTGTTGATGACAGCTCGTGTATATTCAAGGTCAATGCATTTTTACTTTTAAATTTTTCTCACAATTTTTTAACTAGTTAAGAGCACAACAATGGTGAAATATATTACGGAGGTGGAACCCAATGCTGCATTTATATTTTGTGGTCTCAGGCAGTGTTATATAATATACTCGTGTTTTTAACAAAATGTAAATAAAATGTTAATACTGTTACTGCATCGGAGTTCATTTGGTTCAAAGTACAGTCAGATTATTATAATAGGCATGAAAAAGGGACATTTCGTGATGAAGGAGTTGACAAAGTCTATTTCCTCAATTAAAAAAAGATTTCCGGGTCTATAGGCTGAGTAATAGCTCGAAATACAATAAATATATAAACACACACACACACACACACACACACACACACACACACACACACACACACACACACACACACACACACACAATGAAAGTCAGAAGGTAAACAATAAGTAAATTTGTTTCTACCGTTTGGTAAATACATAGCAGTGAGGACTAACCATATTAGACATGCACTATAGTCGCTTTGTTTTCACCTGACAGAGGTAACCAATTCCTACATTTTGAATATTAAGTCGCGGGTGCACAAAATGCGATGTCTTAACCATGACGTAGGAATGAGTCTCCTTGGAAGATAGTGAAATCGACTCTCCAGTCTGAGTACATCTGGCCACCAACTGAGCTGAAAGGGGTAAGGGATTTTTGTCAGGTTAAAATAAACACACTATGCTTGAGAAAGGACTGATTGTTTCTCCAGCTGAATTCTTATGAGAAAACTGGAACGCAAATTTGCCCCTTGCTGTACAATAATGAGTGTTTATGACGGGATAGTAATATTTCAAAACTCGATTTAAAAAAAAATACCTTAAAGCAAGTTGTAAAAACACTGTATTGAGTAATAATATCATAATCATCGATATAAACTCAAAATGATCGCATATGTTGAAATTGGTCTGACAAAACGGAAAGGCGATATTTATAGCTCCTTACTACTGCACTGAGGAGACTTTTTTTTTTTTTTTTTTGGGGGGGGGGTTATTCTTGCAACATTCTGATGGTTTATTCTGCTCCATAGTCTTCTTGTATTAAACGGGTTAACACTCTCAGGCTCCTATGAATCGCTCTCAGATGAATGAAATGGTCTGGTGTTAAGTTGGAACAGGATGCTAGACTTCTGCCCATGAGAGGGGTAATGGTATCAATATTAACGCTCCCCAGCTGCTTTGACTCGCTCACAGGTAAGTAAAATTGCTTGGCGTTAACTGGACTACAATGCCACTATGGAATTACGACGATCATGAGGGGGTTATCGTGACCTGTTCTCTCCAATGACGTCTTTGTTTTTCCTTAATGATGTCGAGGCCAACACCATACTTTTTCAGCTTGCAGTGCAGGGGTTATTGAAAGTTTTCTATATTGTAAGCCCTCCACTTGAAAAAGCCTTTCCAAAGGTGAATAAAATAGTCTGGAAGCCGCAAAAAAAAAAAAAAAAAAATACTACATCAGATTGAAGGGTTTATTTCCGATTCTACAACGCCCTACTCCCACCAGTCGACGGGTCCCATTATGAACTCGGGCAAACTATGGCGGCCTTGGGAACTTGAGATGTCTGGTCCATATTAGGTTCTTAGATGGAAAAAAGAAACTATATGCCGATTGTACGATGCCAAACCTATCTTGTTAGGAATTATGACCAATTTATTCGTTATCTAAACTTTGAAGAGAATATACCGTACATACATTATATATATATATATATACTGTGCATATATATGTATGTATGTATGCATGTATACATACTTCCATGGGCAATATGTAGGTGAGAGAGAGAGAGAGAGAGAGAGAGAGAGCAATGACTCAAAAAAGATTCGGTCAGTAATACTTTTTGCTTTCCCTATGCCATATTTATTATTCCGGCGTCCTCTCTTTCCCCAGCGCTATTATTCTCGCTAATGAGGCTTCGATGGAGCGGCAAAAACCCTCCGGCAGAGGGAGAAAGGCGACCCAGCCCTCGCCGCCCACCCACCCACCTTCCTACAGCGGCATCGGGCCTTGTCTAAGCGAGATTGATTGCAACTAATAACGGGGGAGAAAAAGGTAAGTCATGAGCCAGCTGGATGAGGTCGTAAAAAACAGGAAGCCTCGCCATTCAGGACTGATGGGGTGATTAATGGGTGCGAACTGTCCCCTCCCCCTCACCAACAAGCCCTCCCTCTGTCTACCCCACTCCCCCCCAACCCACAGCCCCCCCCGTCTATACCAACCACAGTCATCCCAACCTCTACTCCCCAACCACAAGCCCCCCTTTGGTACCCCCTAAGTCGCCTCCTCTAACCAACCCACGAGACCACTTTTGTCCCCATAGTCTCCCCCTCCTTCCCCCACCAATATGCCTCTTCTTTTACCTCCTACAGATCCACTTCTGTCCCCCTAAGCTTTCTCTATGTCCCTCCTACGTCCCACAAGCCCCCCCCCCCCACGCTTCCCCTTTCACCTCCCTCCATCCTCTCACTCTGTACTGTAAACAAGCCGCGGATATGAATGGACGGTAACAAGACTCCAGCGTCTGTATTTATAAACTTCCTTAAGCTTAACCCCTTCAGGCCAAAGACGCACTAGATGATCTGACTCAGCTTAGGAGGACCCCCTAGTAGTGATGAAGCTTAGTGAGAGCTGTTTCTAACTCCTCTAGTTCGAAAAGTCTCTCCTCAGCTTAATATATTCGTCTGGAGGTGGGAAGTACATTCTATAAAAACAAAAAAAAGTCACTGGCTTGTAGTGGTTAAGGTGTGGACAGGATTGCATGTACGTACATTTGTTCATTTTCACTCATCCAGCAGCCAGACGCCTCTCAACCAACCAGAGTAAATAATAAAAGATAATATGACCAAACAGAACGACTCTCGATGATGACTAACTGTTGGTTGATAGAAAATAAATTACTGGTTGATCTCCATCATACATCAGCTTCCAAGGCGTCGTGCTGATGAATGATTCGAAGATATTTATAGATAACTAAGTCTTCGTAACCGTTAAGTCATCACACTTCTGTTTGTTATCGTGTGTCTTCATTTTAATATTCACTCTGAATTTGATTCTGAAGTCAAAGCAGACGTATATACTGTATACACACACAGTCTTAGACACACCTTATACCTTTCACTCCCAGGACGCATTTTATAGGCAGAAAGATATAGATGGATGGTTAGATTGATAGAAAGATGGGTAGACTGATAGATTGCGCCTTGTAATGAAGAGGTCCATGAAGGTCCTATCTGATCCATCAGGTCGAAAGGTCTCCCCGATGCTGGACAAAATCATATGCAGATAGAGTAATAAAAATAAAGGACGTCATGTACTTCATATAAGCGAGTAGTAACAGTAATACAGAAAAAAACTACATAATCGAAGTCATCGTAGTGAAGGAATTAACCATATGAATCCGGTGGTCTTTTCTGGTGGTTAATAGTAGGACTGCAAGATAAAAAAAAAAAAAAATCACTGGAATGGCACTAGGTCTTCAAAGCTCTAGAAATCACAAGAGAATTCCAATAACCTCTGGAATATCACAGAACTATTATTAAAACTAGACTATTTCTGTGTGTGTGTGTGTGTGTGTGTGTGTGTGTGTGTGTGTGTGTGTGTGTGTGTGTGTGTGTGTGTGTTAATACCGTCAAAATCTGGCACTGGAGGAGAAGTGAATGTTTCTAGCGGTGATGCCAAATGAGGTAAATTGGCAACCATGGATACCAGACGATTGTACTCAGTTGACAAGAAGACCCTACCGATGTGGGGATTAAAGATGACCGTACCCTACCTTTCCTGTTTGATATATTGTTCTTGGGTTGAATGAGGCTGTGAGGAAGTAGCAAAAACAAAGAAAAACACGTCACCGGAATGAAGGAATTAAGCCAAGAAAATCTCTAAATACGGCTCCTGTGTAACGAGTACGAGGCAGGATGTTTTTAGCCCTGCGTGAGGGGAAGGGCAGAGAGGAGGAAGGCCAGGTCAGGTAGTGGTGGTGGTGACCAGACGGAGAACACGCAGAGGCGCCTGATTAGAAAAGGGTAATTAGGGATCGTAGATGAGTAGGGGAAGGGATAGAGAGGTAAAGACTGGGATAATTACTCGTGATGATGATGATGATGATGATGATGATCATAAGCCACTGATCGTTGAAGAGTTGAACATGATGAAACGAATGAATCTGCAGTTCGAGGGGAGTGCTAATTAGAATTTAAAAAAAAAAAAGTAGATCAGGGAAGTCAGTGAGCCCAGAAGGAGCTGAAAGAAGAAGAATATATAGGGATAGACGTTAGCTGACTATAAAGAGGGAGTCGGGTTGTTGTTGAGTACGGGAGAGGTTCAGTTTAGCCTATAGATCCTGGCTAATGAAAATGGTGTGGGCTTACATTCGTCCCGTGTCACTTATTCGTGACTAGCATCATATTCTCCAGTTAATTTGTTTTTACAGTCCAGCATTCATGACGAGGAGATGGCAATTTCTGACCAAGAGAAATGAAAGAGGTATAAGAAGGAATATGAAAGTTTGGAAGCTAGCCAATTAAATACAAGTGGTGGGAGACAGTTAATGAGCAAAGAGCAGGTAAGCCCCTCTTCTACGATTTCTACATATAATCATTTCAGTCCGATGCCAATTTCTTTTTATCTTAACTACCTCCAGACGATTTTGGAAAGACCATTTGTAGTGAAAGGATTAGATGCAGTCTCCTTTAACTCCTATATAACCCGATAATAAAAGATGTGTGGTGTTAGCGTGCTGCTGATAAAGATAAATACGGTGCCTGAGTGGTGATGATAAAGACTTCCCGTGCTAGAGTGTTGTTAATACAGATCTGCGGTGCTAGATTTGCTGATAAAGATATGCGATGCTAGAGTGTTCCTACTAAAGATTTGCGGTGTTAGAGTGCTGTTAATAAAGGTATGCGGTGCTAGAGTGGTGCTAATAAAGATATGCGGTGGTAGAGTGGTGCTAATAAAGATATGCGGTGGTAGAGTGGTGCTAATAAAGATATGCGGTGATAGAGTGGTGCTAATATAGGCATGTGGCGCTAGTGTTGCTAATAAAGCTTTCCGGTACTAGAGCGTTGCTAACCCAGAAATGTGGTGCTAGAGTGTTGCTGTTAGATATACAGTACATAGTGTTAAAGTTGTTGTGTTGTTGGTTTTGTTTCTGATAAGTAACCTCGGTCTGTCTGGCCGAGCAGACCATAAACCGCAGGGAAGGAATCGCCTCTGCTGGAGTGTCCCGTGCAGTGAACCTAAATTCCCTTGCAGCAGATAGCGCTCCACCACAGCGAGGGATGGAGGAGTGTGTGGAGGTTTGGTGGCCAGACGGACGCCGCATTTACGTCTCTCCACTCAGTCAGCAGGGTCACGGCAGTAGGCTCCAAAACTCCTAGTTTTCTGGTTATATGATTACCACCAAGCGTTATAAATGGATTCCTGGGTTACAGGAAACCATTAAGGTTGTTACCCAGTGTAGTCACCAGAAGTGGAAAGAAGGACAATAAAAGCGACAGGAAAGATGAGAGAAACAGGAATCAAGGAATGATAAATGTGTACGAAAAAGCAGACAGCTCTAAATCGAGTGGATGATGGTTCCTACCACCTACTGTACAATCTAGTGCTAAAGTGTTGCCAATAAATAAATAAATAATATGTGGTGCTAAATGTGCATTTGGGTCAGGCAAGAGACAGGCGAAGAGCAATGAATGAGCAGTAGGTAAGGCGTGTGTTGAGCATCCAGAAACTAAACAAATACAGTACCGTATGTACTCAAAATAATCGAAAAATAACACTATCACATTTAATCCTTTGAATCCGGGGACGTCTTTTAAATGTCATTTTTGCTGTCCACAGACGAATTTTATCCACAGTAGTAGAGATGATACAGAACTTACATTAACCCCTTCACTACCAGGGTGTATTCTTAAGCTGAACAGAATCGTCTCTAGATAACAAAAATACATCAATAAAATAAGCCCTCTGATTAAAAGGGTTAAAGAAAATGAAGCACTTCTAATAAAAACAATTAAGAAACTCCCAGACTCTCATAGTTTCGAAGGAGCGAAAATACTCAGAACAACACGGCAGGCTTAAACTCTTTCAGTTAGTGCTCCATAAATAAAAAATAAAGCAATCAAAACACCCCTAACTGAGGGAATCGGGGTTCTCAAAGCCACTCAAACTCTTCGTCTATGATTGGCAAAAAATTCGATGAGTGCTACAAATCGGATAAACTTTCTATCTCCGTAAGTTCGACAACTTGGCGAAGCTAAGTTAACGAAGCAAAATTTTATATCTGGAGTGTGGACGTCTGGGCGAGGCTTTGGTTCGTGTATATGATGACAAAAAAAGTTATAATTAGGAAATAACTACTCTCAGAGACCACTTGTTTTTGTACTTTGTTTATACAGTTCACTCTAAATTGTATGAGGTGTTGGTTGCCGTGTGACTGAAGGTAAAAGCAAAGACAAGTATTCATACACAACTTAAACTTAGGACAGTCGATGAATACGGGATCTGTTCTAAGGGAATATGACATGAAGGAGCAGAGGTTTTTCGATTCTGGAGTTACTAAGAGCTTCAACGCGAATAGCTCGATGAGGCAATGCTCTTGAGGAGAAATGACATCGCTGTGAGGAAGATTGGGAGAGGTGCAAACTAAAAAAAAATGAAAGAATAAATTGACAGAATTTGAAACAAACTAAGACTATTAAAATTGTTTAACCACTTCAATCCCATAAGTTTACTTTATTGGTATAATCTTGCTGCCTATACCACCTTATAGGAGGACCTCTTGTTGTGAAGAGGGGATGATGGCCCTATCGATTTTATTTTAGTTCGAAAAAACTATCTCAAGTTGGATGAAATTGTCTGATGGGAACAAAAATGCTGCAAACAAAAAGACCACCGGATTAACAGAGTTTTTATTTCTTTTCCATAAAACTAACTGACACCCCTTCAACTGATTTTTTTTTAGTTTATTCTTGCTAATACTTGACAGTTTTATTAAGTATAGGAAAGATTTTTCATTTGTGATCGCATGATTCTGAATGTGGGGCTGTGTCGGAATACCAACACCAAACTGTATAGCCTGCAGTCACGAAGAGGTGCTATGTTAACGGTGTAGCCTCGCAGTACTATGATTATATTTCGCTCCGTAACTCTGATGAGGGAAAAAAAAAAAAAAAAAAAGATATAGGAAGAACAAAAGAATATCATGCAGTCGTACTGAAGGGATTGTATTTTCCCTTGGCATCACAACTGTAACCCATTCAACCCAAGCGTATCCTTCTGCTTTAGCTCTTAGTACTGCCACACGACTTTATTAATTGCAATGGAGAGTTTTCGAGCTGGCAGAGTTAGATTTACCCATAACTTACAGAACAGTCCTCGTCTCAGTACCCTGTTACTCCTTTCTCTCCCTACTTTTTTCCGTCCCCTTCCCCTCTCCGTCCTACTTATTTTTTTTCTTCGCGTCTCCGTGCACCTTTTTCCGTTGTGTCTCTCCAGTATTCCACCCCACATTAACTTGCGCGACATCTTACATAACCTCTCTTGTCTTAAGGGACTCTCTCACTTCTTCCACATCTTGGTTATTTCCCCTTCTCCTTCCCTCCCTCGCATTTTCTTTTTTCCGTCGCCCTTTCTTTCTTTCTTCCTTCTCTTCACCCCCACTGTCTCTATCCTACCCCACATCTTACATAAGGATTCCTGTCGTAAAATACACTCCCTCGTCTCCACCCTTCAAGACGCTGACACTTGCCTTTCCTCTCTTCGTCGTATTTTCTGTACTTTTCCTTCCCTTCTTTTCTATGTGTCTCAGCACTACCCTACCCCACAATACCTCTCTTGCACCCAGCGAAGGCCCAACAAATATATACCGGTAATCTATTCACTCTACCTGACCTAAATATGCTATCTCATGATCTTGAATGCAAAGCTGTCTCGGGATGGTTACCTCCAAGTTATAATGGTACTCATGAAGAGGAGTTATAGCAAGGTGTAGAGCAGTAGTACTCTCATATATATATCCACTGTTTTACGTAAAATAAGATGCAAAAGGGTATGTGTTAGCTACCCATTTTAATTAAGCCAAAGGCTTCTTCCTCAGACGGTCTTGAGATAATTACAGTATACGAGAGAGAGAGAGAGAGAGAGAGAGAGAGAGAGGTGGGGGGGGGTACATTCCCTGGATCCTTCTCCCCCCCTCCGTTGGATCCGACTTAGCTACCCCCGCATCTTACATAAGGATGAGCGTCTTGCATTATCCTCTCACTCTTTCTCCTCTCCACTCTTTTCCATACCCACCTGTCAGCCGAAACATGACACTATTCTGTCTTTCCATTTCGTATCATCTCTACTTTCCTTTTCACCACTTTCTGATCTCTTCTTTCCCCATTCGCTTCTTACCCACTTTTCATCTCTTCTTTCCATTTCTCACCCGCACCCACCTTCACTCTCTTGCTCTCCTTGTCTCTTCTCCACTCTCCTTCACTTTCCTTCACTCTCCTTTTCTGTCCCTCACACCCCCCTACCCTTCTTTTCAATCTTCTCTTTCATTCTCCTTCCCTTCTAGCTTTGCTTTTCATTCACCGCCCTTACAATCCTCTCCAACATTACTTTTCTCTTCCTCATTCTTTTCTTCCCCCCTCACTGTCCTCTCCTCTTCTTATCTTTCCCTCACAGTCCTCTGCTCTCCTCTCCTCGCCCTTCCCTCCCTCCTTCACCCTCTAATCCTTCCGTTCCCACCTCTCTCTTATCTCCACCCTTCTTCACCACGTCACCTTGATCCGCGCTGATGTCGGTGGAATATTTTGAGAAAGGGTGGACCGACAAACGAATTAAATTATTGGGAAAACGTTTTGTTATTACTACCACGTGAACCAAAAGTAACAGGAAAAAAGTGATACTGATTTGAGAACGATGCAAAAGTCAGAAACCGTGTTAGTTTATTAAAAATATTTCCAAAATTATTAGAGGGTAAATTTCGTGAAAGGGAGAGAAAACAGAAAATATAACTGAATAACTAGAAAGACAATCAGGAAAATGAACTGGAATGATTGGAGTAAGTATGAGAATTATTGCCAAAAGAGTGAAACTTGCTTTTATGCGTATCTTCCTCTAGGGTTAGATTAAATAGTCCATTCCCTAAGATTCTTACGCAAAAGTGACAGCGACACACCTCTCAGCCTGTGACTAATACCCCTCTACTAGGTACAACTGCGGCCAAAAATATCGATACACTTCATTGCAATAAATATGAGACTGTGAACAACGACTTCTGAACACCTGAATATGTGATCTTCAGAATCCAACGTGTAAGGCTGGTCACTCTCACCTTAAATGGCAGGACCAACTTGCCTAGCCTCGGGCTCCTACGCTCCTCATGGGGCAACACAGGATTGGATGATGATGATGATGATGATGATGATACTGATGACACAACCCAACAAACTCTTCAAAATATTACCCAAGAGTTACATTGCTGTTGAATTAAAATCCCCCCCCCCCCAATACCAGTACACCAGTCCTGCATGAGACAGCCCTAGCATGTATTCAATATGGACGGTGGGGGTTAGCGCCGAAGTGATGACATGTGGAAGTGCGTAGGAGGATTACTAGGCCTTGGGATAGACCTTGAAGCCTTTGCCCAGAGTCGGACACATTAAAAAAAAAAAAAATCTATCTATTGTCAGACGCCTTAATCCCGTAAGGAGTGGGCACAAGCAAATCGCCCCCAAGTCACCCTGTCCCCAGCCATTCCATTGCCCTCCCCCCAGCTCACATCCCCCTCTCTCATATACCTCTCCACTCCATCCCTCCTGTACATGGTAGGGCTGGACCGTTTAAAGGTGGTGTGATGGAGGACTGATGTTATGGTATTGACAGGTGTGCTTTATGACGCGTCGGCGGAGGGGAAGGGGGATGACGGCGTGTTGTGGATGGTTAGTTAAAAATGGATGAAATTAAAATCCGTAAAACTGCCCCTAGTTCCAATTTCGGACTGATCCCGAGTCGTCCCGGACAGCAGCCCACCTCTCCACAACCTGACCTCCAACTTGTTATATGATGAAAGAGAAATGAAAATTACTGCAAAATAACCCAGAAACAATTAGTGCCATTACACTAGATAAAATTCGAAAAGCTTATACGTCGAAGTGCATCAAGTGCCGCGAACAAACTATCAATTTTTTGACAGGTAAATCTCATGGTTATATGGAAGAGAAAGAACTGAAGTAAGGGAGAAGAGTGAAGTGAGCCCAACGACGAGAAGAGGAAAGGAAAAGGGGGGAGGAAGAGAGAGGAGGAGAGCGGTGAAAATTTTAAGAAAAGGAAGAGAATCAGTGGAAATGAAAAGAAAAGGAAAGGAAGAAGAGAGGAAGAATGCAGAGAGTAGGAGAGACAATGGCAGTGTAGGAAAGGATGGCAGAAAGAAGGGGAAGAAGAGATAGGAAAAAAAAAGGGGGGGGAGGAGGAAAGGAAAGAAGAGGAAAAGAATGCAGGGGGTAGAAAAGAAAAAAAAAACAGACGGAATGAAAAGAAAACCGCAAGAAAAGGAGAGAGCAGAGAGAGGTAAGATTGGAAGAGGGGGGATAGAAGTAAAGATAAAACTGAAGGACGGAAAAAGAAAGAAAAGGAATATCAAAGGAAAAGGAAGGAAAAGAGACGGACGTGAAAATTGTTAAGAAGAAAGGAAAAATAAACAGAAAGCAACAAACGACTTGAACCTTAGCTATCCCTTCCGACTGAAAGAAGTGATAGGTGGTGGCGACAATCTTTCACTCTTTTGAGGTAGTGCTGCCTATTTCTATCGTCACCTTCATCATTCTTTTTCTGTGACGGCCCTCCTCCTTTCCTGTTTCTCCCATCCTTCCTGTCACTTTATTACATTTTTTTTTTCCCCACACCAGGTGGCTGTACACTGAGCGACACGCCTAATAGTTTCCTGTAGCGTAGAAAACCATTTATAACACTGAGTGGTAACTATATAACTAAAACAACGGGGTGATGTGGATTCAATTATAGTACAGCGTCCATCTTGAAACAAAACCTCCACATTCTTTCTCGCACCTCGCTGTGACGAAGCGCCATCTACAACAAGGGAACACTGGTTTACTGCAAGGGATTGCCAAGCATTTTATTTTTATTTTTATTTTTTTTTTGTCCGATTCTGGGCATAGGCTTCACAGCGTGCTATCAAGGCCCAGCAGTCCTCCTACATACCATCCACCTCCACATGTCACAAATTCGGCGCTAACACCCACCGTCCATACTGAATACATGCTAGGGCTGTCTCATACAGGACTGGTGTATTGGTATTAGCGGGGGTATTTTTACGACATGTGGGCGGGGCTTCTGGTAGATCAGTAAAGCCTGATTTAATGAAATTCAAATCCTTAAACTGTTCCCTGCCCCAGCGGGGATTTGAACCTGGGTCCGTTAGGACTGCAGGCCACTTCTCTACCGATTGAGCCACCGCTTCCTATGACTGGTTGATCTACTCGGCCAAATAGACCGGCAACATCAACAACCGACCGAGGGAAGAGAAGAAAACAATATGAAAAAGAAATGGAAGAACAGAAAGGGCGAGAAAAGAGAAAATAAATAAATGGAGAGAGAGAGACGGGTTGGGGAGTAAACAGAGTAACCTAATCCACTACTATCACTGCCAATCGATGACTTGAGAAGAAGGGAAACGAGGATGAAAAAGAGGAAGGAAAACAAGAGAAAGTGATGGCAAATGACGTGAAGGGAGAGGAAAGGAAGAAAGTGAGAGGAAAAGTGATGGACATGAGGGAGCAAATGGAAGTAGACAGGTAAGAGACATGTGGATAGTAGAGAGGAGAGGAGAGGTGGAGAAGAGAAAATGTAATGAAAGAGAGAGAGAGAGAGGAGCCTAACCACTTACTATCGCTGTCGGTCGAGAGGGAAGGAGAGGAACAATGGAAAGAAGAAAAATGAAAAGAACAAAAGAAAGGGAAATTGACAAGAAAAGGTGAAAGGGTAAAGTAAAACGATAAAAAGTAAAGAAAGACGCATGGACAAAAAATAATGTGAAATAAGTGATAGAAGAGTATGAGAGCAGACAGGAAAGCAGAAAAGAGGGCACAAAAAAAGAGCTGAGAGGAGAGCAGAGAAGGTAAACTATGAGATAAGGTGAGAGAAAATGAAAACGGAGCAACCACAACTAATCGAAATGAGACAAGGAATGGAGAAAAAGGAAAAAAAATGAGGACAACATACAGGAGGAAAGAGGAAAACAGGAAAGGAAGAGAGATGAGATGAGATGGGATGGGATGTAGGTAGACTGGAAAAATATGGGGGAGAAAGAAAAAAGATGAGACAGGATACCAATGAGATGTGGAGAGGAGAAACGAAGAGAGGACAGAAGTAAACAGACAACATCCTTTCTACTTGAGACATTTGCTATCATAGGCACTCGAGATGGGAGGAGGAAAAGAGAGAAAAAGAGACTAAAAGACGAAAGAAACGACGAAGAAGAGAAATGGAATGGGAAAGAGAGGAGACGAAAGGGAAAGGAAGGCAATGTAACCACTCAGACCCACTGCAATCCCTGCCAATCGAGAGAAGAGAAAGAGAGAGGCATGGAGATGAAAGGATAGAGAATGAGGCAGACAGGGGGTAAGAAAAAGGGGGAGAGGAAAAAGGAAATAAAAAAGAGAAGGGTAAAGGACAGAAGACAGGGGGAGAAAAGTTGAAAATATTTAGGGACAGAAAACAAGGAGAAAAGAAATGGTAATATGACAAGAAAGATAAATGAAGAGGAAAAACGAAAGGAAAGGAGAAAAAATGAGTGGAAAGAGGAAAGAAAGAGAAGAAAGAAAAAAATGAACACAAGAATAAAGAAGAAAGCTAGAGCACCCTTACTGCATGATATCACTCAGTCCAGAGGAGTGGATAAGAGATCAGAGGACAGGAGAGGGGAAGAGAGAAGGGGGGAAAAGGAGAAGAGGAAAAGACAAGAGAGGAAAAAAGTAAACAGAGAGGAAGCAAGTAAAGGATGGAAACAGGGACAAGATGACAGAAGAGAGAAAAAAGCGATTAGAGAAAGGGGAGAGGAAAAGAAAAAAGAGGAAAACGGATATAAGCGTGATATTTAACCACGTGTGCCCTTGCTATCACTGTCAATCAAGAGGAGAGAAGAAAAGAGAAGAGAGGAGTGGAGAAAAGGAGAGGGAAAGAGATGAAGGGAGAGGAGAGGACCATGGAAGATAGTAAAAAGTAGAAAAGGAAAGGAGACGAGACGAGAGAAAAGGAGAGGAGGAAAAAATAAATAAAATAAAGAAGAGGAGAGAAAGATATGAATGGATAGGAGGAAGGAAGGAAGAAAGAGGAGGAGAGAAAAACATACCGGCAAGGAAAGGAGAGGGTCGAGAGGAAAAGCGAGAGAAGAGGGAGAAGGGAAAGAAGAGGAAATGAGAGAAGTCACGGAGAAAAGGAGAGAAATGAAGTTGAAAGGACAGGAGAGAGGGATGGAGGAGAAGGGAAAGAAAAAAGTAGAAACGGAAAGGAGTGGACACGATAAGAAAGATGAGAGGAGGAGAAAGAGAAAAGGGGAAAGAAAGAGATGAGAGGAAAGAAACAGAGAGAGAGGAACCAAATCAAGAAGAGAGGAAAAAAAAAAGATGAGAGTAAAGAAGCAGAGAGAGGAGAGGAATTAAAAGAGGAAAAGGGAAAAGAAAATGATATAAGAAGAAACAGAAGGCAACTTAATTATATACTTTTACCTGCAGTCCACGAAGCGAGGAGCAAAAGATGAGTGGAGGAGGTTGGAAAAGCTAGAAAAAGGGGAAAAGTAAAGGAGAAGAAACGAATGGATGGAAAAGGACACAGAGAGTAATTTAACCACTTGCTCTAACTGCCGATGGAGAGGGAAAAAGAAAAGGAAATGAGGTGAGATGGCAGGAGGAGAAAGGTAAGAAAAATAAGAAAAAGAAGATGAAGGACTAGGAGAAAAGGAAAGAAAAGAGATGGAATAAAAAAGAGGAAAAGAGGCGACAAGATAGGATAAAAGGAAATTAGGTAAGAGACAGAGGTGAGGGTAGGAAGAGTACGAAAAGGAACGAAGGAAAAGAAATGAGATGAGACGAGAGAAGAGATAGAAGATTAAAGGAAAGAAATAGAGGTAACAGGACAGGAAAAAAAAGGAGTGAGAGAGCAGGAGGAGAAAGGTTAGAAAAAGCAAACGGAAAAGAAAAGAAATGAGAGGGAGGAGAAGACTGGAGAGAGAGAACGAGCAATAGAGGAGAGGAAAAGGGGACAACAAGACAAGAGGAGGAGGATATAAGGCATGAGAAAGAGAAGAGTACTGGAAAAAAAAATGACAACAACACACATTACTACTGGCAAATGAGAGAAAAGGAGAAAGAGAAGTAGAAAGAAGATACAGAAATTGAGAAAAAGGACAAGACGACCGGAGCAGGGAAAAGAAGAGAGAAAAAGAAATGGATAAATAGATGAGGGAAGGAGCAGTAAACGAAGCTGCTCAAGCCTTCCTTATCACTGCCAATCGATGAACTGAGAAGCAAAAGAGAACATGGGAGTGGAATAGCCAGGAGTGAAAAGCAGAAGAAAAAGCAAAAGAGACGAGCGGAATAGAAGTAGCAACAGGGGAAAAAAATTGAGAAAATCGAGGAAAACGAGAATCAAATATAGAAAGCCGTAAAGGAGGAAATAAAAAGGTCATAGGTACATGGAAGAGGAAGACATGAAAAGACAGAGGATAGTAAAAACAGGAAAGGAAACGAGGCACAAAGAGAAAAGGAAACGAAAAATGTAATGAGAAAAGAAAAAGGAAACTGTGAGAAGAAACTGAAAACAAAGGAGAGTGAAATGGAGAAAACAAACAGGAAAAAATGGAAAGAAAAGGAAAGCGGAGGAGTGCAGAAGGAAAAGAAAAATAATAAAAGGAGAAATGAAAAAGACATGAAAGTAAAAGACGCCGTATAGAAAAGAAACAGGAAAAAGCAACAGGAGATAAGGAAAAGGAAAGAAAAATGGAGGAAAAGAAACATGAAAAATATAAAAGAAGAAAAGTTAAAAGAGGAAAAAAAACATGAAAAGAGAGAAAAGAAAAAGAAAAAAATATGGAAGAAAATTGGAGAGTAAAAAGAGGAAAAAGAGCAAGAAAAAACTAAAGGAGAAACGAAAGACAAAGGAAAATATGAGGAGGAAAACTGGAGTAAAAAGAGGAAAAAGAAACAGGGAAAATCGAAATAAGAAAAGGAGAAGGCAGGAAAGTAAAGGCGAAGAAAGCAGAAGGCACCCAAAGCATTTACTCTCACTGGGGATCGATGGCTTGAGAAGGTCGCATCTTTTGACCCTGGGGATGGAATGCAGGAAACGCACTTGAGGGCTACCACACGATAATAGGAGGGGAGGGGGTTGGAAGGGGGGAGATGGAGGGGGCGGGAAGAAGTCTGAAGAGGGGAAATGGAGGATGTAGAAGTAGAAAAAGGGGAGATGGAGGGGACGGGAGGAGGTTTGAAGAGGGGAAATGGAGGTAGGAAGAAATAGGAAGAGGGGAGATGGACGAGATATGGAAGGAGTACGAAGAGGGAAATGAAGGTGCAGGAAAAGGGGAAATGGATGCGGTAGGAGGGGATAGGAATAGGAGAGATGGAGGAGGTTGGAGAAGGGGAGATGAAGGGGACAGGAGGGGTTGTAGGAGATAGGAGTGGGGCTGGACATGAGGAAATGGAGGGGAGTTGGATAAGGGGAGATGGAGGGGAACTGGAAAAGGGGAGATGGAGGGGGTAGAGGGCGGGGGATGGAGGGGCTACAGAGGAAAGAAGAAAGGAAAAAAGGGAAAGGGGGATGCAAGAGGAGGGTAGGAAGCAGGGAAGAAGGATGAGGGATGCACAGAGGAAAGAAAAAGAAGTGAAATGTGGAAGGAAAGGGAGGAAGAGGGAGAGCTGGAGGAAGTAGAGAGAGGAATAGAAAGTGGAAAAAGGAAAGGAAAAAAAAGAAGGGGAAGGAGGAGAGAAAACAAGGGAAACAATAAAGAAGAGATGGTGATGGAGAAAAGAAGTGGGGAGACAGAAAGGAAAAGGGGGAGAGGGAGGAAAGAAAAGGAAAGGGAGAGAGGAATGAAAATGGGAGAGAGAGGAAAGCAAAGGGGTGAGAGAGGAAAGCAAAGGGGGGAGAGAGGAAAGAAATGGAGGGGAGAGAGGAAAGAATAGGGGGAGAGAGGAAAGAAACACAAATGGATAGTTAAAAAGGAGGGGAAGGAGAGAGATGAGTTTGGAATTCAGAAAGAACACTTAGGGCTTCCATAGAGTAAATGGAAAGGGAAGGGGAAAGGGATGATAGGAAGAAGGTGGAGAAAAGGAAGACCCGACGAAGAAGAGGGATAGATAGGGAAAAGGGTTAGGAAGTGGGGCCATGGTGCGAGGAGGGGGACATGGAGAGGGAATATGGAAAAGGGAAAGGATGGAAGTGGAATGTGGAGGGGTAAGAGGGATGAAGTGGGAAATGGAAGAAAGAGAGGACATGAAAGGGAGAGTGGACAGAGGAAGGTGAAGGGGAAGAGAGGGGACAGTAATTCTGGAATCGCACACCTAGGACGTACACATGAGATAAATGGGCGGGGAGTTTGAGGAGGAATGAAGATGAAAAGGGTATATGTGTCCGTACGTGAGTGTTTGGGGAAGCCTCCACAGGTTCAACAGATTTATATCTTATAATCCATTGCACAAATACCTTTACATATCATCCAGTAGGTACGTAGCGAAAAGAGACAAGACGTGGAAGTTCATCTTTTATAAGCTTAAGAATAATTTGCAGCTTATTACCTCCAGGTTAAAGAATCGCACTGTCTGATAGTGTGAATGCAAAACCAGAGATCGTCGCACAACTAAGATTTCGTTATACAAGGGAAGAATTATATGACTATTCACTATGGAATCCGCCCCAGAGAAATACACAGTTAGTAAAGGGTAACAATGGCACTGATCTGGGAGGAGTGGGGTTAAACTAATGGGTGAGGAAAGGTAGAGAATGGTGGCCCTGAGTGGGATGGTATGGGGTAATGGTGGCGTTGAGAGAAGGGTCGGGTAAAACTGACAGGTGAGGAAGCGTAAGGACAGGTGACGCTGAGTGGAGAGACACCCCGAGAAAATGAGAGAGAGAGAGAGAGAGAGAGAGAGAGAGAAACCACGGCAAATCCTTAACTGAATATAATGTCCCGAGATTGCAAGAATAAAACGAAAAATACGTCATGGCACCGAAAGAATCGTATGGAAATGAGAAACTGATGAGATTTCGTTGCACCTCTTCGTAACTGATTTGTTTCTTCTAATACGACTTTGTGTCTTCTCTGTTACAGACGACTAGAACTATATTTAAAAGATGTGGCAAGACAATATTATTCTCCTCAGTCCCACGGCGTCTCTAACTTTTGCTTTATAACTCATCACCAGAAGATTTTATTTATCTTCTGGCTGACTTCTGGTAGTGGAGGGGGTTAATCAAGGCTATATCTGGACTCCTTCAGCTCAAAAATTTTCTACCAAGCTGGGGTTCATCTACAGGTTGCAAGAATTAAACGAAAAATGCATTACCGAACTAAAGTGATAATGGAAAATGAATAGCTATGGAAGAAGCAACACAAAATCTTCCATGACAACTTGAGTACGGTTCTGAGAATCTTACCAGTCCAACTCTCGACCGTAACAGTTGGTCAAAGTACTGCCAGTAACTTTGGCTCTCATATCTTCAACTTTCTTTGGAAGGGATAACTTTTGTAGCCTCTCAGGTGTGGGTTCTTTCCATATAGAATACTGCGTAAAATATTAGGAAGGAAAATGTGTGGACGTCTGCTCCGCCAAACTGTTTTAGTCACTCTGCTATCATCCAGGGGAACTGGACGACTCCCACATCAAATATCAAAATGTGGTTGCATAAAATTCGATGAGCTTCAGCTATAACGTAGGAATAAATCTTCTTGGTTCCTACAGATCTTTCATTATAACTTGCCTCGTATCTTCGTCATTTGCAACTTAATGCACGCAGCTCAATGGCGGAAAAAGCCAATATTACGGCGCTAAACCATTTCCACAACTATTTCATGACTAGCATTATATTCTGGGATTAGTCTACTATTACAACTCGGCATTAAGATGGAGAGATGGCAATTCTAGGCCAAGTTAGATTAAAACGGGTATAATCAAAACAACGATTCACTCTACTTAGGCCATCAACTAAGTTGTCATATTAGACTGAGCTTAGTTTACCATCTTGGTCAAACCCTCGAATCTGGGTGGCTTTTTATCTACTCATCCTCCTACCAGACTATTTTTTTTTTTTTTTCAACTAAACTACTCGTATTGATGGAGTTTATTAAGGCTATATCTCACCCCACCAACTAAAAAAAAAAAAATTGTCCTAAGTAGAAAAGTCTCTATCAGTATATTCCTGTGTGTATAGTGAAAGTTAATATTTCCCCCCCCCCTCTCTCTCTCTCTCTCTCTCTCTCTCTCTCTCTCTCTCTCTCTCTCTCTCTCTCTCTCTCTCATTAAAACTATTAATATGATACAAGATAATCCTGTGGCCTAACATTCATGATATAAAGCCAAGAATGAGGTACCAGAAACTCCCGTAAAATCAGGAAAGTACGGACTTAGGTGTGCGAGTGAGTGAGATTTCGTAACATTTTATCCTTAGCGAATTGTTCCTTATGTTACACTTCAGTACCGTCTTGCAAGTACGTCTACATCAAAAAGAAATAATGTGTATGCTATGATCAAAGTGTACGCAAAATAAATCGCTAAGGCAGTGACATTACGAAGCTTTCCATGCCACTGAGATTACCATCCAGGTCGCACTCTGATCGACTATATGAAGGGCTCTGGCAATTCTTCTTTAGCAGTTTATTTATGCATATGGCAGGTGAATAATTTAGTCCCCTGGGGAGGGGGGGAAAAGAATACTTCCCCAGTATCCCTGCTTGTCGTAAGAGGCGACTAAAAGGGGCCTTTTTGTTTCGTCTTTTTCTCCTATCCTTTTCTTTTCTACCTCTCTGCTTTACATTTTCGTTTCTTCCGGCCTGTATTTTCCCTCTCGCAGTCCCATATAACCATATTATGGCTTGATCTCTTCGCTCCTACTTGTCCTTGATATGACCCAGTTTCTTCCGGCCTTTACTTTCCCGCTTCTATGAAGTTAGTATCGTGGCGTGTATTGGTGGCATGTGGAGGTGTATGGAATGCAGGAGGACTACTGGGCCTTGGGAACGGGCTGTGAAGCCTATGCCCAGAGTCGGACACACACACACACAAAAAAAAGTCCATGATAAGGGTGCGGGATACTCCGAGACTGAAAAAAAAAAATCGATGTTTCGAGTGCCAAGTTAAGCCGTTTAAAGCGATGACGTGTTTTATATTCTATTCCTGCATCTACCAAACGTTTTTATTTAGCTTAGAGAGAGAGAGAGAGAGAGAGAGAGAGAGAGAGAGAGAGCCGCCTTGCTACGAGGTGACCGGCAACCGCGGAGGCTACTTGGCTAATGGAAGGCATCCCTTAATCCGGGTAAGGGGTAAAAAGAGCGAGGGGAGGAACAAGAGTGGGAAGAAGAGTTAAAAGAGAGGAGGGAGAAAGAAGAAAATGGAGAGACTGGAAGAAGAAAGGCTTAGGAGAGAGAGGAGAAAAGAGGGAGAAGTTAGAGTGAGAAGAAAAATTTTGAAGGGAGAGATAAGAGACTGCGGGTAAATTAGGCAATGAGAAGGATATAGAAGAGGGGATGGAGAAAAGAGGGAGAGTGGAGAGGGGGGTGAGAAAGGCAAGAAGGGAGGGAGGTGCGGATTGGGAGAGGAGACGTGGAATGAGGGGAAAGGCAGAAGAAGGGTGATTGGGGGAGGGACTAAATGATGAGAAGTATTATGAGAGAAAAGAACTAAAGGAGGATTGAAGGGGGGAGGGGTTGGACAGGGTGATGGAGAGCAATGAGTGGAGAATGAGAAGAGATTAGGTAAGAATGGAGAGAGAGAGAGAGAGAGAGAGAGAGAGAGAGAGAGAGAGAGAGGGGCAGGAAACAGAAGATAGGGAGAAGCAGAGGGAAGAAGGGTGTTGGGAGGGGAGGGGGAGAAGATTAAGGGGTAAAAACAGAAGAGGGCGATAGAGAGGGAAGCGTTAAAGGGTGAGAGGGGTGCAATAAGGAGGGGTAAGACAGAATAAGAAGGGAGAGGAAAGAATAGAAGAAGGATGTGCTTAGGTGGGCGAGTGACAAGGGGAGGAGGAAAAAAGTAAGAAAGGGGATAGAAGACAGTCGAAGGAGAGGGTTGGGACAAGGGTGAGTGGGATTACGAAAGAGGATCAAGTAGAGAGGAGAAGGGAGAGGATATGAGAAAAATAGAAGTGGTAGGGAAGGGGAATGAAAAAATAAAAAGGGTAGGGGGGCAGGAGGGATGTGGTGAGGTGGGGAAGAAGAAAGTGTTTAAAGTAAAGGAAGAGGATGAAGAGAATGTAAAGACGCGCATGAGAGATGGATGAGGAGTGGTAGGAGTGGACGATGACGAGCAATGCTATGAACAGAGGGAAGAAGTTGGTTGCTGACTAGGAACGGGAAGAGGAAAGGGAAAGAAGGAAGGGGAAAAGGAGAAGGAATAAGAAGGAAGGGAAAAAAACAAGAGGAAGGCTGAATGAAGTGGGATGGAAGAGGAAGAGTAAGGTGAGGAGGAGACAGGAAGAGGAATAAAAAGGGAAGAGGAGGGAAAGATGATTGAGATATGTGAGGGACAGGGAAGAAGAAAGACTAAGAGATTGGAAAGAATAGTGCCAGCAGGGTGTTGGAATGACAGGGAGGTAGACAGAAAAGGGAGGAGAACAGGGAAGGAATGGGAGGGCAAGGAAAAGCAAGAACAGGAAAGAGAAATATGAAAGGACCAAAGTGAGGGGAAATGGAAAGAGAGAGAGAGAGGAATGGGGAGAGACTAGGTGAGAAAGTTTGCTGAAGAGAAATAAAGTATCAAAATGACGACAGAAAAGAGAGCCAAAGACGAAGGACAGACGAGAAAGAATAACAGACAATGTACGAGAAGAGGTTAGACACAGCTGAGGAGAGAAAAAAGAAATGAAAGAGATGAAAGGAAAAGAGTGAAGACAGAAAAGATGGAAAGATAGAACTGAAGGATATGATAAGATGAAAAAAAAAAAAAAAAGAACTGATGGTGTAAAGAGAAGCTGTGTGCGGCAAATTGTGACACAGGAAAGGCCCCCCCCAAAATGAAAGTAGTTACCCTAATACAATACAGAGTTAAAAGAAACGGAGGATATGAAGAAAACAGAGGCGAGAAAGAAGAAAATATATGAAAATGAAGAGCATGTAGCATACTTCGACAATGCAAAAGATGAGAAAGAGAAAAGGAAATAATCTTAGGAGTTCAGGGAAAAAGAAAATAAAGAGTGAAAGAGGAAGGAAAGAAAGAAAGAATGAAAGAAAATGTGGGAAGAGAAAGGACAGCAGAAGGGAATACAAGTCAGGACGTGTGTGTGTGTGTGTGTGTGTGTGTGTGTGTGTGTGTGTGTGAGAGAGAGAGAGAGAGAGAGAGAGGGAGAGACAGAAACAGGTGAGGTCATAAATAAAGAACGAGAGAAAAACGAACGAATCTTAGACAGCAGAGGAAAAGGCAGGAAGAACGGACGTGAAGAGAGAAGAGGAAAGAGAAAGGAGAATGAAAGAAAATTGAGTGCGTACTACAAAATTTAATACATGAGCGGAAAACAAAATCAAAGGATATAAAGAGAAGTGGGAGGACAAGGGAAGAAATCGAAAGGGGTCTGTGGCAAATTGTGAGACAGTAGAGGATAAATGGAATGATGTGGAAAAAACAGGTAAGAAAATGGAGGAGGAGGAGCATGAATCAAAGACAAGGAGACCAAAGAAGAGCGAGGAAGACCAGTGGAGGAGAAAAAGACGAAATGAACAAAGAAAGCGAAACAAGACTAGAAACAAGAGTGAAAGGAGAGCAGAAAGGAGAAAGGTGCGGAAGAGTGTAAGGCTGTTCAGAAATAGCATGCAAAAATAAAAAAGAAATTATATGAAGACAACAGAGTTGGAACAGTGGGGAAGAAAAGGAAGTAAACGAATAGTGTATATATATATATATATATATATATATATATATATATATATATATATATATATATATATTACACGCACACACAAAGAGAGGACGGGAAAAGGAAAAAGAAGTGTGCGACTGTGTGTAGAAAGCTTCAACAAAAACGATGACCAACAAAAGACTAAGAAATTTGAGAGGAGGGAAGAATGGAGAAAATGGATATGTAGAGACTGGAAGTGAGAGAAATGAGTAAAAGTGTAAAAAAAAAGGAGGGAAAAACGAAGGATAAGAAAAAAAAATGGTACAAAGCGGGAAGTGTGGATTGCAAATTAGACACATGACAAAACGAAGATAAAAGAAAGAGCCAGAGCATCAAAGAAAGGAGAAAAGAAAGCAGAAGGGAAAATAAATTAGGCAGGGGAGAAAAAAAAAGAAGGTTAATAAGCGAAAACAATGATATAATGAGAGAAGGGTGAAAAGGAAGTACATTTGGAAACTAAAAGCCAAAAAATAGGGACAGGGAAAGAAAAGAGGAGCGAAAAAAGAAGATAGTCAGGAAGTGTGTTGGCAACTTTTGACGAAGAAGAAAAAATACAAAAGTTATAAAGATATATGAAGAGAAGAAGGAAAACAAAATGAGGAAGAGTGTGGCAAATTTAGGCAACGAAAAAAAAAAAAAAGTATATGGAGGCAGGGAGAGAGAGAGAGAGAGAGAGAAACTGACGATGCGTGTGTGCCAAATTTAGACAGGCTAACACATCGCGTATCTAGGGCCAGACAGCAGGGTAATGTGTACAGGAGGGAGGGGCCAGGTAAAGGAATGGAGGAGGCGGAAGAGGATGGAGGGGGGAAGTGTAGGGGAATGGAGAAGGCAGGGTAGGGGGTCTAAAAGGATGGTGGGGAGAGTTGGGGGATGGAGGAACTGGGCAGGGGGATGGAAAGCAGAGTACGGGGATGCTGTTACGGATTTTAGTTCTCTCTCTCTCTCTCTCTCTCTCTCTCTCTCTCTCTCTCTCTCTCGGTTGTCTTCTCCATCACCTTTTGCATTTGCTCTACTCCTCGGACTGCAGTGGTTTGAATCTCTATCAGGCCTTGTAACAGACTGACTTTTTTTTTTTATTGCAACTGTGCATGCCGTGTGGGGTGTACTTTATTGCTTTGTGTGTGTGTGTGTGTGTGTGTGTGTGTGTGTGTGTGTGTGTGTGTGTGTGTGTGTGTGTGTGTGTGTGTGTGTGTGTGTGTGTGTGTAAACAATTTAACTCAGTTTTGATCCGGCTTGAACCAAACAATGGAAAGTTAATGGTCAGTTTCCAGGCTAAACTACTGATTTTGGAAACATGATGTCAAAGGTCATGGTCAAATGTTAATTTATACTGTGTTAATCTGGTTTTAATCAAACTCAGTGGAAAAACTGATGGTCAGGAAGGAATGAAGATAATAATCGGTCTGAAGTCAAGGTTATACAGTAAGGCCAAATGTTAGGCTCTATAACGTATACCCACCTCATTTGAGCTGAACAAATTTGGTGGAAAGATTTAGGGTCAGCCAAGGATGAGGCATTAATTTTGAGAACAACAGGTCAAAGGTCAAAGTCATATGACAAGGCCTCATAAAACAGCTTTGATCCGATTTTGATAAAATTTGGTGGAAATGGAGAAGGTCATGGAAGGTGAAGGTAACACACGCCCAAAACCTTTCCTGTCAGGTTCGCATTTGATCCATTTCTTTCTCATCTAGAGAACACTTAGGGAGCGCATACCTCCTCCAATTCCACTGCCACTCAAATGGATCTGGATCCGCGGAGATATCGTGTGGAATACATAGGATCCGGATCAGCCCCCCAAATTTAATCAATTGTTCCTTGACCCATGGCCTACTCTTCCACAAAATTTAATTGATATTTATTGAGAACTTTTGGAGATACCGTGCAGAATACACATGATCTGGATCCGGATCCGGATCTGCCCGCAAACTTAATCAATTCTCTCAGCCCATGGCCCACTCTTCCACAAAATTAACTGAAATTCATTGAGAACTTTAGGAGATGTGCGGGACACTCCGGATTCGGATCCGCCCCCAAATTAAATAATTTTTTTCTCGGCTCATGGCTCACCCTCCCACAAAATGTCCATGAAATTCATAGAGTACTTTTGGTGATATCGTTTGGACTGACAGACAAACATACGGTAGGTGAATACATAACCTCCTCAAACTTCGTTGGAAGAGGTAATAAAGGCAACTTTAATCAATGCACGCACGCAAGCAGTCTGTGTGTATTGTCTGTCTGTCCTTAGTTTCATTATTCACGCCTCCTTCCTCTCTCTCTCTCTCTGCTTTTCGTCTATTCTCTTTCTTGTGTCTTCCTTGATGTTATCTTCTCTTTACATGTTGCTGGCATATCGTCGCGCACAAGTGTGTGTGTGTGTGTGTGTGTGTGTGTGTGTGTGTGTGTGTGTGTGTGTGTGTGTGTGGAGGGGGGAGGGGGTGACGATGAAAATGAATCTGAGTGTGCTTGTGTGTGTTTGTTTGCATGTTTTCATTATGTCTATACTTGTTCGCGTGCTTCTGTGTATATACGCTTGTGTGTGTGAATGCAGTTGCGTGTACGCGTGTAGACGTTGATACCGAATTTGTCTCGGGAAAATGCGTTGTTTTTCTGTTTGTAGATTGGCCACACATTCTCTCAAGACACTGTTTTCATATCAACACCTATCTTTACTCTCTCGTTTTTCCTTTCATCCCTCTTTCCTCTTTCTCCCGTTTTTTACCCACTGATCTCTTCCTTTCTCCTTCTTGTTCCTTCTGTCTCTTTATTTCTAGATCCTCACTCATGACTTCCCACCCCCATCTACCTTCCTCTTTCCTTGCTCATTTTCCCCTTTTTTCTCCTCCCTGCCTTTTACTTTTGCCATCTTCTGATCTTATTTTCCTCAGTCTCACTATTCACATCATCATCATCATCATCATCATCATCCTGACTCTCTCTCTCTCTCTCTCTCTCTCTCTCTCTCTCTCTCTCTCTCTCTCTCTCTCTCTCTCTCTCCGTTCAGTTTACAAACCTTTCTTTCACGTCTCCTGTTCTTTGTATGCTTTCGTGTTATCTCTTCATATGCCTTGATTTCCTTTCATGTTTACTTTTCTATTTCCGTCATATCAGTTTCCATCTCGTTTCCTGGTTTGTCTCTTCCCGTCATTCTTTATTCCACCTGTCTCCCCTCTCACTGATTTCCAGGCCTCGTTTTCTTTCCTCTCATTCTCCACTTTCTCTTCCTGCTGACCTTTGTTTTATTTCACATGATTTCTTTTCTATTTTTTATCTTTTCTTTTTCTGTTTTGCAATTCACTTTTCTGATCTGGTTGCCTTTCCCTGTGCCTTATGTACTCCCATTTATTTCTTTTCCTGTATAATTATCTTTTTTTTTTTTTTTTTTTACTTTCCTCTTTCCTTTTTCTTTTGTTACAAACGACAGCCCTTGATGGGCATCGGGGTATTATATTCCTAGGCGTACAGGTCCGTGTGCCTTTGTGTGTGTGTGTGTGTGTGTATATATATATATATATATATATATATATTTTTTTTTTTTTTTTTTTTTTTTTTACAGCGTGAACAAAATAAAATCAGATTTTACCCTTTGGATCAAGCCTGGTGGGAGAGTTGACTCCTCTCCTCGATTGACTTAGTGCTTTTGAGAGCAATACATCAAATAACCATATCACACAGCGAGGTCAACATCAAGAATTTTGAGCCGACCTAACATTGTGGAATAGTTGATGGTAAAACAAGTATTATGCGATTCGAGTTTGAGGACAATTAGTCTCTGATCAAGGTCGTATATCCAGGACAAAAGTTTGGCCTTATAACTTAAAACATTTTGTGATCTGATACGAGCCATGCTTGAAGGTTTGAGGGTCTTTCCCAGGGGTTTTGCTTTTGAGAACATTAGGTCAATGGTCGAAGTCACACGGCAAGACCGACTTCAACAGTTTTAACTTGAATTTAAACCGAACTTGGTGAAAGGGTTTAAAAATTGCGAGGATGAAGTAACTTAAGAACAATAGGTCAAAGGTTGAAGCCACAAGGTAAAGTCAAGTATTTGGATCACAGATCAGGTGTGGGGCACGGGTGTTACACTCACTGTGTACTCTTTGTTGCTTCATGAATTTCATTTTTTCCTTATTTTTCTCCTCTCGTTCCAGTATTCCTCTCTCTTTCCCCTTCGATTTTGCCTCTTTTTAAATCATAATTCAAATAATTTCTTTTCCTCTTAGTCTCTTCTTTCTTTCCCGCTGGTCGAGTATCTTCCACTTTACATGTTTTCCATTGGCTCCTCAATATCCCTTCTTTATGTTATCATTCCCTTTTCCTTCACACATCTCTATTTTTACGTCATTCCTTTTTACTTTCACATATTTAAGTTTCCTAAATTTCCTTTTTCAATCGCCTCCTATGCCTCACTCCATTCCCGCGCATCCGTGTTTACGAATCCTGAGCTTGGAAAAAAAAAAAAAAAAAAATCCCTGAGCCTCTCATTTCCCTCATCTTCCATGCCACCTCTCTTCTCTTGTTTCACCCCTTCCCTTCCGTGTTCAGTCCATCTTTCTCCCGGCTTCCCCAGCTCCATACATCTTTTCTTTTCCTTTATATGCCCTCTTACCTTCTCTTGTACCTCCTTCTGGTTTTTTAATTCATGCATTTCGCCTTTTTCTGTTCTAGCCCACCTGTTTTCCTCCTTTCATCTATCAGACATTCTGTCTTCCCCACTTCTTCCCTTTACCCCTTTTCCACACCTCTTTTTTCCTTTATATTTCATTTTCTTTTCTCCGTTTCTACATCCTCACTTTTCTTACATTCAAAATATTCTTTTATCGTCTGTTTCATTCTCCCCTTCTCCTGTATTCTGCTCTCTTCCCTTTTCTAAGCATTTAATACCAACTCAGCTTCACTCCACTCTGGCTTTTCCTTTTATTCTCTTATTCCCTTTTCAGTTTTCGTTATCTTTTACTTTTTTTTTTTTTAATGCAAGGAAGAAGAAACCAAAGGCCAGAAGTCCCTAAGATTTATCCCTCCAAGAAAAAGACTAAAACAAGACAACGGAGAGCCAAATTCCTTTTCCTTTCCTCTAAACCTTTTCCACCTCTTCCTCAGTTTCATCCCACTTTCACCCACGCACTTCAAACCGACTATAAAAACACATTCAGAAATCAGATCAAAACCGCTTAGCCAACTCTGCGAAACGAAAGCGAGTCGAGTGTAGAAAAATGTCACAGGTTACAAAGTTCTGATTTTTCATCCCCCGGGACTTATCCCCTCCCTCACCTTCTCATATTAAGGCTCGGGGATTAAAAAACGCACTTTTCGTGATAACCTAACTGGCTCTTACTTTCCCCGACATATATCAATGTTCACATTTACGCACTCCCGACGTTAACAAAGAATCTCATATCTATCGTGTTGTATGGACATTTTAGCTATTCTCTTCGGCAGTATCAGACGATTTTGTTCGGATGAGGACATTTCTAGGATTCAGGGTTCAGAATGCTCTCGCTTAATCTTTCCAATGCTTGAATGCTCTTCTTTTGTATAAGTAAGATACTCAGGATGTTGCCTGAATAGAAGAATACTGCATCTTTGGCAACTAAAGGATTATAAATAATATAAAGATTCTAAAACTGGAATCAAACACTAACTATATTGCCCCAGGGTGTTCATTATACAAAATTCGGTTCTTACTTAAATCCTGCAATCATTACACGCCCACGTGCTGCAAGCACGGAAAGTGTAAAACCTGACTCTGTGTGTCGCACTCATTCTGTCTGTCTGTCTGGGTGAACACTAAACTTAGAGCTTTGATCCTATTTTAACCGGACTTGGCAGAAATGTTGGAGGTCAGCGCAGAGGATAACACTTTTTCAAAGAACAACAGATCAGGGTCACATGGAAAAGTCCATTAAAAGGTTTTGAACCGATTCAGACAACACTTGGCGCAATGAGCGAGGCAAAACAACTGATTGAGAAATTCGATTCTGAGAATAATGGGCCGAATTTCCGGGTGAAAAGGCGTGATTAAAGTTCGACTCAAGTGTGTTTGTGTTAACCGAATTACTAAAGCAGTTTTGATCTGATGTCTACTAAACTTGGTGAAAACACTGAGCATAAACCAAGGAGGTGATTACTGGTTTTGAGAGCAAGTCGATGGGCTTAGCATTTTGATTCCAACTTAAATCAAAATTTGTGGATGGCTTCAGGGTAAGGCAAAGATGGATGAATTCGATTTTGAGAACAACTAGTCAGATGTCAAGGTCACAGAGTATGGTCAATATAAACAATGTTGTCCAATTTTGACCAAACTTTGTCGGATGGTTGAGCCTAAGGCACGGACACAGATATTCAATTTTGAGAACAGAGGTCAACGGCACAGGGCAGGGTCGAAGTCGACCTGTCTATATCCGAACAAAATATTTACAGCATTCTTCTGATTTTGACGAACGTTGTGGAAGGGTTGAGGGTCAGTAAGGGGGATTTACTGTTAAGGGCTGAGGGTCAGTAAGGGGGATTTACTGTTTTCTTCTTTAAACACCATATCAAGGGTCCACGACAACTGAAAGGTCATCCTAAAGTTTTCACCCCATTTAGGTTGAAGTGGGTGGAGTGGGTGGCGCATAATATAATGATGGCGGGATTTAGTTTAGAAAAATCCATTAAAGGTCTAGGTCACAGGGTGGGGTAAAATTTCGACCCTATACCGTAAACACTTTTGCTTCGATTTTGAACCAACTTAATCGCAGGACTGACGGTCAGCCAGCGATGAAGAGAGAACAGTAGGTCAAAGGTCAAGGCCACAAAGCAAAATCAACTCAAACAGTTCTTATTCGATCTGGACTAAACTTGGTGGAAGAGTCAAGGATCAGACAAATAAAGAAAGACGTCGATTTTTGTGAACAATCGATCGAGGATCGAGGTTACAAAAGCCCGTCAAATGTTCAGGTCTATGACCATGTAACGTCCCCTCCTCGAGTGCTTCTCCTTTTTAAGACTGTAATTATAGGGAATTAGCCTCCTTTTAAACCATGCTGATATCTTCCTTTACATCATGTTGGCAGTAGTGCATATAAGATACATCATATTAACTATTTTATTGGTCGCGACACCTTTATATTCAATGCATCTAACCCTACACAATTTCAATCAGCTGATAGTTGCAGTTACCCCTTATGGGTGGGACAACTCTGGTTTTCTGCTCCCGCAAATAAGATTTAATTCGACTGAGTCCAATAAGCCCGAGTGTTTATTATCCAAAGTAGCCTTCAGTCCTTCTCATGTAGGAACTGTATGTTCCTTCCTAATCAGACGTGTGATATGGCATCGTAAATATGCCGATTTTAATCTCGTGATAACCCTGCAGACGTTCTTTATTTAATGATAATTACTATAAGGAAATTTCTGTTGCTTTCACACTGTTTATCTATGCCATTCCCTCACGAGATTCAGCCCAAATATTGTTGTACGAATATTTGTTGTACTACGAAATAACACGTGCTATGAGCTCATAATAACTTCGTTCATTCTCTTTTATCAAAAAAATACATTATTTACTACTACATACATAACTTGTGTACAGTATAATTTTTCCATACATTCTTATGGGTAAGTACATCCAGTGGTTTTGATACTCATGATCGAGGGAACGCTAGACGATTTTATCCCGCTAAAGATGAGTCATCAAAGCCTGTTGAAAATGAAACCGCTTAACAAAATGAGGATGATGCAATCGAACGGGTAATTGGATGAGACACTATTGAGAGCTTTAGCCTTGATCAGTGACTTGACATCTGAATTTTTAGCCTCACAACTTCAAAAAGCGTTCTTATGTGACGTGAACTTTCAGCCACGATATTGGTGAACTTTGAAAAAATCTTTTATGGCCACTTTTTTCAAATGGGTCACAATCGGCGGCAAAAGAGGGGAAATCCGGTTCGTCGCCAAAAGTTGGAACACAAAAAAAAGAAATGTAGGGCGAGATTCGTTCACGTCTACCAATACTCCGTTCACTTTATCTCGGCGTAAAGTTACCATCTCTCCATCTTGAATGCCATACCAAGAGATTAACATTACAATATGATGCTAGTCAGGCAGAAATGTTACAAATATCACATCAATAGTACATCATCACACCAACAGTACTGTTCTATTCTGCCGCTAAACAACAGGAAATCAACTGCAAAAGGACAATAAGCATCGCAAAGCCAACCTGAATAAAGCAATAAAGTTGTTTACACGAAGCCGTCCTTTTCACTTTATTACTTTTTCTACATGATGTCACTTAGTTTCGGGTAGATCCGTCTAATAGGGAAAGGGGAGATATAGCTTTCATTAATCCTTTCAGTATGAGACCCTCCCTAAGTTAAATAAAATCGTCTGAAAGAAGGAAAAATACACTTTAAAAATTGGATTAGCTTGGTCCCTGATACTGAAGGTATTATTGAAGGTTATGATTAATCTCTGCAGTTCGAAATGTCTCCATAAAGCCTAATGATATACTCTGGAAATTGGAAAACTATACGTCATCGTAAAAAGGAAATTAACTCCTTCAATGCGATGACGACCCTGGAACACTTTTTTTGTTATCTTCGCATAATTGTATCCCACTCTGGAGAGTTTTGGAACTGGATGGATGAGATATAGTTTCTCTCTCTCTCTCTCTCTCTCTCTCTCTCTCTCTCTCTCTCTCTCTCTCTCTCTCTCTCTCTCTCTCTCTCTCTCTCATGCGACTGTTGCATCCATACGATTTTATTCAGCTAAGGACAACGCTATGCTACTGAAAGGTTACTGGAGGCTACATCGTAACCATCCAGTTCGCAATGTCTCTGAAATTAATAAAACTGTGTGAAGCTAGCGATAATATTATACGTCAAAGTTCTGCGGCGGATTGCGACGACGAAGAAGGGTTAGAATTGATGCCTATCTACTGCACAAGGGTCATGAAGTGCGACAAACAATTATTGACACAGTATCTCAATTTTCCCATGCCGTTACATACACCAAGATTCTAAATTGATTGCTGGTGAACAGGGACACTGGGGGGACAAACTTTATCCATGACTCTGACCGGTCCCAGAACCGAACTCCAGTCTTTCCAGCTCCGGTATATAATGAGATCATGGCTGGCTGTCATTCGCAGTACGATATCGATGGGAACCCCCCCCCCCCGAAATGCAGACCTAACCATCTAAACTCTACGACGTACTCTTAATTTTATTCTTACTGCTTTCCGGTGATTTCATTCAGCTTGAGGAGAGAAGCCGGATTGTGAAAGGGTTAACGGAGACAGAATTTAACCCTGTAACTGCAGAAGGTTTCTCTACACTTAGGATGATTGTCTGCGAGTAAACCAGTAAAATGTCACCAAAGTCAAAATTCTTTCAACTGAGGAGGCCTTTTATCCTTACTACTACTAAAATTTATTCAACCGAGGAGAGCCCTGCAAACAGAGCAAAGATTTATGGAGGCTGTATCAAACCCTTATAGTTTTGAAAGTTTACCAAAAGCTGAAACAGGATGAGGATTGACACCCCCACACTGGCACACAAGAGCTGTTTGTCTGCCAGAGTGGATTTCTCTCTCCTCATCGATGTTCACGACAGTGCGCTCCTCGACCGTGACAACATCACCGGACATTGCGAGAGCAAAATAAGGAATACTCTTCAGCCCTGAAATAAGATAATCCAGACAGAGGGAAAACAGAATAGGGAATACATCAGGACAGTGAAGTAAATGCAACGAGCTCTAGGGAGTAGTGGGATACCGGCAGTGGGCGCTATTTTTCTAGAGAAGCGGGGGGTTAATTCCGGTCGGGGCGATATATGATTCAGTTACGAGAGCGGCGGCACAAAATTACCATGGGAAATGTATACCGCGGCTTGAATGGGAGGATGAGGAGCGAGGTGGATGGCTGGCGGCGAGGGCTGTAGTTTGGTTGGGATTTAGCGGAATTATGGAGGTTTTATAACTTTTCTTTAGAAGGCCTTAATATTTTACAACTTCCACCTATATATCTCTAAAATTATAGAACTTTACTGAGCCATATCCCTAACATTTTAAAACTTTTCTCTGCTAATCATTAATATTTTAGAAATTTTCCTAACTCTATACCTGTCATCTTAGAAATTCTCCCACCACTATCCCTAACATATCAGAACTTTTCCTCGTTGCACTCTGTGCATTCTAGAACTTTTCCTAGCTATGCACGTAACATTTTAGACCTTTTTCTAGCTATATATTTAAAGTTTTAGTACCTTTTTTCTATATATACCCTCAACATTTTATCCTGGAACTTCTCCCACCAGTATCCTTAAAATACTAGAACATTTTTTTTTGCTGTACACTGAACATTCTAGTACTCTTCCTAGCTATGCACTTAACATTTTGAACTTTTCCTAGCTATACATCTAACATTCAAGTACTTTTTCTACCTATACTCTTAACATTTTTAACCTTTCCAAATCATATTTTTTAGAATCTGTTTAGCATTTTAAAACTTCCCAGCCATATCCTTAGAACCAGCTGGAATCAAAGAACTTATACTTTAACTCTATTCTTGGTATTTCCAGACGGGTTTTACTAAGCTTTGGAGGGACCTTTTACTTATTTATACTTTACTGGAAGGGTCTGATACAGCCTTCATTAGCTTCACCATGAGAGGCCGTTTCCTTAACCCGTCCCTCTCCCTCCCCCCCCCCACCAAAAAAAAAAATCTGACGATCTCAAAAAAATAAAAATCAATATGGAGTCCTGACGCTAATTAGGTTAACACATTAGTATTTTTCCTACCTGTATCCTAGCTTGAATTTGCAGAAAGAGGTGGGGATGCTAACTTTCGATGAGGGCAGCGGTTTTTGCCATAAAGAATTTTGTCGAGATTTTATCGGTATTCTGGTGGTCTTAAAACCTTTCCTAGCAGCGTCCTTTTCATCACAGAACTTTCCTGGTTGTCTTTAAAAATTTCCTAGCAGCGTCCTTTTCACTGCAGAACTTTTCCTGGTTGTCTTTAAAATTTCCCTAGCTGCGTCCCTTTCATAGCAGAATTTCTCCTGGTAGTCTGAACTTTTCCTAGGTGCGTCCATTTCATTACAGAACATTTCCTAATTGTCTTTAAAAATTTCATCACTTCATTTCAATGATGTGTCTTTCACTTTATACTCCATAACTTCAGCTAATTTTATTCTGCTCAGTACGAGACACGCAGGAGGACTCCGTGGCCTTAAACAAAGAGCTGTAAATTCACGATTGAGTCGGACAAAGAACAAGCAAACAAAAAAAGCAAACAAAAAGCACACACTTACATATGAGTGTTTATTTGCAAAGGTGATAATTGCAAAAAAACAAAAACACTCGCGCACATACATATAAGGGCTCGTCTTGCAGTTAGAGAGAGAGAGAGAGAGAGAGAGAGAGACCACACACACACACAAACACACACACACGTAAAACAAAGGTCTCTCTCTGAACTGTAGCTAAGGCACACAACGCGCTCTACGACTGCTCAGTATAAACACCAATGCATTTGAGTAAAGTTATTTTTGCGGCCGAACTTTTTTGTCTGTTACTGGTAGACGATTTTATACAGCTTGGGAGAAATATCGAAATGGCAGAGTCAAGCGTGTAGATATTAAGTACTACTGCCAGAGTATCACAAACAGTACAAAAAAAAAAAAAAAAAAGTAATGACAATAAATGACCTGGTCAAAAGTATAACTGCAATGCAACTGGAATTATTTTCCCAGTCAAAATGATTAACGCCCGACAGTTACAATAATTATCTGAATCAAGAAAATATATTCAAGGAAATTAATAACTGAATAAAGACAGGAGTCACAATTATCATCCTAGTTACAAGTACCAATGCCGGTCACAATAACTGACCCAGGGAATAAAACTAATGAAGGCAGCCGTTGTCAGTATCATAGTCTAAAACATTTATGCATGACAGATTCAATAACTATCGTTCTCGCAAGTACAAATGTCGCACAGTCTCATTCATAAGTCAAAAGTCCTCATGCACAAAGTCGCTACAATTATCCCGGTCCAAACTACTGACGCCAAAGAGTCAAAATAATTATACCAGTCGCATGTATTACCGTCACTCGCACATCGAAGTGGTAGTCGCTCACAAGCGTAGCAAAACTGTGGAGCACTTTACAGCAGGCGACTCTGTGAAAGCCAGAGGCTCACAGCAAATTCAGACATTATGATCTGTAACCCTAAATAATAATAATAATAATAATAATAATAATAATAACAATTAGTAGTAGTAGTAGTAGTAATAATAATAATAATAATAATAATAATAATAATAATAATAATAATAATCCGAAGCAACAACACAGTTATCCCTAAGAGTAATACAGTTTTCTATAAAGCAAGGCTCAAGGTTGCTGGACAACGGTTTCTCTTATATCCTGTTTCTCCTTTCCGCTGGAAAGAGGGTGCACCTTGTCCCAGTTTACGCGGACGCTGCGGAATTCAAAAGAAAAAAAAAAGTACTCGCAAGACCTCACACTATTCTAAAAACATACCTCTGACTATCACCTGAGTTAGCCTTAAAAATTATCCCAGCTACAGTTACAAATGTCAGTCGTAAGAAACATCGGAGAGAAACTGTCAGTCATAAGAAATATACGGTACCAGACTAACAGTGCCAGTGATAGGAAATGTACCAAAATAATAAAGTCAATCCAAAGAACTTTCCAAGAATTACGGACAATGTCAGAAGTACGAATTCTCTCAGAATAACAATGTCAGTCTAATACAGGTCCCAAGAAATATCCCTGTTGTAAGTGCTCGGGCCATTCGTAAGAAAAAATGTGACGCAAGTAGAACTGCTATTCTTATGATACAAAACTGTGGAGAGAGCTTCGCTGTTCGTAAGAAACATCCTTTTAGCAAGTACCAATATTTGTTGCGATATGTTAGAATTACCCATGTACCGGGGTCAGTCATAAGAAATAACAAACTCGCATGCATTAATGTCACTCGTTCAGAAATATCACAGTCGTAAGCACCAATATCTGTCGCAAGACGTAATCCAGTTGGGTGGGTTATTGTAAGTTGTAAGAAGAGCACGTACTAAAATCAGTCTAAGAAACTGCGAGGTCACACGTAATTACTAATACTGTATTATTTTTACTTTAACTTGGTCTAAAATTGCGATCTCCTCATGTTCACTGCTGATTTACCAATGAATTAACACTAGAACATGATGCAAGTCACAATGAAATGCTATGGAAAGGATGTAGAGCGTAAAAACTTTTCCCTACGCGAAATAAGCAGCAAAAGGACGAAAATCTCTGCCAAAATAGAGTAAAAGCCGTACAGTCGCTATAAAGGCTCCCACATCACTGGATTTAATGCAACACGGGACAGAATAACGAATGAAGCAAGGACCTGGGCATTGTAATTCTCGCCATCGCACTCTCACCACCACCTCCCAGGCTCGGCTCCCTCCTGCTTCGCCTCCTGAGTTACGTCCTAGCATGTCACTGGTTGTCTGGCAGGGTGTGGGGCGGTGGCATAGCAGGAGTGCTGGGGGCTTCTTTGTTAGTCTGATAGTGTCGGCAGTGAGGCTCAGGCGCCTGGCTAGGTTATTCATTTTGCAGTCGTCTGCCCTGGTACAGAGGGATGTGTCAGATTGGCTTCGTCGGTTTGCCAGGTTGTGTGTGTTTAAAGAGTGGGTTGAAAGGTCAGAGGGAATATTATACTTGTGTGTGTGTGTGTGTGTGTGTGTGTGTGTGTGTGTGTGTGTGTGTGTGTGTGTGTGTGTGTGTGTGTGTCTGTCTGTCTGTCTGTCTGTCTGTCTGCCTGTGTGTGTGCACGCGCGCGTGTGCGGGGGAGTGAGTTCGTAGGTGCTTGTGTGTGTCTGTCTGCACCAGGATAAACACAGTACTATGGACCATTGACACAAATTTGCCTCAGGTTATACAAAGTCCCGTACGCACCTCAAAGACGACGAAAAATTAGAAATCCAGTTTGCCAGGCACGGCATTTACGCTCACCCATGCATACTTACCGAGACACAGCCATACACAGATTTCCTCGGGTTATTTGCATGCTAACAAAGGGAGAACGAAGGGAAAAGGGAGTTTATATGCGTCCTAGGTGAACGACCTCCTCAGTCCAGCGTCACAGAAGAGAAGAGAAGAGAGGAGAGAGAGAGAGAGAGAGAGAGAGAGAAACGTTGGTCTCGTCATCCTCACCGGAGCTTCATTATGCCTGAATGTCCCCGTCAAGGCTTCAGTGAGCTTACCAGAATCACCACCATTCACACAAAAAATAAAAAATAATAAATAAAAGGGAGAGGCTAATGGGAGACTACGCAGTGGAAGGGAAAATTAGGCAATCCAAAGGGAGATTCTGTCTTGTTTATACAAGAGCTTAATTGAGAGAGAGAGAGAGAGAGAGAGAGAGAGAGAGAGAGAGAGAGAGAGTGAGTGAGTGAGTGAGAGAGAGAGAGAGAGAGAGAGAGAGAGAGAGAGAGAGAGAGTTGAAGGGATGTAGAAGTGACAAATGATGAGAAAGTGCGATGAAAAGAGAGGGAGAGATTGAGAATGGAATAGGAAGAGAAACAGGCATGGAGTGAAAAGGAGAATGAGTGTTGTATAAAGGGGGCAGTGAGAAATGTTGAGAGGGTGGGATGGAGGGTAGAAAGAAAAGGAGTATGGAAGCACTGCAGGGAGGGAGAGGGAACGTTGTAAGAGGGAGAGGAGGAGCAAAGGTGAAGACAGAGGGAAACGAAGAGTTAAGTTCGATGGAGAGAAAAGGATAAATGGTGAGAGGGGGATGAAATGAGGGGGTGAGGGAGGTATACGGTGTCAGAGGGGGCGGGGGCAGAGTGATGAAGGAAGGGAGAAGTGAGAGGTGGGAAACAAGTTCGGGAGGGAGAGAGGAAAAGGGCAACATACAAAGAGAGATAGGGAGCAGGAGAGTTCTGAGGGATGTAAAGGGAGAGTTGGAGGAAGGGAGAGAAGGGACTGGAAGGTTGCGGAGATAAGAAGTGGGAAAAACTCATAATTTTATTTTATTATTTTTTTATGCAAGGAAGAAGGAACCAAAGGCCAGGAGCCCGCAAACCGCTTCTTCCAAGAAAGAACAAAAACAATACACAGAAAGCCAAATTCAAGATCCGTTCATTTTCGAGATGCCTGGACACTGAGTTAGAAACACTGGAGATCATAGGAAACTGGAAATACAAATAGAGGGAGACAGTTCCATAATTGACCTGTTGCATAAATGAAGGACTGGGGGTAACGATTAACTCTTGCATTAGAGAGTTGGACAGAAAACGGATGAGAGTTTGTTGCCAGATGGGGGCCCGTCGTAGTGATGGAGGGGTGCAAGCAGATAGTTCAGAGGAGCAGTGACCATTGAAGCTGCGACAGAAATGAGATAAAGATGCAACAGTGAGGCAAAGAAACAAAGGTTGAAGGGAGCCAGTAAGAGGCGGATGGAAAGGATACAGAGGGAGAGTTGGGTGGAGGGATTTGAGTGGTTAAGAAACGGGGATAAAGGGAGCGGGAGACAGGCACGGATGCAGAAAGTGAGAAAGTTGCAGGAAGAGATAGGAGGGAATGAAGAAGGTGAGGGGGAGTTGGAGGGGCGAAAAGTAGATACAGAATTCGATGAAGTGCGACAGAAGACATTGAGGATAACAGGCACGGGAGCAGAAAAAGAAAGGAAAAATTGGAACGTACATGTGAGGAAAGGAGAGACAGTGGGATGGACCCAGAGAAAAGGAAGGGAGGAGGGAAGGAAGTGGTAGAGAAAGATGATGTGAGGAGGAGGGGAAAACTGAAAGAGCAGGTGAGATGAAGAGGAGATTATATTAATGATAAAGAGAAAAGTGAGAGACAATAATGAGAGGAGGTGTTGGAGGAAGGGAGAGAAGAGAGGAGACTTGAAAGATAGAGCAGGACGAAGGGAGAGGGTGGAAAAGATTTCGACTGAAGTGGTTACGAGATGGGATGGAAGAAAGAATGAGAGGAGGAGCTGGAGGTAGACAAAGAAGGAAAAAGATAAAACGTCGAGAGATTGTGGGATGAAGAGAGGAAAGGGGTAGCAGGCAAGGAAAGGGAAGGGCAGAGGAAGGAAGAGAGGCGAACTGAAAGATGAAAAGAAAAATTTATAGAAAGACCCGGTGAGATGGACACGAAAGGGCGATGGAGGAATAATTTGAAGTAGCAAAAGGGTAAGATGAATTAAAACGAAGGGAAAAAGAAAAGACGGTTGAGGCAAAAAAAAAAAAAAAAAAAAAAGAGGACAACGGGGGGGTGGGGGGCTGGGCATAAAACTAGAAAGAGGACAAGGAAAGACAGAAAAGCGATGAAAGGAACTACCACACAAAGACAGGAAACGGAAGAAGAAAACTAAGATGAGAGGGAATCAAACAAGAGTCGATAAAATTTAAATTGGAGGGAAGAAAGATGGAGAAAACGAAAAAAGAAAATGGTTTAAGAGTAAGTACGTAAACAATGTGGTCAGAGCTAAAAAAAAGATACAACGAAGAACACAGAAATGAAGAAAGGAACTATGAATCAAAACTGGTAGAAAGACAAAGTGTGGGAGAGAACTGGTGAGAGACAAGGGAAGAATTTTGTAAAAGAGAGAGAGAGAGAGAGAGAGAGATATGGGACAATGAGGATGAGAGGTGACGAGGGAGGAAAAAGTTAGGAGGATGGAGAGAATAAAAGGTGCCTCGTGAGTTGATAAGAGTGTGGGTGACAGGGAAAGGAAGAGAAAAATAGTTTTATGGGTGAATAAGTAAACCAGAACGGCATAACAAATTAGAAAAGAAACACAAAAGGAACAGACAGAAAGAAAGAGGCAGGGAAAGAGAAAATGTGCAGACAGATAGATTGACAGAGGGACAAGACAGGCAGACAGAGGGACATATCTATAAGTACAGACATAATTAGACAGATAGATAAACAGAAGTGATATATATATATATATATATATATATATATATATATATATATATATATATATATATATATATATATATAAAAATATAGATAGATAGATAGATAGATAGATAGATAGAAATATATATATATATATATAAAAATATACATAGATAGGTAGATAGATAGATAGATAGATATATATATATATATATATATATATATATATAAAATATATAGATAGATAGAGTAGATAGATAGATATAATTAGAGAGAGAGAGAGAGAGAGAGAGAGAGAGACATATATATCAAAAGCAGTGTGTCCAGGTATCTCGAAATGAACTGATCTTGAATTTGGCTCTCTGTTGTATTGTTTTTGCTTTTTTCTTGGAAGAAACGGTCTGCGGGCTCCTGGCCTTTGGTTCCTTCTTTCTTGCTATATATATATATATATATATATATATATATATATATATATATATATATATATATATATATATATATATGAGAAAGAGAGAGAGATGAATGGGGACAAGAATAAAAAAAAGCAGAAAGAGAAAGGCCACAGAGAAGGAAGGAATTCAGAAGAAACTCGGTAGAAGAAAGGGCGAGAGTGAGGCTTAGACAGGGTTAAAATGAGAGGGTAAAAAGCACTGGCCTGTCTCTTGAGTGAATTAGGTCTTGCAGTTTTCAAGTCGATATTTTTAACGATGCTGTTTTTCGAGGCAAACTTTACGTATTTTCCGATGGTCATAATCATCTTCATGCGGTAACTTCTTTTATGTAGAGTTTTCTCTTCCATATTTTCCTTCTCCTTTACTTGTAATGCTTATTGTTATATTTTGATGGTGTGCTTTCCAGGCACGAGATAACAATGGAGGAACAGGTCTGTGACTGTTATTTCTACAAATTCCCAAACAAACACAGAACACATACATGTAAAACAACAATACGGAGAGAGGAAGAGTTCTTTTCACACACACACACACACACACACACACACACACACACACATTTTATATATATATATATATATATATATATATATATATATATATATATATATATCTATATATATATATATATATTCTTTTTACAGCACATACACAAACCGACTGGATACAAACACAACCACCCACACCCACATCTATCCACACAAACACACTAATCTGAATGAGAGTTAGATACATAGGCTAGAACGACACCTTAACTTTACCTTATCTCCTCGTACTCGCGCCCTCTTGGAGGCTCTAGCTGACTGTTACTCGGCCTGTGATACACGACCTGACAACCTATGAAGGTAGAAAAGTAGATTTAGTATACTTTTTAACGGGGATTTTTTTTTTTTTTAACATGCTGGTAAACAAAAAAAATGATCGAGGTAAAACTGACATTGTGAGGGAGCTAATGTAAGACTGATGAAAAAAAAAAAAAAAAACGTAAAGAATGGGAAGTAGAATGCTGGTAAAATAAATAATGGAAACAGAAAATTGGTAACCTTAATAAGGGATACAAATTAAAGTTTTCTGTCTGCTCTCGAGAAACAGTAAAGGAGATTGAAACTGACAGTCGCAAGAGAGCTGGTGAGAAAGGGGATGGACAGGGAATAAGAATAACAGATAAGGAATATGAGTTTTATCCGTACAGGCTTGGTGATAGGTAGGAAATTCTCGTACATGGAGTGGCGCTGACAGGAGGCTGAAAGGATGCTGATGTGGATGTAAATAGACAGGAGATGGGAAAAGAATTCAGAGTTTTGACTTTATGGATTTGGAGATAGAAAAAAAAAATGGTTCAGTTAAATCTAATGTGAGGAAGTTATGAAGAATGAGGTAAAAAAAAAAAAAAAAAAAGGATTATGATTAATTAAGAGATTTCCTGCTAAATCTAATGTGAGGAAGTTATGAAGAATGAGGTAAAAAAAAAAAAAAAAAGGATTATGATTAATTAAGAGATTTCCTGCATGTTTTTTTTTTTTTTTATGGTGTTAGAAAAGAAAATGCTGACATTAAACTGACGGGCGGCTGACAGTGCTGGTATGAAGGTAAACAGATAGTGATATGAAATACAGAATATGATTTACACTTCCATGTTTAATTATGAGCCTGGTAACGTGTGGAGATAAGTTAACTGATGGGGAAGTGAGTGAGGTGAAGTAGAGGAAGTACTGGTATCTATATCTACATCTGTATTAGTCTGTACAAGGTCAACTGTAGAATTACATCTTCCTCCCCTTAGATAGTGATGGCCTTAATTAACCTTTCCCCATACTGGCAAAGTACGAATTAGGATGGGAGTGTCTGTAGGAAGGGTGATGCTTGTGAACGTGCAAGTATTGCATTACCTATGTCCGAGCCTGTGTATACTATCGGTAGAACGAACAGAATGCGAAAATGAGAAAGTATATTATTGGATAAACTACCAAGACGCACTTTAATGGTCCGTGGGATGAAGGTTGTTCTGGAGGCACATGCATCAAGAGATCAGCATGCTACCCCCAAGCCACCGTAGTTCCATCCTGGTACACAAAACCCTACACAACAGCACTCTCACATCCCTCTATCAATTCCATCTCATCCATCCTTTTGCTTATCATGAAATCAACACGCTCACATTCCTCTGTCATTTCCACCCTGCCCTTCTTTTTCCTTACCGGGAAGCTCACACATATCTAATATACTATAATTCTGGTCGTGTGTGTGTGTGTGTGTGTGTGTGTACTGAGACTGTATACAGTATATGTGTATGAGCACTGAAGTATTCAAGGACGCAGTAACAAGATGCATAATATTTTTCAACATTTTTCTCCGTCCCACCTATACTTTTTTCCCCCGTATTTTCCAGCAGCGAAAATAAAGGTAAGAGGTTGTTTGAGCGGTGGGCGAGGGGCAAGATGGAGTGAGTCCTCTTGAAGTGATGCGGGACCGATGAAGCGGGGCAAAATGATGAAGTGTTTGGTGTTTCCCGGGAGACGCCGCTAGCCTTCTCCACCTGGGTCTGCCTCCTCTTCTTCAGTCTTCTTCGCCTCTCTCTTCACCTGTCTGCCTTCTTCTCTTCAGTCGTCCCTTCTTGTATTCTTCACCAGTCTGCTTCCTTTTCTCTTTCAGTCTTCACCACCTTTCTCCTGCAATAGTGTCTCCTTTTCTCTCTCATTCTTCTCCACTTGTCTTCAGCACTAGTCTGCCGTCCATTCCTCTCCAGTTTTTCCCACCAGCATGTCTCATTTTCTTCACCAGTCTTCTTCAGTCATCTTCTCAGAGCTTCTCCAGTCTTCTCCAGCAGTCTTTTCCACCATTCTACCACTACTTCACCAGTCTGCCACCTCTTCTTCACCAGTCTGCCACATTTTCTCCACCGGTCAGCCACCTCTTTTCCAGTCTTCTCTACCATTCTACTGCAGTGGTTTACCTCTTCTCTTTTATAATTTTCTGCTAATCTTTTCCACAAATCTTCATCAGTCTGCGTGTTGTTCTGCTCTGGTCTTTCCCACCTATATGCCTGACCAGTCTTCACCTGTCTTTTCCACCACCATTTTTCTCCTCGATTTCTCCACCAGTCATCTCTGGTCTTCAGTCTTCTCCACCAGTATGTCTCTGTTTTTCCTCCAGTCTCTTCTTCCAGACTTCTCCTCCAGTTTGTCTCCTCTTTCTCTCCAATTTTCCATTCCAGTCTTCCACTCCAGTCTTCACCACCAGTCTTCCCAACCAGACTTATCTTCCAGTCTTCCCCTCGAGTCTTCTTCACTAGTCTTACTCTCGAATCTTCTTCACTAGTCTTACTCTCGAATCTTCTCCACCAGTCTTCCTCTCGAGTCTTCTTCACCAGTCTTCCCTTCGTCTTCTTCACCAGTCTTCTCCATTAGTACTCCCGTCCCGTCTTTTCTACTAGTCTTTTCTTCCAGTCTTCCCAAACCATTTACCTGCTACTCCGTTCCAGTCTCCTCCACCAATCTCCTTCCCCCTCAGCCATCTCTACCAGTCTTTGTCATCAGTCTTTTTCAGTCTTCTCCACCAATTTTCTCCTTCAGTCCACCTCCCCCCATCCTCTTATTCTTGTTACCGTACTCCTCTTCCTACCCCTCCGCTCGTCATTTCTTCCCTGCCCAGTCCTGCTCCTCCCTTTCTCCACCTCTTCCTCTCTTCTATCTCCTCCCTTCCTCCACCTCCTTCTCTCTTCCATAAATGGTGGCGTACCTCAGGGATCAGTTTTGGCGTCAACTCTCTTTCTCATTCATATAAATGACCTCTTATCTGTCACTCACAACCCAATACACTCTTATGATGATGACCCGACCCTTCATAGTTCTTTCACAGTTAGTACCTCCTCTACACAATTTGATATAATAAATTCCTAAATAAATACAGCAGTTCCTCTGAACCAGGACCTTTCTAAAATTAATCAATGAGGACAAACAAATCTGTCTCATTTAATGCTCAGAAAACTAAGTACATTAATTTCTCCAACAAAAAGAATCCCTCAGATTCTCACATAATTTTTAATGATGTCAATATTCCAGTATCCACTACAATTGATAGGCTAGGTGTTACTCTAAACCCCAACCTAAGCTGGACAGCTTATGTTAAATCCCTTGCTAAAAATGCTTCCAAAAAATTGGGACTTATGTACAGAGTTCGTGACTTCTTCACTGACAAGCAGATGGCCACAATATACAGTAAGTTAAGTGCGTTCTCAGATCGAATACTGTTCACCATGTGGAGCGGTTTAATTGAGGCAGTTGGAGAAAATTCAAAATAAAGCCATTACATTAATCAATAATCCTGCCATTACGCAGGACCTTCCTCCATTGTCAGTACGAAGAGATGTTGCTTCTTTAGCATTATTTTATGGATATTTCTACCGTAAGTGCTCTGACGAACTGGCATCAATTGTGCCTCCTCTTCACATATTCTCCCGAAATACTCGAGCAGCTGGGAGAGCCCATGAACTCACACTCTCTCCCCCGCAATGCAGAACCTCTGCTTATCAAAATTTATTTATCCCCAGAACTACTACTACTCTGGAATTCACTTCCTGGGAGTTGTTTCTCACAAATATTTAATCCACGTCAATTCAAATCCAATTGTTATAAATATTTTATGAATGGGGGATGCCTTTAGGCACATGGACTTATTTTTTTCCCTTTGTTTTTCCCTCCTTCATTATCTGTATATTAAAAAAAAAAAAAAAAAAAAACTCAGTCCTGCACCACCTATCACCATTCCTTTTATTTCGCCTATCCTCCTCTAGTCTACCCCCTCCTTCACTCTAACTCTTCCAACCTCTCCTCCGGTTCACCTCCTCCCGTCTTCCGGCCTGCCTTCTCTCCTCCTCCTCCTCCGCCTCCTCATCCTCTTTACATCATAGCCTGCCTAGCAAATGGGGAAGAAGGGCTGAGGGAATGGGGGAAGAGGGGATGGAGGAGTAAAACAAGGGACGAAGGAAGAAAAGAACGATGAGAATTTAGAGAAAAGAGGACGGGAAAGGAGGAAAAGATGTGGGGAGAGGGGGAAGCGATGAAAGGAAAGAAGGGAAATAGACGAGGGGGAAAAGATAAAGGAAACTGGAAAAATATGAATGGAAACGTGAAGCACAAGGAAAAAGGGGAAAATATTAGGAAAGACCAGGGAAGATATGAAAAAAAAGGGTAAAAAGGTGTGAGGAAGGAAGGGAGAAAATTATATAGAAAAGGAACCTGATGAGAGGAATATGAGAAAAGATGAATGGAAAAGAGAAGGAATGAGAAATTGAGAGTGGTAATTAGAGCAAAATTAAAGAATAACAGGGGGAATGAGGGAAACGAAAAGAGGAAAGAGGGAGATGAAAGAAAAAGGAAATGAGAGAGCGAGTTTGGAAAAAAAAAAAAAATCTGAGACTAAGTGAATGAGAGAAGAGGAAAAGGCAATGAAATTTTATAATAAGAGAACATGCAAGGACAGAAGAAGAAAAACGAAAAAAAAGGCGGAAAAATAAAGACGGGAAGGAGAGAGAGGAGAAAAAAAAAGGGAAGCGTACAACAGAAGCGAAGAGAGGGACAAAGAATAGAGGGAAAGGATATAATGAGCAGAAACAAAAAATATATAACTAAGGAGAGATTAGGAGAAACAGGGGAAAGAATGGGTGAGATTTAAAGAGAGGAAGAGAAGAAGAAACGACACAGGAAGAGAGGATAAAGATTTCAAAAGAAGGATCAGCAATTGCAGGGCGCGTGAGAATAAGTCACTTTGAGGGATTTGGACATGAGAATGATGGTTGAATGGAAAGTGCCATGAAAAGGAAGCATGAATAATGAAATGGGAAAAAAATAATATATCCAAAAAGTGAACGTGAAAAAGAATATAAATAAGGACAGAAGGAATCATAGCAGAAAGAAAAGCGGGATTAAGGAATATACATGTAACATAACTAGAGGAGTACAAGTAAAATATGGACAACAGGTCAGACGTGACAGTGACAAATGAGCTTTCAACTGAGGTGACTAAAAGATGAAAAAACGTAGAAAACGGTAAAGAGACAATAAAACAACGCAAAAAAATGGAAACACGGAATACATGAATACGAAAAAGAAAGGAGGAGACAAAAGGCGATAATAATGGAGGTATGAATATGCAATGACGAGCTGAGTAAAGTGGGGAAGTAAAAAGAATGATAAAAAGATACGGGATGATAGAGAAAAAAGGATGGAATATGATGGAGCAAAATGGTGTGTGTGTGTGTGTGTGTGTGTGTGTGTGTGTGTGTGTGTGTGTGTGTGTGTGTGTGTATGTGTGATTGAGAGGGGATAATCAATATTCAGAGCGTCATTCAGAGATAATATTAAGACATCCCAGCATTTACAGTAAAGACTCTTGGGTAATGCATAGAAGGGCACAACCTCTCCATTACTTACCATGATAGTTACGACCACGGGACTTGTAGATTTAACCCCTTTAATCAGAGGACGTCTTTTGAAGTGAATTATTGCTAACATCAGATTATTTCAATCGGGTTGGCGAAGACTTTTTGCACAGAAAGCGTTATAGCTACAAAAATCTCCCTCCAAATATATATATAATCGGCTGGCGGTGGCAAGAAAAAAAATAAAATATAATCAACCGTAATGCAAACTTCAGCTAATGACTTTGGGCTTTCATTTAACCATGGCTTGATCTTAGTGACCTGCATATCATGGCAATTTAAGCACAGATGAAATAGGATGTTTCGACCTACTGATTCCTAAGGCTTTAGCGCACTTGGGCTAGTAAATTGCAAATTCTCATATTTTACAGAGATACTCCAACAGTTTTCACAAGCACTCCACGTCCTAAAATAAAAGTTCGTCGACAGCTGTAACATGCGTGCTAGAAGAATTAGTTTGTCTTGCAACTCTTCGGTCACGCCCACCCATATTTCTCAATCATACATCCTAGACAAGTTACGGTATTGTGGCTCATAACGCTGATTGAGGATGGCGTCAGCAGCAACACAGAAGGTAAGAGCTTACCCATGAGTAAAGGCGGGGTTTCCACTAGGCCCAGCGAGGGGAAATAGATATATTTAAAAAAAAAAAAAAAAGACTAGCAAGAAAAAAGTATTATGGTTGTGAAAGGACCCTTGGGTGATCCATCAGGGGAAAAATAGTTGTTGTATATGTACGTCAGGGAGGAGGAAAACTTTTTTTTTTTTTTTCCGTAGGAAGACATAAAAGTCTAGAAATCTGAAAGGTTTTCTTTTGGGGAAAAATAAATAAAAAAAAAGAAACAAAACCCATGAAAAATCGCTCTTGAAGGGTAAGAAGTGGTGTACGATCTGGGAAATTGTGCTAATACTTTACAAGCTGGAACTCTGATACTTTACTAATACTAAAATACATAATATCGATCATAGGAATCAATCACTGACATTGCCTTTGGTACGGGGAAACATCACACACACACACACACACACACACACACACACACACACACACACACACACACACACACACACACACACACACACACACACACACACACACACACACACACACACACACACACACACACACACACACACAAAGGCACGTATGTACACCCTCACGCACAATCACAGGTGTCGCTTTTGAACTAGGAAATCAAACGTGCACGCACGTACACACACACACTCACTCTCACACACTCACCCACACCCACACTCACATCTAGTCACCCCTCCTACACACACACACACACACACACACACACACACACACACACACACACACACATACACACCGCCTTTGAACAGTTCTCTCTCTCTCTCTCTCTCTCTCTCTCTCTCTCTCTCTCACACACACACACACACACACACACACACACACACACACACACACACACACGGGCGAGTAAAAACCAAAACATATATGCTGAGGAAGGGAAATATGCCTCTGGTGGGACAACTTATGTGTACCTTACTCCCTATACCATCGAGGGGTCCTGAGTGTCCCTGACCTAATAAAATATTTACCGGTACACATCCAGAAAGGCCTCAAGGAACATTACGTTTAGTAGCTAATAACAATAAAATTTCGATATGTCCCACAACGCTCTAGATTTTATGAGTATTGGTGTATGAAAATGCCAGCTTCAGGGAAAAGCAACTATTCGGCGTTTTCCATGTTTGGCTTTTTTTTTGTTCTATACGTGGAGCTTTTACGCTATCAGTACGATGACGTATTTGTTTAGTTTTTTTCTTTTGACACCCACAAGATTCTATTCATCTTAGTACTGATCCCCTCATAGTGCAAGGCTTAAGGATGTTTCGTAGCCTCTCTAGTTCGAAAAGTCTCTCGAAGTAAAGTGGTTTAAAGTTGATAAAAAAGAATTAAAGCTAAACACTCAGACGGTTCAGTGCGCCTCTTCCGTACAGAGAGGAATTGTAATCTGAAACTGTGATGGCCCTCTGGCGCCACTCTACACTGAATGAGAAGCCAAATAATTTCTTGTAGCCCAATAAACCACTACTACGATGGATGGTAATTATGCAAGGGTCAAAGTGCTCCCTCGGATGTGGCCCATGATGGTTTACCTCCGTAGGATGGGTTGGGGTTCAATTCTTACACAGTGTCACTCGGGGATAAAACACTGGACATTCCTTAAATATCTGGACCTTGCAGCCTATTCCCGGGACCCGACGCTCCTGATGTTGCCATAAAGGACTTGGTTGGATTATTATATTCTGGGACAGACGCAATTTAAAGTTGTGTCGCCTCTCCTGCTTCTTTTCCCATAGTCTGTGAAAATCAATGCAGTGAATTCGCAGTAGCCGACACTGATGATAATGATTTGCGTAAGAACAAAAAAATCGATGTGGGCTGCTGTGGATTCGACTTACTGATTTTCAAAAACTCTGATGCCGACACTGGGAAGCGCTAAATTCCAGGGTTCAGTCTGGGGAGCGGCAACTTAGCGTCTTAGAATGACTTGGAACCATTGATCGCAAAGTTAAGAAAAAGTGCGCAATTATTATCCTGTACCAGGCACTTAAATACACACTAGCATGAGTTACATACTTTGTTCGGACTCGTAGTCTGAGTGATACTGGAATCCTCGCAGCACTTTTTCCTCGGCGATTTATGTTGCATGCTACAACTTAATATTATTATCTTTTACGTTGTTTATACCGCCTTAATATCGACATAGCTGGCATCGATAACATCACTGAGGACTGGGGTAGCAATGTGCAGAACAAATTGCTGAGGAACAGGTGTGGCGAAAGATTCCGAAGCCACTTAGAATACAGCTCTTCGTTACTCCACACCAACTCCACACCATACCAAACCACAATGACTGCCTCCATCACACACCACATTAGGGAGAAAAACAGGCATGCTCCTTAACCGAACATGCCAATACTGTGTTGGATGATCGCGGCAATTATTTTCCCTAAAGCCCGATTATTCACTGACTTTTTTATCCACTACGGTTACGAAATCAAATATTAGGGGAAATGGCCTCTAAGATTAATGGTTTACGCTTTTTTTTTTTTTTTTTTTTTTTTTTGGTGAAGGGAGGGCAAGCGAGGGAGAAATGGGGTGAGGAAGGGAGAAATCGGGTGAGGGAGGAAGAAGAGGGGTGATGGAGGGAGACGAGGGATGAGGGAGAGAGAAGCGGGATGAAGTGAGGGAGAAGAGGGGTGAGGTGAGGAAGAAGTGAGGTGAGGGAGGGAGAAGAGGAGTGAGGTGAGAGAGGGAGAAGAGGGGTAAGGGAAGGAAAAGAGAGGAGAGGGAGGGAGAAGAGGGGTGAGGTGTGGGAGGGAGAAGAGGGGTAAGGGAAGGAAAATAGAGGAGAGGGAGGGAGAAGAGGGGTGAGGTGACGGAGGAGAAGAGGGGTGAAGGAGGGAGAAGAGGGGTAAGGGAGGCAAAAGAGAGGAGAGGGAGGGAAAAGAGGGGGTAAGGGACGGAAAAAGACGTGTAAGGGAAGGAGAAGAGAGCTGAGGGAGGGAAAAGAGGGGAGAGAGAGGAGACAGAGTGGAGAAGGAGGGAAAAAGAGGGGAGAAGGAGGGAAAAAGAGGGAAGAAGAAGGGAAAAAGAGGGGAGAAGAAGGGAAAAAAGAGGGGAGAAGAAGGGAAAAAGAGGGGTAGGGGAGGGAAAAGAGGGGTAAGGGAGCGAGAAGAGGGTTGAGGGAGGGAAATGACGGGAGAGGGAGGCTAAAAAGGGGAGAGGGAGGGAGAAGGGAGGTGAAGGATAGAAAAGAGGCAAGAGGGAGGGAAAAGAGGGGTAAGGGAGGGAAAAGAGGGGGGGGGAAGAAAGAAGAGGGTTCAGGGAGGGGAAAGGGAGGAGAGGGAGGGAAAAGAGGAGAGAGGAGGGAGAAGGGGAGTGAGGGAGGGAAAGTAGGGGTGAGGGAAGGGAAAACAGGGGTGAGGGAGGAAGAAGAGGGGTGAGGGAGGGAGAAGAGGGATGTTGAGGAGTTATTAAGAGAGAAAATGGATGTTGGGAGTACGAAAGAGAAATGGGGTGTAGAGATGAGGGGGGAAAAAGAGCGTTGGGGTATGCGAGAGAAGAGGGACCTAGGGAAGTGACGCAAAAGAGGCGTTGGGGTGTGGGGTGAGAGAGGAAACGGGTGTTAGGGAATGTGAAGGAGAAGAGTTTGAGCGTTGGTGAGGGAGAAAAGATGTGCGTGAGGGGGACAGAGGTGTGAGGAGGAAGAGGGAGGTTGTAGGATGTGTGAAGAGAGGGGTGGTGCGGTTTAGGTAGAAGACGAGTACTGAAGGGTGCGTCAAGTTGAGAAGGACTCCGGAGGGCGAGGAGTGGGGTGATAAATGAGAGATGGTAGAATTAAAAGATCAATTAATCCCGTATTAGCCTCTTTGATGTGTCGGAGCCTAAGGCTGAGCTATCATATTTCACAAACTTTACACAAATACATAAATACATATAAAAGAGTGCATATATATATATATATATATATATATATATATATATATATATATATATATATATATATGTGTGTGTGTGTGTGTGTGTGTGTTTAATTTGTGTACAGAGCTTACATGCTGACTGTTCCCAGCTCCAGCAGGGTAGGAGCGGAAGGTAAAAGAACGCAACTTCATTCAATCACAAGCAGTCGCTGGGAATTGTCATAGGTAGTGGTCATTGTGCAATATTTGTTTATAAGTCCATTATGTAACCACAAATCACATACTTGCAGCAAAATATAAATAACCTAGGTGTTGCCTTCTCATGTTAGTACCCCAGCTCCCCATGCGACGGCAGCTCTCCTAAAGCGTACCCTGCCCTGCAATCCCCTCATAATTCTCTTAACACCCTCGGGAACAAGAGTACTTTGGCATGTCACTGTGCACCTGTAATCTCCTTTGCCGCGTGTTTAACACAAATTAAGCCTCCTCCTGACTATGGTATATTCTGTGTTTTATGGACGAACTTAGACTCATATGGTGAATTAGTGTTTATAATGAACACACGCCAGTTTGTAAGCTCACGAGACGCACATTCTCAATATGAATTGTATACAGGTATAATTTCTTCAGTCTCAATAATTCGCAGCACTTACAGAAAAGATGAAAAAAAGAAAAACTTTTATATTACATATTCCATTATTGCCATCAGCACTGTATGGTTGTAAGGCTTTGGTTGCCAGGAACCGAAAAAGGGTGGAGTGGGGTACTGCAGGGTGCAGTATGATGAGCTCCAAGTGGGGAAGAACGGGATAAAAATGATAAGGCAGTGTAAAGTACAGCGGGGTTGGGTTGCTTAGAGTAGTGTAATGGCAGTGTTTGTTGGGATGAAGAGAGGTAAAAATGAAAGATAGGGCAGAGTATTGTGGGGTTGGAATGGTTAAAGTGTGGTAGTAGTGGGGTTAGGTGGTATGGAGTGATGTAATGGAGGGGTTGTGTTGTGAGGAGTTGGGTAATAGTGGAGTGGGGTTTGGAGGGGTACAGTAATAGTGAGGTTGGTTTCGAATGAACTGGAAAACTAGACACGTCAGGCAAGGCAGAGTATGGTGGGGTTGGGTGGGACGAGTGGGGTATTGCTAACATGTGAAGTGGGGTGCAATATGACGGGGCTGATTGGGGAGGAGTCTGGAAAATGGCTGGTTCAATGAGGTTGAGTGGGGTAACGAGGGATAGATGCGGTGGACTTGGGGTAACAGGGGTTTGGTGGTGGATCGGGACAGAATTGACAAGTAAGGTATGGTAACGTATGATTACAGCGGATGGGGTAAAGTAACGCTGGTGTGTGGTGGGGTGGAGTGAGGCCAAACTGACATAGTAGTGTGTGGCGGGGGAGGAGGAGTTTGGTTGGGTTGATGGTGGGATTGGGGAGTATGGTGGGGTTGCGCCTGCAGGTGTGGGATGATGGTAAGATTGGAGGGGGGTAGAACAAGGTAAAAGTGACAGATTATGCATGGAAGAGAATGGAGGTACTGGGAGGAGTGAAGAATGGTATTAGTGGGGTTGTGTGTTGTGGGGTAAGGAAAAACTGACAGACGGGTAGGCTAGAATCCATCAGGGCTGGAGGGGGTGCAGTGGTTAAACTGACAGATCAGGTAGGGGAGGGTATGGCAGAGTTTGGTAGGGTTGGGTGAGCCAATGGTGGGTTAGGGTGATGTCGAGCATGTGAGGCTGAATCAGTAATGATGGGACTCTGCTGGATGGAGTGTGGTACTGTTTAGGTTGGGAGGGTTGAGTGGGGAAAAACTGACAGGTGAAGTAAGTTGAAATATTGCAGGGTTGAGCAAGGTAGAGTGAGTTAAAACTGATTGATTACCAAGGGAAAAGTCTGGAGGGGCTGGGTGAGGTGGACTGGGGGTAAGGATGGGGTTGGGTGGGTTGGAGTGGGGTCATGATGATGCTCGGTGGGACAGAGCAGGGAAATGCTTGAGTTGGTTGAGGAGAGTGGAATGAGACAATGGAGGGGCTGAGTAAGGTGGAATGGGATAAAACTAACAGGTGTGGTAGATTAAAGTATGCCGGGTTGGCTGGGATACAGTAGTCTAAAAACCATAGATGAGTATATGCAGAGTATGGTGGGGCTGTATTCTGTGGCATGAGGTAAAAATGACAGGCGAGATAGGGTCAAGTATGGAGTGTGTGAGTGGGATGGAGAGGGATAAAACTGACCGATAAGGTAGGGTAGAGTATATCGGGCTTGGGTTGGTTGGAGTGTCGTAAAATTTACTTGCTAAATATTGTAGGGTACAGCATGGCGGGGTATGATGGGATGGAAAAGAGTAGTGCTGGGATTAGGGAGGGGGTGGATCCGGGTAATAGTGGTATCGGGTGAGGTGCTGCAGGATAATGGTGGCGTTCGATGGGGTGAAATGGGGAAAAACTGAGAGGTCAGTAAGGGCAGAGAATGGCTAGGTTGAGTGGGGTGGAGAGAGGTAATGACGGGATTGTGTTGGGTTGGGGTAAAACTGTCCGATGAGGTAAGATATGTATGACGCGGCTGGATGGGATGCAGCGAGGTAATGGAATCCTTGGGTGGTGTAGTTTGAGGTAAAATTTACGTGTAGGGTAGAGTGTAGTAGAGTGTAAAGGGGCTGGGTGACGTGGATTAGAGAAGTGTACTTCGTCGTAATGAAGCTGTTCATCACTTTACTCCGATTTTTACGTATTTTACAATTACATTTCTGATTAGGAGAAAGGTTTCTAATTGGAGGGGTTTTATACAGCATTCATTAACCCTTCCAGTACGAAATGCCTATTCTGCTGTGAATGAAATCGCCTGGAGGAGGGATGAATATAACACTACAAAGGATTGCAGCGGTTAAATCCCCATCAAGGAAATACCCTCGATTATATATATATATATATATATATATATATATATATATATATATATATATATCGGCACCCTGGGGTCTGATAAGATGTGAAATGCTTCGTCTCTGGTTCAATCGGTAGTGTTGGTATGCCTGTCTAATTCACAAAAATGGTTGAACTGTCTTGTAATACAATGTTACTACTGTATGACGAATCCAGCTATATATCTGTAAGATATATGATTAAAACACAAATGAAGGATGCAAAGCGACATGATCGTGTCATATCATGTAAATCATAGTCCGTGTATCATAATGTCACACACTTAAAGGGCGCCGATACTTTTTCTATCAAGGGTATGCGTTGCTTAATCGCCCATTACAGTGTACACGGACACTAAACCCTCTTTGTCCGTGCTCCAACAAGCCGTGTGTCGGGGATATGTGTGTGTGTGATTGACATGGCCTCCCTAGGGTCCTGCAGGTTAATTACGGACGCAGGTGCTCGTTACCAGTCCCCTCACACACATGGTTCCTACTCCTCCTCCTCCTGCTCCCCCTCTTCCTCCACGTACTCTACTCACACGTGTCCCTCTCCGTTTCGTCTTGTTGATATTTCGGGTAGCAAATGCTGCATCCTGTTTCTTAGACATTCCCACAATACATTTTAAAATCTATGCCAAATCTCATTACAGCCTCTCCAGTACTCTGTTCTACCTCCGCACCTACCTCCGTCCTAGTAGCTCATGGTCCTATACCCGACACCCAGAAAGATCAGCCTTCTGTTTCTTTTCACATCTCTCACCCTGTATATATCTTGCTCGTAAACATGAATGCCACATATACCAGTACCTTCTGCTCCACCTCCTCTCCCAGTCATGTCACTCTATGTTTACCTCTTGCTCCTATTATAGGCACTTGATGCTGTGTCATGCCTTTTGAACTCATTCTATATATGGGTCTAGGTCAGATGTTATTCACTCCGGTACTGAGCTCTCCTGACATAATGTCTTTCCTCTTAACAATAACTAATTAAATAACTCCCCCCCCCCCTCTCTCTCTCTCTCTCTCTCTCTCTCTCTCTCTCCCCTGATACACGTATACATGGCACTACGGCCCTTCAACCAGGCTCGCCCCTCCTGCATACATACATAATACTATTATGGTTTTCCTTAACAACCGTCCTGTCCTGTATTATACTCCTTCCATTTTCACTTGGCCTAAAGCTGCCTCCTTTCCAACTTGAATGCTGAGCTGTAACCAGAGACGAAAACTTGAATATGGTGCTAGTCAAAATGAAGTGTTAAAGAATATGCATCCGTTGTACTGTCTGTTCTGTTCTTGTTTTACGGGAGAGAGAGAGAGAGAGAGAGAGAGAGAGAGAGAGAGAATTCGCCAATACAATACGAATGAATCATAGTTACTATATAACTTCCTTTGTCAGACTGTCCCCTCATACCTACGCTAGTATCAATTCGTACTATTCTTACGACACGAGTGCTAAAACTGATACACGGAGTTACAACACATATCTTACAACACCCAAGCTGATTGTAATATAGATGAACTTATAACACCTTGGCTGTTTCTAATGCATGCACATAACACCTAACCTGGTTCTAACACACAGCATAACGCCTGGATGTATTACTGTGCCTAAAACTGAAGCACCGTTAAACTTTGTAATATTTTTCCCCTGTATATTTGGAGGCCATACACCACCACACAGCTATGCGCCACAAGCCTGTCTAATACTTGAACACATTAAGGTATTTGTGTACCTTAACCCTTTTAGCCCGATGATGATTATGGTGACTACTTTTGAGTCCTTTTAAGTCCTTTCATGTCAGCATACTCTCCTAAGAAGAAAATCCTCTAACAGTATCAAAATCAAGGTGGCATGCTCCCTAAGGAAGGTCAGAATACCTGGCTACTTTTTCCCTCAATTTATCAGACTAGCCACAGATTAGGCAGTTCGTTCACCGACGCCCAGCACTCTAAGCGAATTATGGCACACACATCATCACTAGTCACCACAGTACCTGCACTCTTAAAACACCTACAACTCTATGACACTTACAGTACTTCTAAAAATTATTATATTCTGACAAATGAAAAGTTTTACAGCACCTATACTTCCTTCAGATTCCTTACATATTAATAGTAGCACCTTCCTTAAATTCTACCTTGTCCATGAAACTGTGAACGGATTCTAATGTAATTGTGAACAAGCGTGAATATTTCTAAGTTTTCAAGTTTCGCGGCAAAGTGTTAAAGCAGGTCCCTATCCCAAACAAGAGAAAAATTATTGGGAAACGTGTAACTGTTTAAAGTAAAAAAAAAAAAAAAAAAAAAAAAGTGGCGAAATTACAAGGATTTACAACTCAGGAGTACTTAATAATATCTTTAACAGAAATCATCTTCCCTCTCGTCCCTCGCTCCCAATGGATGAATCTGTAAAATTAACATACTACAAATTACGTCGAGAGAAACAGTAGCAGCATTCCTCTAAATCCTGCTTCACTTCCTTGTTCTTAATCAGAGCATCATATTTCACCTCTTTATGTGTCTCCCTCTCCCTGTCTTTGGATCTTACTTCGGCCAAGCAGTTAATTTGTGATAGACCTGTATAAGTTTTATTACTACTTCTGTTATTATTAGTTATTATTTTTATTATTATTATTATTATCATCATCTTTCACATGTATGTTAATAATGGTGTGTATACATTTCTTTTAATGCATGGCTTTCACACTGTTATCCGATAGACATAATTAACCCCTTCACTGCGATGACCCCAAGTATTATCACATACTAATTAACTCAGGATGACTGTATTCGAATTAGGGCAGACCTCTCTCTGGACATAAGGTAGAAAAAAATCACAATTAACGTTTTCACTGTATGATGTCTCTCTTAAACGACATAGTATTGTTCGGCGGTAGCACCAATGAAATAAAGAAGCCATCGTAGCGAATGGGTTAATCTCTTACGATCTTACATTTATATCATGTTCAAGAAGAGCATATGTTGCCATTTCAACGTCGAGAATGAGAGAATTAACTACAGATTACAGCTTCATTGCAATGCCTATCCCTATACGTACAGTACAACTATCTGTAACACGGAACACCATACAATCTTACCCGGAGAGTATAAAACATTAGACCAGATAGATAGACCGTCTAACAGCGACAAATGGACCACATATCTGCTCATTGTAACGCCGAACTTAATGGTAATGCACAGTCATCGGTAACAAAAAACACTTCGATCTTTAAGTGGTCATTTTTAGTTTCATCTCAATAAGCCATCATATGAGCTGTCCAGAATTCATAAATAAACTACTGATTTCAATATGTGGGCAGAACAAAACTGCAACGGTAAACCTATCAATAACACAGAACACCTTAATTTTATCTCTGTCTCTGTACTACTTAAGGCGCTTTTTTGTGAGGCCTAAGCCTGGCTTCGCTCTTTGGCTTAAGCCAAAGTGGCCCCGCAAAAACAGTACTCGAGCCGTACTGACTAATGTAAACAAACACCCCGGTCAGCCGATGACGCAAAGCAGCATGGCAGATATTGGAGAATCAGATATTTTCGATCTAAGCAGTAGTTCTTCCCTCCAGATGGGAACTTTTCCGTTGTTTGCAGAGACACAAGAGTCTGCGACTGTTCTGTCCACTCTTGTAGAGGAATACATGAGCCAGGTCACTGCGTTGTCGTCTTTAATGGCATTGCAGGGTTGCCTACAGAAATTTCTGTATTTCTACAGATTTTTGGAAGGATCTACAGAAATACAGAATTTTATGCTTAATCTACAGATATTTTGATATATTACAGAAATTCTCAAGAAATTTTACAAGCAATATGGAAAGGAATTCAATTTACAAATACCATAGAGAAATTTAGCAGTGGGCAAGAGGACAGTCCTGAAAGAAAGCGTATTGGATACAGTAGTTAACCCTTGAAACGTAAAGTTTTCTATGAAATATTGTATTTTCCTTAATTTTAAATCATGTCGCTTAAGCTATATTAGACTAGTACTTGCAGTATAACAATTAATATACTTATAAACTGCTTAATCTGTGAACTAATACGAAAATTTCAATATTAAATATATACATTTTTCTACTATCGAATGCGCCGGTGTACTGCCATTTTTGTTTACATTCTGAGGGAGTCAGAAGCAGGAGGTGTGGGTCTGAACAGTACCCTAAGGTATCCTGTCATTCGTTTGGTGTGTGTCTTCTTAAGGAAGTCCAGGCAACTGCATCGCATCTAGGCAAGACATCTGCTCCATAAGCCACCGGAAGGGCTCCTCCGACCCCCTCGGAATTGAAAGCCCTAACTCAACACCAAGAACCAAGAACCAGGTATGTTAGAGTTAGTTTCGGAAGTTTGGACATATTTGGAATATATTAGTGGTGTTAGCGACTGTTCCTACGGTTATCTAATATAACAAGGTTATAGTTATTTGGCCTAGAAAGTTATGAGCAAAACGAAAAGTGAAAAAGGGGCTCGCTCTTTTAGCCCTTGTTTTCAGTATAAGTTTTCAGTTAGGTTCATTTCTAACTTGACCCATAGTAACTGTGTGTTAACCCGCATTTTATGAATTTGAAATCCTCGCTCTTTTAGCCCTTGTTTTCAGTATAAGTTTTCAGTTAGGTTCATTTCTAACTTGACCCATAGTAACTCTGTGTTAACCCGCATTTTATGAATTTGAAATATAAAAATTCATACCATATTCTTAATTTAATAAAACTATTAACCTTAGATTATTCGTATGGAATTAATCATATTGTTTTTTCTTTTAAATAAAGGCACAGATAACTTCTAAGACATATTTGCATACCTTTTGTCAATATATGCGTGAAATTGTGATCTACAGAATTTCTTTCAAATCTCACGAAATTTTATGGATGATTCTACAGGTATTTTAGGGCCAGCACCTGGTAACACTGAATGGCAACAGGCACTAGGTACATAAAGCAGCTGTGTTAATCACTGGAAAGATGAAGGGCATTATATAAAGAAAGTTTTAAATTTACAAACTTGGGGTGCTTGTTGAGAACCCTAGGAACAAGGTACTCTCAGTGACAGTGTATGGGAAAGTAGACAGAACTCTTATTGATATTATGGTGTAGTGGTAGCAAGCTTAATAATAATGCTAGAGACAACACATTTGTGACCATCATGTTTGTAATGTGGTCAAAAAGTTATGTTGTTGATGGTAGGAAACAACTGGAATCATGGACTGTGAGCATTGCACCTTGAGAGTAAATGTAGAAAAGAGAAAAGTGATGGTTATTGAGAGAGAAGGTTACTCCCAGTGCTATGTTGCAGTGAATCGAGAGAGACTGGAATTGGTGAAAGAGTTCAGTTACTTTGGTACAGTGATAGAAAAGAGAGGAAAATGTGCAAAAGAAGTTGAAAGTAGAGTGACAAGGAAAAGTAGCTGGTGCAATGAAGGCCTTGATAAAAAACAGAGGATTGAGAGTTGCAATTGCATGAGGCTTACATGAAGGAGTGTTAGTGCCAATATTAACATGAGACTGCAATGTGGCATGAAAATGAAAAGTCAAGAGTGAGAGCAACTAAGATGAGACTGCTAAGAAATGTATGTGGAGCACCGAAGGTGGATAGATACGAAATAATGTGATTCGTGAAAGATGTGGAGTGAGGAAGTCGGTGGACAACAGAATCGAAGAGAGTGTACTGAGTGGAGAGAATGGATAACAATAGAGTGGTGAAAAAGGTATAGCTGAGTGAATTTGAAGGAGGGAGGAGGTGTGGTAGGCCAAGGAGAAGGTGGAGAGATATGGTGGATGAGTGTGAGGAAGAGAGGTTTGGAAGTCTGTGAGGCTAGGGAACTGACAAGAGATCGAGCTGGCTGGATGGATGTTGTGAGGAGAAGTGCATGATCAGGGATTTGGCACACCTTTTTAGCGTAGTATCGTCTGGATTGACTCTATTGGATACGTTTGTGTGAAGCTACAGAACGTGGTGAATGTTTTTAGCGTATCCGATAGAGCCAGGATTCTGGGGGCTTGAATGATGAACATATGGAAGTATAACCCATTGGATTGGGCAAATTTGGGCTGTCTGGACGTTGCCACTCCTCACTCTGCCCTAGGGTGGGAAAGGAGGTCCTATTTCTTGATATTTCCCAAGTTGACCTGTCAATGAAGTTTCAATATCTAACACTGAAAATGCTTGGAAACTGTAAATAAGCGCAAAATTTAATATTTCATACTGAAAGTATTATTGTGATTATTATTATTTTTGTATTTTATTATTAATTTTTTTTTTTTGACAGACAGGAGTTTAAATGATATTCAGAGTTTGCCAGAAGTGCAGATGTTAATTATAAAGTTCCATAAAATCATAACACAATCATTGTGTTTTTGACACCTGGAAACGTAATAAAAACATCGTTGAAAATACAGAAATCAAATATAATAGTGACAAATACAATAGTGACAGGAAATGTGTTGCAGATCCTGGTTACAGAATGCATATAATAATTGCATTAACTATCAGACAGTAATGAAGAACACACAGTACTTGTATGATATCATATAAACTCCAAAGATGCATGAATGTTAGAATATGTGCTATAATAAAGGATTGTAAAACTGAAAAAAATAATTTACCAGCTACTGCTGCTCTGTCTATCTATCTATTGCCAGACACCTTAATCCCATAAGGGATGGCCACAAACAAATTGCCTCTATGTTGCCCTGTCCAACGCCATGCTCCCAGCTTAAACACCCCGTTCTCATGTACCTCTCCACTCCTTCCCACCATCTCATCCTTGGCCTTGCCCTCCCTCCACCTCACTCACACACACACTCCTCGTCAGTGTCACTCTCCATCTTCTCCACATGACCAAACCACCTCAAATTGCTTCTCGTAACGCTTCCTATCCCATCTACGCCACAATGCTCCTTCACATCCTCATTTGTCAGTCTGTCTCTCCATGTGAATCCACATGCTCCTCTCAAATAACTCATTTCCATTGCCCTCTCTCTTGACTTGTGTCCTTCCAACAAGGTCCAAGCTTCACTTCCATATGTTAGTTGTTATCACAGTACTGTCATGCAGTAACTTTTTCACCTCCATGCTCACTTCCCTGTTTTTTATCACTGCCCTCAAAGAACCTGCAACCTTTCTTCCATGTATTCATAATACTTTCCACATTCCTTGTCTATCCACCCTGTCACATGCTTTCTCCAAATCCGTGAAGCCACATACAACTTCTGTCTGTTCCCTAGAAACTTCTTCACTAAAGACCTAAGAATGAATATCTGATCTGCACAACCTCATCCCTTCCTAAACCTCCCTGTTCTTCAACTAATTCCTCTGTTATTTCCCTAACTCTGTCAGTAGGTCTCCTACCATACACTTTTTCCCCTTTTCCTTTGTACAGGGGAATGATTATACCTGACTTCCAATCCTCCGGGACTCTGCCTTCCTCCCAGGCCAGTCTGCACATCTTCCAAAACCATTCTACTGCCAGTAATGATACTTCTCCACCCCTTAGTATGAGAACCCCTTATCTCAAGCCCATCTCAGGTCTTTCTATGGTGTGTTCCTTATTGTGTCTTTACTTTCTATTAACCCACGGCATCCCGTAGACGTACTTCCACGTCCTCACGTTTTGTCACTGCCAATCCCGTTGACGTACTTCAACGTCCTGCAATTTCAAGGTTCATAATTTCCACAATTTTCAAAATTCGTGCGAGATTTTCGATTCGCCCACGTACCCAAGCCTCCCCTACCTGCCGCCAGGCGGGCAGCGTCCCAGACCCTGCGTGACCCGCTTTCGCCCTTGTCTCGGTCATTCACCTGTTAGCAGTGACCCTGGTCAGACGTGGCGCGGAAAGGTCTCTCAGACGACGAAATTGCATCCGCCCTGGAAGCCTTCACTGGAGATAGTGATTCTCCACTTGATGATGATGTGGTGGATTGCGATTACATCCAGCCAGAGGAAGAAATAACAAGCAGTGATGAAGAGGTCCCTTCACCCTAGAAAAAGCGGTATGTGACATATCGTAAGACAAGGGAAGGCCAGCCTGCACCCCAACCACGTGCACGGACCTCTCTCCATCCCGAATCTGATGAGGACGAGGATGAGGACGATGACGATGACGGCGGCTTAGGACGTGATATCGCCTCGTGGTTGGGTAAGGAGAAAATATCACCCCGAGGATCAGAAGGTGGGGCGAGAAGACAAATAAGGTATGGTGCAAGTCTTTTGTCTGGGGAAGTGGAAAGTGGTGTGGCGGGAGTGCGGGGTGAAAGGGAAAGTGGTGTGGCGGGAGCGCGGGGTGAAAGGGAAAGTTGTGTGGCGGGAGCGCGGGGTGAAAGGGAAAGTGGTGTGGCGGGAGTGCGGGGTGAAAGGGAAAGTGGTGTGAGGGAGGCAGCACGAGCACGTGGTGCACGTAGGCCTAGGGGAGAGGAGGTGGAGCCACTCCCCAGCACGTCTTTCGCCCCACAATATTCCCAAACTTCCTCCCCACAGACCCAGGATGTGGGGAAAGGAAGGAAAGGGAAGGGAAAGGGTAAAGGAAAAGGGAGAGGGAAGAGAAGTGCGAGTGATGAAAGGCGCCGCTCTCCACCTCCCCAACCTCCCCCACCACCCTCACCTCCCCACCCTGATACGTGGCTGGAGACGGTGGTGTCTCGTGGAACTGGGAAAATGGGAGTAATTTTACTCCCATCATTCACCCTTTCACTGAGGAGTGGCGGTCTGGTTGCACGACTCCAGGTGTGCATGTGGGTTCCTCTAGGGTGGATTTTTTCCACTTGTTCTTTGGGGAGGCGTTTGTGGGGCGCATAGTGAAACAGACCAACATATTTTCACGAACGCAGCGCCGTGAAAGTGAACGTTTGGGAACCACGAGCAGGCATTCCCAACAATATGACTATCCCGTGACAATTTCAGAGATGTTCTTATTTTTTGCCCTGGTTCTCTTGATGGGTGTGGTATGAAAAAACCAAATTCCTGCCTACTGGACAACTGACCCAATGATCCTCACACCTTTCTTTGGAAAGGTGATGAGTCGTAATAGATTTCAGCATATTCTCGGCCGCCTCCACTTTTTTTATGCAGAAGATCCAGCTAATGCAAATAACACTGATAAAATGAGGAGAATTAGGCTGGTATTTGATCATTTACGGGAAATGTTCCGCTCCTTATTTTATCCTTACAGAGACCTCGTCATAGACGAGAGTCTTGTGTTTTGGAGAGGCAATATTTCCTTTCGTCAGTACATACCCAGCAAGAGACACCGTTTCGGGTTCAAGATCTTTGTTATGTGTGACTGTAAGACTGGTTATGTGCAAGACATAGTCTTGTACACAGGCGCACAGAGAGATATAACAGAAGATCATAGTATAGGACTCTCAGTGGCCGTGGTGAAGACAGTGATAGAGGAGTACCTTCATCGTGGTCATGTGTTGTACCTGGACAACTGGTACACTAGCCCTCTTCTCGCTAGGTTCCTCCACCAACACGACACTGGAGTCTGTGGTACAGTCAAGAGAAACCGTCGCCATATGGTCAAGATAGGGAGGAAACTTGACAAGAACGAGGTGGTTTTCTTCCAGGCCAATAACATCCTTGCCACCCTGTGGAACCACAACAGGGAAGTTTGCCTCCTATCAACTGTACACAGCCCCCTGATGCACCGCACAGACTCTGTGGATCACCGTAGCGAGAGGAGGCGCAACGTCTGGAAACCCGAGTCTGTACTGGACTATAATCTGAACATGAGGCAAGTGGATCAGTCAGACTCGATGATTTCCAGTGTTGACTGTGCCAGGACCACGATGAAGTGGTACAAAAAGCTCTTATTCCACTTGCTCGACATCACGGTCCTGAACGCACACTACCTGCACGCCATGACAACCAGAGTATCAGAGACCTTTGAGGGGTTTGTGAGGGAGCTGGCACGTGAAATAATCGCCAGGCATGCCCAGGACAGACCCACACACCGCACCCGCACCCCAATGGCTGCCCAGACTCCCCTACACCTTGCAGGACGCCACTATCCTAGCACAATCCCTTCCGACCCAAACCGTTGTAAACCCCAGCGCCGCTGCCATGTATGCAAGCACTCGACAGTCAGACCAGCCACTCAGAGAAAAGACACAAGGTACGAGTGTGTCGAGTGCAATGTTGCGTTGTGCCTTCAGCCATGTTTCAGAGAGTACCATAACTTCCTACACTACTGAAACTGTGTGGGATGGTGATATGATGTTCAGTATAATGGTAAGGCCAGTCAGTATGTGCTAAGTCTTATATAAAGTTGAAACGGGTGTAATGTTTTCAGGAAAGTAATGTATAAGTTGAGAAATAGTGTAAGTTGAAAGAAGTGATATCAAAACTACACCCACTGTGTAAATCTGCGAAAATATGATGCTCAGTATAACACTCTGGTCAGTGAATATGTGATAGCAAGAATATAAAGTGGAAACGGGTATAATGTTAGCATGAATGTAACGTATAAGTTGAAAAATAGTGTAAGTTGTAACAATTGATGTCACGAGTACACCCACTGTGTAAATCTGCGAAAATATTACGCTCAGTAGAACATTCTGGTCAGTAAGTATGTGATAGGAATGATATAAAGTGGAAAAGGGTGTATTGTTAGTAGGAAAGTAATTTATAAGTTGAATACTAGTGTAAGATGAAACCAATGATATCGCGATAACACTCGCTGTGTAAATATGTGATAATATGACGCTCAGTAGAATCGTAAGGTCTGAAATTATGTGATATCAATTATATCAAGTGTAAACATGTGCAGTGTTAGTGGAGAATTATTATATAAGTACAAAAATAGGTTGTAAGTTGAAATAGTAGTCATAGCGACTTCACCATCTGTGTTATTATGCGCTATTATTATGCTAAATATTTACTTAAGGCCTGAAACTATCTCAAAACAGTTCTCAAAAGTGGAAAAGTGTATAATGTTATTAGGAAAGTATTATATAAGTAGAAAAAACACAATACGAGTTGAAACAACAGTCACAGCGAGTTCACTCACTATGTAAATAAGCGCTAACATTACGCTAAATGTTATCGAAAGGCCTGTGAATACGTAAAAACAGTTCCATAAAATGTAAAATGGTATAATGTTACTGGAGATGTATTATGTAAGTAGAAAAAATGATATGTATCATGATTCAGAAATGTTAGCGATTCATCGTGACCAGTCTGCCCGATTTTGCTCGGTTCGCATGATGGTACAATGCTTATTTCAGCTCTATTTTTGTATAAAATCCAATTTACTCTTGTATCACATGTTTTTATGTTTGTAATAAATACATATCTACTTACTTTCATTGGTTTCCCAGACTTATAATACCATAGAAAACGTGAGAGGCTCAGACCACCTACAGAGAACACGGTACCAGGTGTGACGAAGGTATACCTGTTTAGGCCACTTATGGACCCCAGTGAACAATTTCTTGGTGATTGACCATTGTTTCTGACCAAAAGCGAAAGTTTTAGCAAAAAAAATTTGGGTCCAAAAATGGTCGGGATTGGGGGGTACAAGTGGTGAAAAAGTGGTCGGGACGGGGCGGGTTAATCTAACCGTGCCTGTGTGTGTTTCTGATACACAGCATATCATAATGTATGTATTTAGTTGGTCTGTGTTATTGTCAAAGGGAAAATTTGGGATTGCACTTGGGATGCCCAGTACTATAGGGTAAATCACATAGGTAGTGTGCTTTTGTTATTGTGCAAGTTCTTTATCACACACCAAGCCTTGTACCAGTTATGCATGATAACCAAGGGATCACAGTGCTGTATATAAACGTGTGTTGCCAGGTGAGCTTGACTGCGACATTTTCTCTCATTTTATCTGTGTCTGTCCTCATCTCTTCCTATTTCTGCCATCTTTTCTGTCACTTTTTGTTAATCTTGTTTTCTTTTTCAGGTGGCTTTACATTGATTGACAAGCCAAAAAGTTTCCTAGATGCCAGGAAACCATTTACAACATGAGGTGGTAACTATATAACCAACCCATACATGTTCCCTATGTGTCAGCAAGTGGGTTGGTGGTGGGTTAGTTTCCCTCCATATAAAATAGCTAACTTGCAGCCAAACGACCACCTGTTACGGGATTATGGTGTCTGGCAATAGATATATAGGTACATAGACAAGTACAGTATCCTTGAGTTAGTGAGTAATGTGGTGTGGATGGTTTTCAGGAGTAGAAGGATTGCCATTGCTGGTGACTCAACTCTGGCCATTTCTACCTCTTCACCAAGTTAGCCGCCATCCATGACTGGACTAAACCACATATCTGCAGTTGGTACTACACATCAAGTTAAACCATAGTGGAACAAAGGTTAGTATTGCTTTGCAGTTCTGTAGCAATTATCAGTCATTGGTATCATTATCCATGTGTAATTTTCTTTGGGGCAGAGGGCAGTGAAATGGCAGGGGCAGGGAGACATGTAGGTGATTTGTCAGTGCCCACCCCTTACAGGATTAAGGCGTCTGCTTAGGTAAATATAGTTTTCTTTGGCACAGGATGTAAAATATCCAGAACTATAAAAGGAGGCAGGTAAATGGGAAGGTTTAACAGAAGAGTAACGAGTAAAATGGGCTTTACATCCATTTATTTTACTGTCAATCTTTTAAAAATTCTCAGCTCCATTTAGAAGGCATTACTATCTATCTATCTATTGCCAGACGGCTCAGTCCCGTTTGGGGTGGCCACAAACAAATCGCCTCCAAGTCGCCCTGTCCCCTGCCATTTCACTGCCCTGCTCCCAACTCACAACCCCCTCTCTCATATACCTCTCCACCCCATCCCTCCATCTCATCCTCGGCCTCCCCCTCCCTCTTCCCCCCTCCACCTCACTCACATACACTCTCTTCGTCAGTCTTTCACCCTCCATCCTCTCCACATGGCCAAACCACCTCAGTGTGTTCCTTATAACGCTTCCTATCACATCCACATCCACACCACAACGCTCCTTTATATCCTCATTCGTCAGCCTGTCTCTCCATGTGACTCCAAAGGCTCCTCTTAAATAACTCATTTCCACTGCTCTCACTCTTGATTTGTGTCCTTCCAACAACGTCCAAGCTTCACTTCTATATGTTAGAGTTGGTATCACAATACTGTCATGTAGTAACTTTTCACTTCCATGCTCACTTCCCTGTTTCTTATCACTGCTTTCAAAGAACCAGCAACCTTTCTTTCCTGCTGTACCCTTTCAAGCACTTCATCCTCCAAACTTCCATCCTTACTCATCACACTACTCAAGTACTTAAACGTACTCACATTATCCAATTCCTCACCATCCAACCTCGCTGTACATTCACTGACTTCACCTCTCTCAAAGACCATCACTTTACTCTTCCCTACATTCACCTTTAGATTCCGTTTCTTACACACACTCCCAATCTCATCCACCAAGCCTTGCAGCTCCCCTTCGTCTTCACTTAACAACACAGTATCATCTGCAAACAACAGTACAGGGAGTTTCCAAACACTATCCTCTCTCACCAGGGCCACTCCAACATCCACTACCCTACCTTGTACCTCTTTTATTACCCCATCCATGTACAGATTGAACAACAATGGAGACATGACACATCCCTGTTTCAACCCAACTTTCAAAGAGAAAAATTCACTTAGTTCACCATCCACACGCACTGCAGCCTTCACACCATCGTACATACTCTTCACAGCATTCAGCAACTTCCCATCTACTCCATATATTCTTAACACTTTCCACAATCCTTGTCTATCCACCCTGTCATATGCTTTCTCCAAATCCATGAAAGCTGCATACAACTTCTTTCCCTTCTCTAGAAACTTTTCCACTAAAGATCTAAGAATGAATATCTGATCTACACAACCACTTCCCTTCCTAAAGCCTCCCTGTTCTTCTCCAACTAATTTCTCTGTTCTTTCTCTAACTCTGTCATTAAGTATCCTACCATGCACTTTTCCTATTCTGCTAAGAAGACAAATGCCCCTATGATTACCACACACTTCTTTTTCCCCTTTTCCTTTGTACAAGGGAATAATTATACCTGACTTCCAATCCTCCGGGACTCTACCTTCCTCCCAGGCCAATCTGCACATCTTCCACATCCATTCTACTACTATCTGTCCCCCATGCTTCAGCATTTCACCACACACTCCATCAATTCCTGGGGCTTTCCCTGATTTAACTTTCTTCATTGCTTCCACAACTTCTATCTTACTGATTTCTTCCTGTCTTCTCACCTCCCTCCTCCTCCCAGCCATTCCCCAGCCACATATACTCGCATAACTTCCATCCTCTATGTTCAACAATTCCTTAAAGTGTTCTCTCCATCTGCTCACTTTTTTTCCCTTCTCCACTAGTAATCTACCATTTTTATCTTTCACTCCTCTGCTAACTTCACTTCCACCCTGTCCTACTCTTTTCACCTCTTTCCAGAACATTTTCTTACAGTCCCTCCACTTTACACTCAAATTCCTTCCAAATTCCTCATCCACTCTCTTCTTACTCATACTAATCTTTTCACCTCTCTCTTTCTTTCTACATATAACTCTCTCTTCCGCCTCTCAACTTCTTCCATGCCCCTATTTCTCATCCATTCATTGTATGCTTTCTTCTTTTGTGCCACAGCCTGTCTCACCTCTTCAGTCCACCACGCTGTTCCTTGCACCCCCCTCCATCTTCTCTTCCTTCCACACACCACATCACATGCTGCACATATATCTTCTGTAAATATCCTACACACACCTTCCACGTCTCCCATCTGCTCCAATTCATATTTGCCCAATCGTTCCTCCACTTCTCTCTTATACTCTGCCTTTTTCTCATCCTCTTGTAACCTTTCCACTCTCCTTGCAACTACTCCTTCCTCTCATCTTTCCCTTCTTCTATTCCTCCATATTACTTCAATCCTAATTCTGGCCACCACCAAGTAGTGGTCAGAAAGTCCACTCCCCCAACCTTTATAAGCTCTTGCATCCATTACACATCTTTGCATCCTTTCATCCACACACACATAATCAATCATTGCCTTCCTTTCATTCAGTTCACCAACCACCCTTCTCATCACTTGCCATGTATACCTGTGAATCATTTTATGCCTGAAGAGGGTATTGTCTATCACCAACCCCCTCCCAGCACAGATGTTCACTAACGCACTCCCATTCTCATCTATCTCAGCAGGCACACCCCACTCACCAACTATTCCATCCACCATCACATTCCCAACTTTACCATTCATATCACCGATCAAAAACACTCTCTCATTTCTTCCAAACTTTTCCGTGCACACTTCTACATTTGTCCAGAACTCTTCTCTCACTCTTCTAGCACGATCTTGCGTTGGCGCATACACACACACAATCGCCCACATTTGTATTCCAACTTTCAACATTACCCACACAATCCTTGACCCAACTGATCCATACTGTCTTATGCTCTTCTTCCATCTTTTACTCAACTATACATACTCCTTCCTTTGCCCTCTCATTCTCACCTGCTCCTGCACATATACCCCATCCATACTCCCATTCTCTCACACTTTCTCCTCCATTTTGTTTCAGTTATTCCACATACATCCACTTTCGCACCCTCAAGCACCTGGACAATGACCTTATATTCTCTTGCAAGTTATTCATTTTAGAGGGACGGCATGGTAAATTATCCAGCCCCTACCAGGTGTGTTTTATTGGAAACATCATGTGTTGACTCTAAAAACAAAAACAAAACGATGTGTTGAGTTTTATAAATCACTACGGTCAGGCAGGGTTGTGGAGTCGGAGATAATATTTCCTGACTATGACTCTGACTCCAGAAATTTTACAAGTACGACTCTACCAACCAACACATGTTCTCTATGTGCCATCAAGTGGGTTGGTGGAGGGTTAGTGTCCCTCTGTGTAAAATAACTAACCCAAAGTCAAATGGCCACCTGTTACTGGATTATTGTGTCTGGCAATAGATGGTTGATAGACTAGTACAGCATCCTTGAGTTAGTGAGTAATGTGGTGTGGATGGTTTTTAGGTGTGAAGGGTTGCAACTGCTGATGACTCTCAACTCTGGGTTTGTCCATCTGTTCACCAAGTGAGCCGCCATCCATGACTGGACTGCCATAAACGGTAGTAATTTACCTTAAGTCGTTGAGGAATCAAGGTGGGTATTACTGTCATTTTTCATTACAGTAAACCCTTGATATAACAAATTAATTGGGAGAGGGGTGGGTCGCTATATCTGAAAGTTCGCTACATATGAGGTTCAGTATTTCCGAGGGATTACCAAACCAGTTCCCTATGTAAGTGGAGTCGTTCTGTCCAACATGCTACCTAAAGTAATTCAGTGAAGTTTTACATGGATAATTCAATGGTTTACGAAGTTGTACATGTAAATATAATACTGTATGAAGTTGTACATATAAATACAATATCTATAATAAGAATACAGTATAATGCAGTACTGTTGCAGTACACTTACTGTCCCAGGAAGGGATGCTGTTGTCACTGTGGGCTGATTTGTGAACGTCCCCCTCATTTAGCGACCTTTGTTCGCAAAATCCAGGGGAAGCTCGGTCGTGATTTGTCTGTTCGTTATATCTGAAATTCGCAATACCAGGCGTTGGAATGTGAAACAACCGCTCTTACCGGCCTCACACTTCATACTGAGCAGGCTCCTCCTGCATACTGCAAGACTCTTCTGATGACGTCACCACTTGCAGCGTAACAAGTGTGTGCGCGCACACACACACTCTAACAGCAATGTGCATTAACACTCTCTTTCTCTCTTCTTAATTTGATGAACGATTCCAAGGACGAAGCTGATTGGATTATTGATGTCCAATACACACTATGTATCCAATACATAGACTTTTGTTTAAGTGCCATTAAGACCCAGTCTGTAGCCACATACAAATATTTGGTGTCCCTTGAAGTACTATAATCCTTCTAGCCCCAGCTAACTGCTGCACATAGCCGCTCAGTCGAGGCGCCTTTCTTGGTGAGACAGTCAGCCAGTTGTTGTGATGTGTCCATCCAAGACACTTCATCAATCTCCCCTCACTCCAACATGTCTTGCAATGCAGCAATATCGTTGTGCAATCTCCTGTCTTCAACGTTCCTGCAGGAGTAAAGGGCGTCCACCAAACTCATGTTATCGATGAAACACTTGATCTTGAAATCTCCACACCATCACAGTATTTGGCAGTTTCATGTCCTGCTTCATAAATTTGCCACAGGCAACCTGCCCTCTTCCTTAAATGCCCAGAAAGTTTTTTTTTTCCCCCACATCCCCTGGGGAAGGGGGAAAGAATACTTCCCCAGTATCCCTGCTTGTCGTAAGAGGCGACTGAAAGGGGCCTTTTTGTCTCCAGTCTTTCTCTCCTTATTGTCCTCTTCTGCTTTTCTGTCCTACCTCTTTTCTTGATATTTCTGTGTTTCTTCTGGCCTTTATTTTTCCTCTACTACAGTGCCATATTATGAGTTGGTGCTAATTCTTTGCTTTTCCTTACTTCAAATCACTTCTTGCAGTCAGCATTCAACATTTAACTATCTGTGTTGCATATGTACCAAAATTGAGAGTTTTTATAATATAGTTGGAATTGCCAGGCCCATGCGGTAATATGTTTTATGATGTACTGGTACTGTTTCTGTGTGTTTCTGCCGTAGTTATTCATTTCAGATTGTACCATGATGGAGGTGTGTGTGCAGTGCCTTTGAAGGGAGTGGATTGATGTGTATATACACCATAACTGCACAGGACAGCCCTTCGGAAATAATTGCGTGCCTGTGGTTGATGGGTCTTTGGCCAGACAGACTGGGGTTGATCTACAGCAACCAAGAGGTATATAAAAACATCAATAATGTCCAGATTGACTCTGTTGGATACATTTATGTGAAGCTACAGAGCGTGGTTAATGTTTTTGGCGTATCCGATAGAGCCAAGATTCCGGGAGCTTGAATAATGAGTGAATGGAAACGTGGCCCATTGGATTGGGCAAATTTGGGCTGTCAGGACATTGCTACTCCTCACCCTGCTGTAGGGTGGGAAAGGAGGTCCAGGTGATGATGATGATGATGATGATGATTATGGTAATTATTTATAACAGAATATAGTTTTTTTTTTTTTTTTGCGAGGAAGAAGGAACCAAAGGCCACGAGCCCACAATTATTGTTCCTTCCAAGAGAAAAACAAAATACAAGAGAGAGCCAAATTCAAGATCTGATCATTTCGAGATGCCTGGACACACTGCGTTTGAAAGACTGGAGATCATAGGAAACAGGAAATACAAACAGAGGGAGACAGTTCCAGAGTTTACCTGTTGCATAAATGAAAGGCTGGGAGTAACGGTTAATTCTTGCATTAGAGAGTTGGACAGAAAAGGGATGAGAGTTTGCTGCAAGACAGGTGCTGCGTGCCCGTCGTAAAGGTGGAGGAATGCATGCAGACAGTTCAGAGGAGCAGAGACCATTGAAGTAGCGATAGAAAAGAGATAAAGATGCAACAGTGCGATGAAGAGACAGAGGTTGAAGGGAGTCAGTAAGAGGAGGAGAGTTAATGAGACGAAAAGTCTTAGACTCCACCCTATTGAGAAGGGCTGTATGTGGGGAGCCTTCCCACACATGAGAGTTGTACTCCACACAGGGACAGATAAAACTCCTGTATAGAGTCAACAGTTGTGCAGGTGTAAAGAAGGAACGGAGTCGGCTTAGCACACCCAATCTCTTGGAAGCAGATTTTACAGGAGATGTAATATGATCTTTCCAAGATACATCCCAAGTAAGTGAAACCCCAAACATGTTCAAGGATGATGCAGGATTAAGCTGAATATTATTAAACATTAGTGTGTATACCTGTGGAAGATTTTGTCTGGTTGATGAGTGTAAAAACTGTGTCATTGATGCATTAAAAACAACCAGATTATTTTTACCCCAGTCAGCGATATGAGCCAAGTCAGACATTAGGTGTGCCATAGCCTCATCCCTTGTTTGTTCAAGTAACTGCTGAGATGGAAGTTGCAGGAACCAAATAGAAAGGTGAAGGGTGGAGTCATCAGCGTACGAGTGGATAGGGTTAGATGTACAGCTTAGAAAGTCATTGATGAATAAAAGGAAGAGAGTTGGTAATAGGACGGAGCCCTGAGGAACACCACTGTTGATAGATCTAGGAGGAGAATGATGGCCTTCTACAACAGCGGCTATAGAACGACCAGAAAGGAAGCTAGAGATGAAGGCACAGATAGAAGGATAGAAACCATAAGAGGGCAGTCTGGAAATTAAAGATTTATGCCAGACTCGATCGAAAGCCTTTGAGATGTCAAGTGCAATGGCAAAGCTTTCACCAAAGTCCCAAAAGGAGGATGCCCAGGAGTCTGAAAGGTTGGTTGGTAGTGGGTGTGTGCTTAGTACCAGCGTACTTTATTATAATGCCCAGTCCAGGTGAAGACATAGCATAGATACCATGTACTGTATAGCTTTCTCTTTGCATCACCCTTGTTGGCTAAGCATTTTATTTGTAATCATGTGTATGCAGTGTGCTGAGGTGAATGTTTTTGGTACTGTTGCAAGAGGCAGACTGAGAAAGACTTGGGACAAGGTCATAGAGGGTGACCTCACAAGTGAGAGACTGATTAGGGAGGCTGATGGATATTGAGCAGTGTGGGGAGAGCAAGAGTTTAGTTATCATTCTGCATTATCTGCATATTATTTAAAGTGTGTGTGTGTGTGGTTATTGTACTTCAGCAGATGTAAACACAGTGGCTCACACCAAAATTGCTCTTCTCACAGTACACCATCCTTCTTTCAGGGGATAGGGAGTTGAGGGATGTTTGTATAGCCAAGGACTGGATCCACTACAGCTTCCTTTTACAGGATAAGGAGGGAATTGAGGGATGTTTGTATAATCAGGGAGTGTAGCCAGCTAATTATGTGAGTGCCACTAATCACAGCCATCAGTTTGTAGTCCCCAGGTGTATTTAACAGACAGAAACCATGAAGCGGGTTCACAGACTTTATGTAAGGCACTGACATGCATCGTGTTTTAATTATGATAGTTCTTTCACCTTGACCTGGCCTAGATTTCAGCCTCTTGTAGCTTTATTTCATTCAGCTCTGACAGAAAAAATTGTTGTGACTCAAAATCCTTTCCATGGCACTTCTTTGTGACTGGCATTGTACTGTACTATTTCAGCTCAGTTTCAAGGTGATTTTTCAATTTTATGCCAAGTTTGTAGTATAAGTAATAGTAGTTGCAGCCCCCGGTTCATTGAGTAACATGAACCGAGTGGGCTGCAGGTGGAAGTTCCTTTTCTGCAGTCCACCATTACATCAGTGCCACCCCATGAAGGCTGCAGGGTTATTCCAGGCCAACTCACCCCAAACCTCCCAGTTCATGCCGTCAATTTTCTTGGAAATATTCAGGAAAATGCTTGTATTTGTTTGTGGCCACCCGTTATGGGATTAGGGCATCTGGCAATCGATGGATAGATAGAACCATGCAAAATCTTGTAGTCTTCAGAGAATGTTATGAACTTAACCAGAGACTGAAAAGGTTAATATATAATTTTCACTTTCAGGTTAGAGTTGACTCAGCCATGGAAACTGCCATGTCATCGTATCATATCGTACATAATGGCTCCAACATGCTTGCCTGCGTCAGCCTTGGTCACCTAATGGCGGCTCTACACGCTGCCCGATCTCTGGCAGTCACCATGACAATTATCTCCGCTGTCTAGTAAGTACCTGAATATGGTTGCATTTTGTTCAAGACTAAATCTGGGGGTTTGCAGGCTGATGTTGCCCTTCTCCTGCAGTCCACCATGCTCCTCTTGAGGTTTAGGAAGTTAGGAATGTTTGCCTATTGGCACCACTGCATGAAGACATTCCTTTGCAGTACCAGAGTGGTTTTATACTCCATATTACTGACTAAGGTGCTCATTATTCACTTTATCATATTTTTCTATTCTCCTGCATTCTAAACCCTACCTTACCCTGTCTTTGGATGGGAAAAGAGGGAGGGATGATGGTTTTCTTGCACGTAATATTACTTTCCAATTGTTTATCATGTATTTTCCCCTGTGTAATATAAGTCACCATATTTGCCTCAGTTTCCTAGCCTTATCAGCTTCTGTACCTTGCCTTCATATATGATCATTTACTATATCCATCCATCCTCTTGCTCTGTGAGAGAGAGGGGTGTAAGTTGGGAGAAAGGCAGCAAAATAGCAAGGGACAGGGTGACATGGAGGCGATTTGTCTGTGGCCACCCTTTACACGATTATGGTGTCTGGCTGTAGATAGATCATTATGATAGGTTCTTGTCCTACCATGCCTCCTTTCACCTCTAAACTCTTTTCATCACCATATCTGCATCCATTCTCTCCATATAATTATTTCTGTCTAATGTCACACTCGCTAGGAGAAACACATTGAGATGGTTTGGCCATGTGGAGAGGATGGAGAGTGAGAGACTGACAAGGAGAGTGTATGTGAGTGAGGTGGAGAGGGAGGGGGAGGCTAAAAATGAAAAGGAGGGATGAAGTGAAGAGGTATGTGAGGGAGGTGGGTGTGTGGGCTGGGAGCAGGCCAGTGAAATGGTGGGGGACAGGGCGACATGGAGGTGATTTGTTTGTGGCCACCCCTTATGGGATTAAGATGTCTGGCAATAGATAGATAGACACACTCTTTAACACTTACATCACCAAGTTCCCTCACTTCGTATATAATTTTTACCTCAGTTGTTGGCTGCTCCAAGAAGTGTCTCAGCTCCATGTCTTTTATAAAACTGACATTTCATCACGCTTACAAGAATTTGTAAGCCCCAGCCTTGATAGTGTGTCCTGTAGTGCTGTGTTTAGGAAGAAAATTGGTAGATAACTTAAGAGTAGATAGGAGCTTGAAGTCAGATGATTTTTTTGTCTCAGAAGGAACAGCAAGTTGGTCAGGGATGGGAAGGATACATTTGGTGAGCAGTTTGTGTCATAGGATTAACTACCAGACTCATACCTCAAGCTTAGGAACCAATTTTGATGTTGTATTGTTTACATATTTCTTGTAAGATCTCAGAATTAAATTCTCCTCCATTATCACTTATTAGTACCTTTGGGGTAGTAAAGCGACATATTACATTATCTGTTATTGCCTTTGCTACTGTCTCTGCTGTCTTTTCTTTAATTGGAGCTAAAATGATATAACGGGAAAAATGATCCGTTGCTACGAATAGGTATAAGTTATTATTGTATGATAATGACATCTTGAGTATATCAACAGCGACAACGTCCCATGGTTGATGTGGTACAGGGTAATTACCCATCGGTGCAGGTATGATTGGGTATCCTTCGTGTTTCGCACATGATTCACATCTGTCTATATGATTGTTTATATCTTTTCGTAATGAAGGCCAGTAATATAACAGCTGGGCTTGTTTGACTGTCTTATCCTTTCCAGGATGTCTTGCATGTGGGCTATCGTGTATCGTTCGTAATACTTGGGGTATCATGTCATTAGGTACTACCAACTGGTTAGTATTTCTTTGGCGTTTTGGTTGTTTAGAGTTAATCTTGTATAATGTATTATTGACCATTGTGAATTGTTTGAGTGGGACATGCAGTTTGGGTAATTGTATGTCATCTCCACTTTCTAACTTGTATATAACTTTAGACCATATTGGGTCAAGTCTTTGTGCCATTGCGATATCATCGTGGTTTGGGATATTTCCTTTGAGATCTAATGCCGCGACCTGAATTGTGTTCGGGTTCCTAGATAATGCGTCAGCTACTATGTTCATTTTACCTTGTATATAATGAATTTGTACATTGTAGTTTTCAACTGTACATTTCCATCTTGCTCTCCTCCCAGAGAGGAGTTTTTCTTTAAACATACCCACTAGTGGTTTATAGTCGGTGAATAAATGGATTTTGTAACCATATACCAAATCTCGAAACTTTTGTAATGCAAAAACCACTGCAAGTGCCTCTAAGTCTGTAGTGCAATCATTTTTCTCTGCACCTCTTGTTTGTCTGCTGGCAAATGCAATTGGTTGATTTTTTCCTCTTTTATCTTCCTGCATCAGTACAGCCCCTAATCCTTTAACTGATGTGTCTGTACAAATAAGAAATGATTTTGTGTAATCTGGATATGCCAAACAAGGTGCATTTGTTAGTTTAATTTGTAGATTGTTAAATGCCCTTTTTTGTTCTTCCCATTGGAATATAGCATCTTTTTTGAGTAGCTGGAATAGAGGAAAGGCTATATGAGAGAACTGTGGTACGAATGACCTACTGTATAGTACCCAGCCATACCTAAAAATTGTCTAACTTCGTCAGTCGTAGTGGGTTCAGGAAAATCTCTCATTGCCTGTATTTTGTCATCAGTGGTGTGAATACCATTAGAACTTAATTTGTGGCCTAAGAAATTTATTTCCTTAAAGCAAAATTTGCATTTAGAAAGTTTAATTTTTAAACCAGCATCACTAAGCTTTTGTAAGAGTAAGTCTAATTTCCTGAGATGATCCTTAATATTCTTCGTTGCGATTATAATATCGTCAAGATAAACAAATATTCCTTGTCCTAAAATTCCGGACAATATGTAATTCATAAGACGCTGGAATGTGCCTGGGGCTGTCCTCAGTCCCATTGGCATTCTTGTATATTGGTAATGGCCTCTGTTTGTGGAAAAGGCAGTGTATTTACATGACTCCTCCGAAACCGGGATCTGATAATAGCCATTTAGGAGATCGATGGTTGAGAATATGTTATTCTCAGGTCCAATATTCTGTAGAACGTCGCTTAGCAATGGCATGGGAAATCGGTCTGGGATTGTGTGATTATTTAGTTTACGGTAATCTACTACCGCACGCATTTCTCCATTTCGTTTGGGCACGAAGAATAATGGGGCATTCCATGAGGAGACTGAAGGCTTAATGATTCCAAGTTTTAACATTTCATCGACATACTGATTTGCAAGTGTACATTGGGAGTGTGGGATGCGATAAGCTGGTAGGAAAATTGGTGGTGTTTCTGGGTGCACATTAATCATGTGATTAATCAGGTTAGTACACCCTAATTGTTCTCCGGGTAATGCTACGGTGTCCCTGTGTGTTTCCAGCAGGGTTAACAAATCATTTTCTTCATCAAATTCACCTGAGTGAATTAAATTCTCTTTTATTCTTTTTCTATCCGTAGATTTTATCTCACTTGTCACTGCAGCTATAACTATTTCCTTCACAGGGGCGGGACATTTTTCAATATTAACTATGCAAGTCCCCTTTTTCAACTGAACTTCCCCATTCATGTGATTGATTATGAATATCTGAGTTTGCCCTTCGTCGTTCATCTGACATAATGCGTTTTCTACTGACAATCCCTTTACATAATTCTTCTAAGACAAGGACAGTACTATTCCGTAATTTGCTCTTTATGGTAACTTTCTTGTAGGAATTAGGTGGTATAATAAATCATTGGTGAGATGAGCTGGAAAAATTTATAAATCAGTACTGTTATCTGGGTCACTAATTCTGGAGGATGGGGCTGGTGGTGGGAGTGGATCTATACACTCATCTGTTTGTGTATGTTTGTTTAAGCCTATAATATTGCCAATTCTTTTTGGTTCTCTTTTACTAATCGGTGAGGGCTCTGAAGGTATTTCCTCTATGAATTCATTGTCAAAGTCTATTCCATTCATTTGTGGGAGTATAGTTATGTTCTCTGCTCTCATGGATCTTAAGCCCAGTAACATATGAGCTTTAATTGCTAAGTTTTCAACGATATAGAAAAATGCAGAGAATGGTCTTGTAGTCTCTGTGAAACTGATATTTAATCTTATCACACCTTTCACTGTAATTTGTTTTCAATCTACCGTATATAAATCTAAATCAGCTTCATCCAGAAAAGTTACTTTCTTCTTATTTTTAAGAATTCTATTTATCTCTTCATGTGTTATTAAGTTCACTGGAGAGCCTGTATCTAAAAATAAGGAAACTTTTTGATCCTTACATACAGCTGGTATCAAGATACACTCATTTCCCAACATGCCTCCTATGTGAATTTTAGACTTGTTTTTCTTTACGTTTGTTCGTTTTTTGTCATGACTTGGTCTTCCCCCGATTTGAACATAGACACAATTTTTTCTACTGTTTTGCAGTCACTGGTCCAGTGCCCTTGGTATCTATGATGCCTACAGTAAGGACCAAATCCTTGTGTCTTTTGTCTGTCCTCTTTTGCTTTGATAAAGCATTCATACCTTGTGCATCCTGGTTTTGCACAATAATGACATAGAATGGACCTATCCCTTAACTGTGACCTACGAGGTGACTTCCCATAGTAGTGTTGTTTATGGCACGAGACCTGCTCGGGCTGCGCGAAAACTTATGGAACTGTCTGTAGCCTGGTGTTTGTGATCGAGCCCTCGTCACGTTTGGTTGTTTGCTCTGCCTGCTTTCGGGTCGCGATCGATTTTGTTCTCTGTTTGGGGTCGGTGTAGATGTTTTCACAGCTGATACTGTCTCAGGTAGTCTCATTCTACTAGAATGTGTGGGTGTGTCGACCATACCTGCTTTACTGCACTGCATCTCTACCTCGTTCATTAAGTCTAGTAAGCACATGCCTGGGGTGTACGCGATCGTCTTGGCGATCTTAAGGCTGGTAGTATTAAACAACCTCTTCCCCTTCCCGCAAAGCATCTTCGTGAAGAGGCTCTTCCCAGTTTGATACCTTTAAACCCAGGCCGAACAGCCTTTTCCCAGGAGACTACGGAAGGGTTGGTATGCTGCGGGGGTGCTCTCTGGGAGAGAAATCGTGAGATTGGTACGCCGGAGGAGCGCATGTTTGCCGTTATCTGTTTTATGTTTACTCTCTCGTGTGATATATTGCGAAAATAATATGCTAAATCTGGTAAACAACGTCTCCGAAGCAGTCCAATGGTAGGAAATAGTTTTAATACATGATACTTTAATACTTGAGAGGGAGTCCAATGGTGGTTAGGATTACGGCAACTAGAATTTAGCGGTTTTGTTTGGTGGTTCAGTTAGGTTAGAAATAGGTTAGTTTAGATCAGGTCAGGTTATCTAACAGACTTGTACACCATTCCACTTTTACTGTCTTCAGAAAGGTAAGCACGTGGTATAATTTAAGGCAGTGATTAGGATTACGGCAGTTAGAATTTAGCGGTGACTTCCGTAATCCTTACCAGGGTTAGGATTACGGCAGCTAGAATGAAGTTGTTTGGTTTGGTCGTTCAGTTAAGTTAGAAACAGGTTAGGTTAGGTCAGGTCAGTTTTAGTCAGGTTAGGTTAATACTGCTACAGTTCAGCTTCACCCGCTTGAATTTAGCGGTCATGTTTGGTTTTTCTGCTGTGTTAGAAATATGTTAGGTAAGGTTATTTAGGTTAAGTTATGGCTACCGTAAAAAGCAAGTGATTAGGATTACGGCAGCTAGAATTTAGCGGCGATAGTAGTACCCAAACCACGGCCTTAAATATACCACGTGCTAGCCTTTCTGAATTCAGACAATAGTGAAAAGTGGAATGGTTTACAAGTCTGTTACATAAAGTGCTCTCGGAAATAAGCTGTGAAGTTGCCTGGATCACCACTGTATGAGACACAGGTAACTTGGGAATGATAGAAGTCAACGACTGGGCTGTGCGCATGTAGCAGTCCCTGAGCTCTATAGTGGTAGCAGTAGTTTGATCGTAAACGGGTAGCACCAGTCTCCTAAAAGTCTGTAAATAAAGATAGTATCACACACAAAAAAAATGATAACAAACATTTAAAAATTTGCAAATGCATTTTGTGAATGTAAAGGTACTAACTAGATACTTGAATATGATATCAGCATAAAAAAAGATACGAAGATATTTGGGAAGAGGCGGGTGATGCTCCTGCTTCATATTCCAGTACTTTTAACCCCGAGAGACCTCTTTGCGCGCCGTATGAGGAACCTCTTCGCTTTAAAACTACGGCTGGCGCGACGAAGAGCTTGCTCGTGCGAAGAGGTAGTTTAATACTACCAGCCTAAGGGTCCTATCAGGTAATTTACACAAGGGAGCTACATAACCAATGATGTCCACGACGAGGTCTGGGGACATCTTTCCATCATCTGATAATCAAATTTGAGTTTTCCGAAGTAACTAACAATGTTCTTTTGATTGTGGAGACATGAGCAGTTATTTCACTGAGCACATGGTTTGTAGTGTGCTCCCTTACAAGATCTACAATCTTATGTAATTCTGGAATTATACCTGGCAAGAAGTTCATACCTCCAGAAAATTTCTTTAAAAATTCAGTTTTAAATTCATCATATGTCCCAGCTTTAAGAAGCTTGTCCGATCGCAATAAATTGCTTGCTGGACATCTTTCCTGGCTTATGCAAGATGAAAAAATGGCAATTTTCTCTTGTTCATCGAGTATGTGGCGCTTGATGAACATTTGTTCGCACTGACTGACTAATGAAATAACATCAATGTGATCATTTACTGTGCCAGAGAATTTTGGGGCAGTTTTATCTTCATGGTACACGTACACATGGGGTGGGGTTGTTAGATCCGCGGTATTTGTTTCGTGATTGATTTTCACTGTTTGCTCTGTTAATTTAACATTGACTTGTTTATCGTTGTGTGAGGGAATGGTGGAATATATTCGGCCGGAACGGTGAACCCTGTTAAGTGTATTGGCATATGTGTGCAAGTCAGCGACAAAGTCCTCACTTGCTACATCAGAGGGGGTTTCCCACTCATCATCTGGAACTGCTGTATTTATTTCTTGGTCTTTAATTTGTAGTGAGGTTTGTACAAGGGGTGTGTTGCCTTGGTGCTCTCCTAATTGTGAATCTGTTGTTGTGGCTAATTGTGTGTCATCTGGTATTAACGTGGGTGGTGGCGAAAATATCCCTGTCATTAAGATATGGTGTTATGAAATATGCCTTTTGGTTATTTATGTCCTAACAAAATAGATGAGTAAATGAGTTGAAATGAATGATAGATAGTGAGTGTATGAGTGTAAATATAGAAATAAATAAAGAAGTTGAATATAGCTAATTTTAGCACTGAGAAGAAATGAGTAAGTATAATTTTACCCACTTGATACAGATCGTAGAGGTGTGTCGATGCAAAAGTCGATCTTGGAAGAAAAATGCAGGGTTGATTGAAGATCTCTTGATAATTCTAGTGCTGTGTTGATGGACGATATTACTCAGGAAATTCCATGGCCTGGTGCTTGTGGTGGTTAACAGCTGTCACAGGCAAACCTCAGCATAGAACGTCGAATTTGCAACTCAATACTGTGGAAATAAATGAGTATGAGTAGGAGCTATGTGAATAATGAGTAATGAGTAGTGGGTGAGAAGTGCCTGGTGTCAGTCACACGTTGCTTGGCGTGGCAAACTCGCGTTGTGATGTCATCTCAGCACATGGTGACGTCGGCTTCCCACACTGGTAGCTGTGGTGAATACTGAGTAGCGATGCGTAAGCTGGGTGAAGCAAGGTGAGTAAGTTGCGTTATAAATGTGGCTCTGGTGTTTTGCTGCGTGTCTTGACCTCTGCGTCAGCGATGGAGGTAGGCAGGAGAGAGTGGTGGGGGTTTGTTTGCTTGTTGCTTTGGTCTTTTCCTCTTCTTTACTTGCTTTGTTTTTTATTCTTCTTGCTGCTGCTTGAAGTTATGTGAAGATTATAGAGTTGTTTTGTAGACTTGTAGGCTATTTGCATTGTAGGCTGTATTTTGTAGGAATTCACTGTAGAACTGAAGCTAATCTTGTAGAGTCTCACCTGCTTTTGTAGAAATTCGTTTTTGATTCGGAGACTATGTCCGTAGTTCCGCTTGCCACCAAAGAATGTCGTAAAAGACTTAGAAATAATGTCATAAAAGACTTTGTAGTTACTTGTAGAGAAGTTTTGTGGTGTAGTTGTCACTCTCGATTTCTTGTAGTAGGAATTAAAGATGAATACAGGAGTTGATCTTAATTTATTATCTTCAAAGAAATGTAAGTTGAGCAGGGTATGTCTTACAGAGACAATATAATAAGTAAGTCTAGTTGAACCCCTCTTTCTTGTTCACTCTCTCCACTACCTGTCTGTTCAAATGCTAGCCTCCTTCTGAGCTCTCTTTCCTAAATTCTGGTGAAACAGGGGTCGTGTCACGTGTGTTACACTGTGGTTGGAAAGTTCCAGAAACCTGTGTGTGAGTATGTGTGTATGTCACTAGGCTTTGTTCCTCTGCTGTCTCGCTGACACACTACCTACATCATCTCCTGACATTGCTACTTCCTATGTGTCGTGAACATTTCCTCAGTTAACTTGCAAGATCATTTCCCTTTCCCAGGCTCGCATGGAGCTGTCTGTCTATCAATTTATTTATCTATTATGATTTGTAATTATAATATGGACTCATAACAAGGTATCATAAAGAAGAATATTGTATCTTTAGCCTTACGTAATGGACAGGTTGTTTGACTGTAATAAGACAGTGCTGTGTTATCAGTTCAAGGTCTGCCATTAGTGAACAAAGCCAGAGTAATCATTTGGCTCCAAGGCTTTATTACACACGATAAAATAGGTCTGCAGTTACATGAATAAGGGTTGCTTTATTGTTGTTATTATATTCTTAATAATGGCTTACGTTTACAGTAGTGCACATGTGTAACGTGCTGGTTAAAGGTAAAATACATAACGTTATGACCTAAATCAGTTGACTGGTAATGTAGTGCATTGTTAAATGTACACATACATAAAACCTTACATGCACACAGCACATGGACATTATGAATGATCAAGAAGGCTCTAGCATTGTGTACTGGCATTCATTACCATACACGTGCGGATAAAATATTGTTCTCACACACACACACACACACACACACACACACACACACACACACACACACACACACACACACACACACACACACACACACACACACACACACACACACACACACACACACACACACACACACACACACACACACACACACACACACACACACACACACACACACACACACACACACACACACACACACACACACACACACACACACACTTGATCTCCGTTTGGCCAGCAGAGACAAAGGGGAAAGTACTAAAGCATGTGTCCTTTATTCATGTTTGATTTTTTGGTACGGACACATTACACATAAATAATCTCAGCAAATAATGATGTTTTGTGTACTGAAATAAGCTGTTTGCCAAGGTCTGTATAGTTATAGTAGTAGTTGTAGACCTAGGCTCATCTCAAATGTGCATCCAGTCAACTACAGGCTGAAGTGGCCCTCCTGTCAGGGAAATAGGTGGGGAGTTGAGGGATGTTTGTACAGCCAGGCAGTGGAATTGACAGGTTATAGAGTGCCACCCCAAGAATGCATCCCTCTAATCTTTTAAATTCATTGTGTCCAGGCATCTCAAAATGAACGGATCATGAATTTGACTCTCTTATCTTATTTTTGTTGAGCTTCTAGCCGTTAGATCCTTCTTCCTTACATAAAAAGGAGAGAGAACACCAGTCTATCACAAAACAGTCCTTCATACTTTTTCTGTCCCCATTCTGCCCTGTTTGCCCTGTAATCATTTATTCCTATCACCAGGGCCCTTTTTTATTTACTTGATTCATTTCCTTATATGCTGCTATCAGAGGCACATTTTGGTGCTCCCTTAAACCCCTCAATACATTTTTCTTGAATGAGTAACAGAGTGGCTAGCAATACTGGTATAGAGAGAGAGAGAGAGAATAATACAAAAGGTAAAATGAGTACCTAGGAAAGTTGTGTGGTTACCCAGATGATAGAGTGCCCTTGTATCCCAGGATGGTTTAGGAAATGCCACAGACACAAAGGTCAGTTGCACAGAGGAGCACTGCAGCGTAATTATCTCTGTATCTATCAGACTGTCTGTCAGGCTGTCCATTTATTCTTCTGTCAGACTTCCTGTTTATCTACCCAGCCATTTTTTGATCCATTATTGCCCCCAGTTTACAAATAGATAGGGAGCTGTACTTGGTGGCCAACTGTAGGGGTCGGAAGGAAGGGGAAAAGCTAGGACAGAAGGAAATAGCTTACTAGTAAAATGATCGGGGTTGGGTAGGAGGTGGTGTTCCATAATTTTCAAATACCCCCTCAAAGTATGGAGATGGTCTGTCTGAGTGAGGAAATAGCATTGGTTGACTAAAGAATCAAGGCTAACCCTCTGTACATATCCCTTGATATGTGGACCCCCAAATTTAGCATTTTACCCTCCCAAAACGCCTCCCGGTAGTCGTAAAAATTGAAATCCAACACAGGAGACCAAATATATGGCTTTTTATTTACAGGAGACAGTAGGCATAAACAGCAAAATAGTTCTTAACAGCAAACATACATTTCAGATAGAATAATGCTAGGATTTAAGTCCATAATGTTGAGTTTGAGGGAGTCGAAGTCCACAGTTTGTGGCATGGTACATATCCTGTTTACAGACAGTTAGTTCTGCTGGCTCAGAATTGTGTCCATGGCTTGACTAAAGTCATTCAGGGTCACCTCTGCATTACAGGTAATGTTATTAAGATACAGCTTAAGATTGGCTGCATACATGTTCATTGGCAGCTTCTTGTGGTCTTTCATCAACCGGAACAGATCACTGGACTTTGGGAGGGAGAGTGATGTGTCCCGGGCATAGCGAACCTCCAGGTAGAGCCGTCCTACCTTGATGCCCTCATCTATGTAAGTGGCTGCAACATATCAGCTTCCAGCAGCTGATGTCAAAGGGCCTCCCATTCCCTTCGGTATATCAAGGTCTTTGTTTCTCCGACGATCTACCGCTACATTAGCAATCTCCTTGTCTTGTAAGCCCTGCTTCTTCAGTTCCTCTTGCTTTGTGTTATGCCAGCATGATTTCTGGCCTCCTTCCTCCTTTCCTGATCATGCTGCCATTGTTCCTGAAAGACTCTGGTTGTCTTGGGCCAATGAGGTCTGAAGATTTGGCATTCACCTGTGCTGCAGATGCACCCCCGAGCTGTTTGGTAGCCCTTCCTGACACCTCATAGTTAACATAGCTCACACTGCACCCTGCATTCAGGTTGTGGACTGGTGCCTTCTCCAACATCTTTGGATCCATCTGAGTGACAACTTTCTGCAGACAGGTCACAGTCTGCAAAGCTGAAGATATTACCCTTCTGCCTCTGAAAGCCAGTAGCCAGCTTGGGGATGACCATCTTCAGGAGCCTGATTACCTCAGGTTGGAATGAGGTTGCTACTTCAAGCATGCCACTGCAGATGTCCTCATCATACTTTGTATGCTGGAACCTTTCCTGAGGAACAAACTAGAATGCTGGTTGCTCTGTCTACAACAAGATGACTGGCACTACATCCCCCAGTTCCTGGTATAGCTGTTGATATGCTGGCATGATCTTGCTGTGTGTTGTTTTTCAGCAGATGTCATCAGAGACAGGTGTGGTTCAGTCAGATGAAGTCCAAGACCACCGGCACAGTACATCACCTTCAGGAAATCCAAGTCCAGAAAACACCTCACAATGCAGGCCAGCTGATTGGTAACATACTCATACTTCTGCAGATAGGATGCCACAGTAGCCAGATAGTACAGACTGATAGCGCAGGTCATTGTCAAGTGATTGAATGCTCATCCTTGAGGCTGACAGACTTGTTTGATGATGGGGCTGTGTGGAGGTCAGATTCATGCCACTTGTCCCATGATTTGTGATCAAAGTCATGATAAGTTGAGTCATGCAGTCCAGGGCATGTTCAGTGCCACTCATTGCTGCTGCTGTTGCACTGACAAGGAAGTTTTAGTAATCTTGTCTCTACCCAGTGTGTTCTCTATTTCAGCCTATTGCTTGGTAATGACCCTGTTGAACATCAGAGTTGGTGCTCATTACAGAACAGATGATCATGAATGTGCTCAGAATCCAGACTATCTGCCGTGGTTCATCCACTTTGATATTGTGAGCTTTTTTAAATAATGTGAGGAAGAAGGAACCAAAGGCCATGAGCACGCAATTATTGTTCCTTCCAAGAGAAAAACAAAATACAAGAGAGAGCCAAATTCAAGATCCGATCATTTCGAGATGCCGGAACACACTGTTTAAAAGACTGGAGATCATAGGAAGCAGGAAATACAGACAGAGGGAGACAGTTCCAGAGTTGACCTGTTGCATAAATGAAGGACTGGGAGTAACGGTTAACTCTTGCGTTAGAGAGTTGGACAGAAAAGGGATGAGAGTTTGCTGCCAGATGTGTGCTACGTGCCCGTCATAGAGGTGGAGGAATGCATGCAGTCAGTTCAGAGGAGCAGAGATCATTGAAGTAGCGATAGAAAAGAGATAAAGATGCAACAGTGCGGCAAAGAGACAGAGGTTGAAGGAGTCAGTAAGAGGAGGAGAGTTCATGAGACGAAAAGCCTTTGACTCCACCCTATTGAGAAGAGCTGTATGTGGGGAGCCTCCCCACACATGAGAGTTGTACTCCACACAGGGACGGATTAAACCCCTGTATAGAGTCAACAATTGTGCAAGGGTAAAGAAGGAACGGAGTCGGCTTAGCACACCTAATCTCTTGGAAGCAGATTTTACAAGAGATGTAATATGATCTTTCCAAGATACGTCCCGAGTTAATGAAACCCCAAGCATGTTCAAGGATGATGCAGGATTAAGCTGAATATTATTAAACATTAGTGTGTATACCTGTGGAAGATTTTGTCGGGTTGACAGGTGTAAAAACTGAGTCATTGATGCAATAAAAACAACCAGATTATTTTTACCTCGGTCAGAGATACGAACCAAGTCAGACAATAGGCGTGCCATAGCCTCATCCCTTGTTTGCTGAGATGGAAGTTGCGGGAACCAAATGGAAAGGTGAAGGGTGGAGTCATCAGCATATGAGTGGATAGGATTAGATGTACAGCTTAGAAGGTCATTGATTAATAAAAAAAAGAGGGTTGGTGATAGGATGGAGCCCTGAGGAATCCCACTGTTAATAGATTTAGGAGAACGATGGCCGTCTACAACAGCGGCTATAGAACGACCTGAAAGGAAGCTAGAGATGAAGGCACAGACAGAAGGATAGAAACCGTAAGAAGGCAGCTTGGAAATTAAAGATTTATGCCAGACTCGATCAAAAGCCTTTGAGATGTCAAGTGCAATGGCAAAGCATTCACCAAAGTCCCGAAAGGAGGATCACAGAGTCAATTTTCTCAAACAGAGTTTTGGCTGCAACACCACTTGCTGCCTCCTGAATTTCCAGGACCACCGCCCAGAGAGCAGCTAAGTTCTTTCTGGACTCTGAAGCAATGCTTAGTGTGGGCAGTGACCTGTATTTTCCGTTAATGGTGATACCCTGAACGGAAAATGACCCAGCACCCTGCTTCTTTGAGCCATCATCAGAATAGGTCACCATGACTTGTTCATCAGAGTTTATGATCTTGACAGTCTCATCTAGTGTGCACACCTCAGTGCTCTAGCTTCCTTCCCTGACTCTCTTGGATTCTGGCAGGGTGTCCAAATCAGTGACCTGTTGGTTATCGTGTGCCTTCCAGTTTGTGTCAAACATGCGGTTTCCAACTGTGATGACGGCTGTAGCAGCCGTCATCACACATGTAGTAGCAGCTCTCCAGTTTATAAACACTCACAATACAGTCATTACTCATTTTACAATGTTTTGGTTTACAATATTTCGCTACAACGATAATAGAAAAGTTCCACCCCAAAATTCGATTTACAATAAATTTTCTGCTATAACGATTTTGCCATCTGTTGTGGCAAACAGTTTTTCTACTTTTTATGCATTTCTGTAAGTCTGGGCACATTTTAACCGACATAGCTGAGTTCCTGGACATCAAAAACATATATTTAGACACCAAAACAATATTTTCATGTGAATTAGAAGCAGAGATTGAGGCATATTGTCTTTGATTATACCTTCATTTTTGGTGAAAAAAGTTGCATGTATATGTCGGGTTCAAAGGCCATTTACTGGAAATTGACCACTTATCCAGATGTCTACCCAAGATTTTTCTGAACCTTAGATGGTATACTTGATTAATCTGAGAGTAATTTTCTGCCTCTCCTATGCATGCAAACCACCCCCCAGCTCCAGTAGGGTGGAGTCAAAGGTTTTTCGTTTCTTTAACTCTCCTCCTCTTACTGGCTCCTTTCAACCTGTCTCTTCACCACATTGTTGCATCTTTTTCTCTTTTCTGTCGCTACGTCAGTGGTCACTGCTCCTCTGAACTGTCTGCTTGCATCCCCCTACCTCTACGACGGGTGCGTATCACTCGGCTAGCAGCAAACTCTTATCCCATTTCTGTCCAGCTCTCTAATGCAAGAGTTAACCGTTACTCCCAGTCCTTCATTTATGCAACAGGTTAACTCTGGAACTGTCTCCCTTTGTCTGTATTTCCTACTTATTATGATCTCTAGTCTTTCAAACACATTGTGTCCACGCATCTCGAAATGAACGGATCTTGAATTTGGCTCTCTTTTGAATTGTTTTTGTTTTGTTTTTTCTTGGAAGGAATAGTTTGTGGGCTCCTGGCCTTTGGCTCATTCTTCATTGCATTAAAAAAAATAAATAATAAAAAAAAAATGTGGCACAGGGAGTATTATGGAGGCTTGGTTTCTGGATGGACTCCGGATATGCTTCAGTCCAACCAGTTGACAGTCACCATAGAAGGCTGCACATCACCCCATCATCTGGTTATATGGTTACCACCCAGCATTGTAAACAGTTTCCTCAGTTACAGGAAACCATTAGGCTTGTCACCCAGTGTAGAGCCACCTGCACGGGAAAAATAATAAAATGTGACAGGATGGCACTGGAGAAGTAGGAAGAGAGGACACACGGAATGAGAAAGGGGAAGGATGAAGTAGGTGGGACTATATCAAGGGAATGAATGATGGTTGTGGATTTGGAGAAGGCATTTGATAGAGTTCCATGGGTGATAGTAAAAATGAGCTGTGAGAGGCCAAGGATGAGATGGGGGAATGGAGTGGAGAGGTATATGAGAGAGGGGTGTGTGAGCTGGGAGCAGGGCAGTGAAATGGCGGGGGACAGGGCGACACGGAGACAATTTGTTTGTGGCCACCCCTTACGGGATTAAGGCGTCTGGCAGTAGATAGATAGATAGAGAAAACTGTATCTAAATGGATTGTCAGGTTGACGTGAAATTTTATGAATGGGCAGCTGCTGTACATGTGAGAGTGAATGGAGAGTTATGTGAGGAATTATCAAGTTCATACTGGCGTTCACATGAAGCAGGAATAACAGGGGGCCTATTGCCACATGTTAAGGTTACCTATTCATTTATTACCATAAGGGGTGGCCACAAACAAATCACCTCCATATTGCCCTGTCCCCTGCCATTTCATTGCCCTGCTCCCAGCTCACACCCCCCTCTCTCATATACCTCTCCACTCCATCCCATCTCCTTGGCCTCCCTCTCCCTCTTCCTCCCCTCCACCTCACTCGTATACACTCTCCTCATCAGTCTCTCATTCTGGTGAGAAAAAAAAGAGTGGATGTGAGGCTACAAAGATTTAACAAACATGTGAGAAAAGAATAGACAGGATTATCTCCCACCCTCCACACCATCCAGGAAGGGAGGGAGGCAGGAAGAAAGGTAGGGAAGTGTTCTTAAAATGATCAAGCATTAGAATTTTTTATAGGAAAGGGAGAAGCTGTGCATTAAATAATCACTAATGTACACTTATAAATAAAAAAATAAAGTTTCAATATGTAAGTGTCTGACCCATAGGGCATGATTTATTTATTTATATTTTTATAGCCAAGATTGAGGTCATAGTAACAGACATTTACAGGAAGTCATACATTACCAGCAGATTCCCTTTGACCTTGTCTGTTTATCTACCTGTATCTATCTGTATAACTTACCAGACACGTTAATCCTTCAAGTGGTGGCCACAGACAAATCGCCTCCATGTCACTCTGTCTTCTGCCATTCACAAATCCTCTGATATCTCTCACCACTCCATCCCACCATCTTAGCCTTAGTTTCCCCTAATACCTCACTCATACAGTCTCCTGGTCAGTCTCATTCTCTGTTCTCCACATGACTGAACCATCACAGAGTATTTCTCGTAACATTTTCAGTCACATCCACATCACAGTGCTTGTCACCTTCATCATTTGTCATTGTTTTTCCATATAATTCCACATGCACCTCTCATATACATTTTTTCACTCCACATGCTCCTCTCAGATAACATTTTTTCACTCTTTGCCACTCTTCCACTGCTCTCACCCTTGACCTGTGTCCTTTCACCAGGGATGAGACCAGCATGTTAACCCTGTGGAAGAGTCTGGTACTACCCAAGCTTGAATAAAAGTTCCATAGCAAGAGGGGAAGATCCTGCCACGTCAAAGGATATTTCACAAACGTGTTAACCTGCACCGTAGAAGCCTTCAAGCCGAAATCAGACGCCTTCCTGCGAAAGATGGGAGACACACCACCTCTTGCCGCATACTGCGACAGGCTAGGGTATTTGCAAGAATATATTGATGCCACGGGACTGCGTAACTGAGGCTTAGTGGCTGAGATCTCCATAGGGTGTCATAAGGTAAGGCTAAGCTTCACTTCCATATGATAGAGTAGGGATCATTGTACTGTAATAAAGTTTCTCCCTCTTTCTCTCTATCTCTATCTGTTTATCTATCTACTTGTCTTTTTCTCTCTCTCTTTGTCTTTCTAACCTCACTTCCCTATTCCTTTTGACCTTCTACTATCTCATATTCTCCATCACACAGTGTCAGTCATCAGTAAACTCCATGTAGGGTTATTGCCTTAGGTGTGCTGTGTGGCAGATCATCTGTGCTGCACCATCTATCTATCTATCTATCTATCTATCTATCTATAGCCCGACGCCCTAATCCTGCAAAGGGTGGCCACAGACAAAACGCCTCCAAGTTGCTCTGTCACCTACCATTTTACTGCCCTCCCCTCAACTCACTCCCCCCTCCCTCGTATATCACTCAACTCCATCCCTCCACCTCATCCTTGGTCTCTGCACCATACTGTCACATATAAACAGACTGTCAGGATTATAAAACGAAAGCAAAAAAACTTATATTTATGGAGGGGTAAACAGCACCCTTAGAAACCAAACTGTTTGTGCAGGTACATGGCCGAAAATTCTGGTCAGTACCTGGTGTGACTAGTTTCGTTTTTGAAGGCTCCAACGTGCATGTGTCAGCCTTGGTCACCTAATGGTGGCTCTCCTTGCTGCTCAATCTCTGGCAGCCTCCCTGTTCAGTCCCTTAACCCTGAGGTCACACTTAATGACCTTGTCCCAGGTCCTTTTTGCTGTACCCCTTGCAACCCCACCCCTAAAATTAACTCTTCTCACTTTCTGCACCCAGTTATCATCCCCCATCCTCTCCACATGCCCAAACCACCTCAATCTACCTCTCCTCATCACAACACAAATACACTCCAGTCCCATCCCACCTCAACTCTTCTGTCGTAAACCTAGCTACCCCAGGCTTTGCACTCAGGGATGCACTGCACATTCACCTAATCATTGCCATTTCTGTACATTTAAACCTGTGAATATCCTCTTCCTTTGCTGCACAGGTCTCACTACCATACAGCATTACACTCGTCGCACATGTTGCATACAAAGACTCCTTAGCTCATGTGAAATCTTTTGTGATTGAAAGTGTTTTGAGAAGTACTTTGATGTGGTTTGGCCAAGTGGAAAGGATGGAGAATGAGAGACTGGCTAGTAGAGTGTATGAAAGTTAGACTGGCTGAAAGAGTGTGTAAGAGTCTGAATAGCTGGAAGAGTTTTTTTTTTTTTTTTTTTTTTTTTTATGCGAGGAAGAAGGAACCACAGTCTGAGCCCACATTAATGTTCCTTCCAAGAAAGAAACAAAAACAATACAAAAGAGAGCCAAATTCAAGATCCATTCATTTCGAGGTGGAAGGGGAGACCAAGAATGAGATGGAGGGATGAAGTGGCGAGATGTATGAGACAGAGGAGTGTGAGTTAGAGAAGGGTAAACCAAGTAGAAGAGGACAGGGCAACATGGAGATCTGTTTGAGTCAGGTGGAGGGGGAGACCAAGGATGAGATGGAGTGGAGAGAGATCGGAGAGCGGATGTTGAGTTGCAGGGAGGTCAGTGAAATAGCAGAGGACAGGGCAATATGGAGATTTGTTTGTGGTCACCCCTAATGGGATTAAGGCGTCTTGCAACAGACATCAGATGAGTTAAAGCTAAGGACTACTGTAAGCCCCCAATGTTGCACAAATGAACCTGTGTGTGTGTGCAAATTTTAAGGGTACAAATAAATGAGAAAAGTAATCTTGAAGTATAAACACACCCTCAGTAGTTGTCTAAATTATACCCAACAAGGAGATATCATGTAGATGGTTAGTTCTGCACTTTCTAAGGTAAAAATATAGAAGTGATCTTTTTTTTTTTTTCTGTCTTTGTATGCCCACCATGTCATACATAATTAGGGATTTTTTAGTTTCATCATGTAAGTTGATTATTGTTGCAACAGGAGTTAGGGTATAAAAATGTACATGAAAACATTATTGTGATGAGGATTGATAGATTGAGATGGTTTGGGTATGTGGAGAGGATGGAAGATGACAACTGGTATGGTGAGAGATGTTGATGAAGAGTTGAGAGGAAGGATGGAACTGGAGTGTATTGATGTTGTGATGAGGAGGGGTAGCTTGAAACGGTTTTGGCATGTGGAGAGGATGAAAGATGACAACTGGGTGTGGAGGGTGAGAGGTGTGAACGTTGAGGGTAGAGTTGAGAGGAAGGATCGGACCGAAGTGTATTGGTGTTGTGATAAGGAGGGGTTGATTGAGATGGTTTGGGCATGTGGGGAGGATGGAGGATGGCAATTGGGTGGGGAAAGTGAGAAGTATGAATGTCAGGTAGGGTTGTGAGAGGCAGACTGTAAAAGACCTGGGACAAGGTTATAGAGTGTGACCTCAGGGATAAGGGACAGAATAGGGAGGCTGCCAGAGATCAAGTAATGTGGAGAGTTGTCATTAGGTGACCAAGGCGAATGTATACAATCAGGTTGGAGCCTTTACAAACAATATGATATGACACAATCTTATTGCACTTGCACTTGCCAGTATGATGCTTTAAGTGTATTAAGGGGTAAATCTACCAGGCATCGCCCCCTTTTGTGTGTGTGTGTGTGTGTGTGTGTGTGAGAGAGAGAGAGAGAGAGAGAAAGAGTGCTAAGTCTGTTCCTGAATGTTGTTAAGTCTGATTCCATTATTTGTTTTGAAAGACACATTAATTCAGTCTATGGTGACATTTTTTTCACTTTGTAATATGTAATCTCTCAAATGCAAGAGCTAACCATTACATTCAGTACTTCATGTATGCAACAGGTCAACTCTGGAACTGTCTTTGTATTTCCTACTGTCTGTGATCTTTAGTGTTTTAAATACAGTGTGTCCAGGCATCTTGAAATGTTTGGGTCTTGAATATGGCTTCTGTTATCGTGTTTTTATTTTTTCTTGGAGGGAACAATCTTGTGGGCTTGTAGCCTTGTGTTCCTTCTGTGCATTTAAAAAAAAAAAAAAAAAAAAAAAAAAAAAAAAAAAAAAAAAAATTATCAATCTATTGCCAGATGCCTCCAGGGGTGACCACAAACAAATTGCCTCCATGTCACCCTGTTGTTGTCCCCAAATGATATTGTTCTTGATGCCACCAGATACGTTTCTTACCAGGTAAACTTAAGGTTCAGAAGGAAAGGACTAATTGTATAAATATATTTTTCAGGTGCATGAGTTGATTGTCACCCGTGGAAGCTGCCTAGAGAAAGGCGGAAACAAGAAGAAGAGGAATCCCCAGCTAACTTGAAACTGTAATGGACGTTAACCCCAACACCTGCCTGTAGAATGTGGTAAGTGTGTGAATGTGATGCCTCTTTGTTCTTGTTATTGCTTCAGGCCCATCAGGATATGAATCTTTGTGTGTGTGTGTGTGTGTGTGTGTGCATGTGCACGTGCGCACGCTTATAGTGAAGGTATGTGTGGCATGTTACCATAGGGCACGTGTGGTTTTGTTGCTTTCATGTATCTCGGTTTGTTTATCTGTGGGTGAAGCGATGAAAGTGAATCAAAAGGTAGATTATGAAATATAGTGGACCGCAGGCTGATGTTGCTTTTCTCCTGCAGTCCACCATCCTATCTCTCTGTCTATCTATTACCAGACGCCTTAATCCCATAAGGGTTGTCCACAAGCAGATCGCCTCCGTATTGCCCTGTCCCCTGCCATTTCACTGCCCTGGTCCCAGCTCACACCCCTCTCTCTCATATACCTCTCCACTCCATTCCTCCATCTCATCCTTGGCGTCCCCCTCCCTCTCCTCCCCTCCACCTCACTCACATACATTATCTTCATTAGCCTCTCACTCTCCATCCTCTCCACCTTCCTCCTTATTTGAAATTGTGGGTTGAGGGAGGTTGTATATTAGTGTCACCAGGTGAAGGCATCCCTCTTTAGCATCAGTTCTTTTTTTATTTTAATATACACAGTTAGTGGATTTATACAAACCAAGGATGAACATTTTTTTTTTTTCCATCATCCTCCATGCAGAGATAGGGAAGGTGTTGAGGGATGTTTAAATACCTGGGCAGCTCCACCACTCTCACACATCAGTGCCACCACATGAAGGCACCTTAGGCTAAGTAAAGGAAGTCTAAGTATTGGACCTTATGTTGTATATGTGTTGGTCAGGAAATTATATTCATCTTGGACATGTGTTAGGAATGTAATAATGGATGGTAGTGAGACATGGGCAGTAAAGGAAGAGGATATTCATTGGCTCAGACATACAGAGGACAGTGATTAGATGGATGTGTTGTGTGTTCTTGAATGCTACGCCTGGGAGGGCTAGGTTTACAATGGAAGAGTTGAAAGTAAGGAAGGGACTTGAATGTACTTTTGATTTCACTTCTGTAACCCAGGAACACACTTACACCTGTGAGTGGTAACCATTTTTGTGAGGTGAACCATTTTATGAGGTGAAGTGGAGCCAACTATGGTGCTCCTGTTAACTGAGTGGAGAGATGTAAATGGGTCATTCCATCGTGAGAAATGTTATATTCAAAGATAAGTTACTGATCTACTCTCACTTGTATTATGTAGGCAATATAAATAAATGCTGTTTGGAAGGTATACTACCAACACCTCACAATACATTATGCCATGGTCAGATTATTCATATGTTTTTATTCTGATTTAATATAAATTTTTAAAAGTGGCGTGAGAAACGTTACGGTGATGCTACCCCACATTTTACTTTGCGTGAGTATTTTCAATAACTCTGTGATTTTACTGGTTAGGTCAAGAAGTGCTTTATATCAGTCATATGTCAGTGTATGAAGATCATAATCATAGCCAGCAAATTCTATTTCCCCTAAGAATTTTGCTACTGTTAAGGAAAATGTGACCGTGAGACACGTAACAGGAAAAGTGAGAAACGTTACTTGTGCGATTTATATTTCTCATATAATTACAAAATCATCTTTTATGAAGGTTACGGTAATTGTATCACAAAACAATGTAAGTCATGTATTAATGTGAAACACGATAAATTAACCAAAACATGATTCTTGTAAACCAGGGTTGGGGGTGATGCAGTGGAAAAGAACAATGTAATTTTGAATATTATGAACAGAAATTACCTTATAACATGTAGGTAACCCTACAGCCAGTAAGAGATGTGAAAGTTACATGATAAGCTTACCTGTATATCACAACAGCGATATAAACAAGACAAAGATCAACTACTTGCTCATCGAAGATGGAAAATTCATCCTTTTAGACTAATTAATTGAGGAAGGAAAGTTCACCCCTTTGAATGTGCATGTCATTCTTGACACAGGAGGAGTTGGCAATACCTGCACAACCATATCCTGTGAGATCTTGTCTCTGTCCAGGTTGTCAGGAAAATGAAACTGACTATCACCCATATTTACAGTGCCTCTCTTTCTTAAATAATTAACTTCAAACATGCCTGGCTCCGGAACTGATTCTACCACTGCAACATAATGCTTTGACAGCTTCTTGGTAGTGTAATGAACTAGTACATAGTTACCTGGGGATGGTTTTTGTGTTGCCTCAGTATCAGTAGTACTCTGTGGCTCAGGCTGGGACATGAATGACTGACATTTCTGCAAGAGATGGTGTACCTTCCCTATCACTGCTAGTACTGGAGTCAGATTGTGGGTCATAGCCAGTCTCCTGAAGTTAGCACTGCTTAAAAGGTGATTGGTCTGCAGTCAAATGATACAATGCTACATTACAGTGGCCAAGAGGTTTTACTGACCTGCACTGCTGAATAGATTTTGCTGCCTTACAGTTTTTCCAGATCTGTACATATCTTGACTTCTCAGTGTTTATATGTTCAGTAGACACATACATTAGTTCAGTTTTATCTGTTATTTGTTCAGCCTCCTCATAAAATTCTACAGCAGACCTTACTGTACAGTGACCTTGCAAAACTCGCTTGTAGACATTCCGTTTTAGTAAAGCCCCAATCCTATCATGAGGGCCCTTGCCATGATAACTTTCTTGAAAGTTCCATTTAGCAGTGCAGTTGTGGATGGCTTTGTAAGAGGTTAGAGCTGCCATAGAATACCTATTCTTGAAGTGGGCTGCTGCCCTATCAGTCCACAATGATACATGTGTAAAATGAATACCAGCAGAATTCAAATAATCAGCTGGAGTCATTGGAGACATGATGGTAAAGCACACTCACCAGGTACCAGTCAAAATCAATTTACTGTTTGGAAAGAATAAAAACTTAAAGATAACATACTAAATTACAAATACAGGGGTTTTATCATTGGACTTCAGTGCAGGTACTTTGATTTTTTGTTCAAAGGTGTGCGTGAGAAACTTTATATCATTTTCTGGTAACGTTCCTCACAGTGGGCATGTAACGTGTGTGACAGACCGTATGGCTTACCAGGGTTTATTTCAAAGTATCCCAGGATACATTATTAAGGCCTTGGGATGCCTGTTTATAATGTAAAGTTATGTTGGTATTCTCCAGTTTGTTAGTTGTGTATGGGAAAAATGGGGAAAAAACATGAGACACATTACTCCTGAAATACTTTCATTTAAAGGTCATGCTACATTCTGACCACAACATACAGTGTATGTAGACAACTGTAGTGTCAATCACAACTCAAATAGACACATTTTCAGTAAAACACAGTGTCAGCATTCCAAACAATAACATACTCTGGTCAATGATGTTATGAAAGTTGCTATATTCAGCACTGGTTTTTCTTTGGTGACATAACGTGACAGTTTTTTATGCAGCTCCCCAAGTTGACAGTTTAGGCTCTCTTTCTCTTCAGATTCATAAAATTCAATGATTAAGCTTTAAAATGAGGTATAATTTATATACTTTTAAGTAATTCTGATTTTGACACAAAAGGTTGACATCTTCGTGGAATTACCCAAATGTGACATCTATCCAGGAACTAAACTTTTACACTATTCCCCGCTGTCAGCCGCAAGGGAATACAGACTCAGTGCATGGGAAGGGCAGTTGCTTCCCTGCAGTTGATGGGTCTGCTCATCTAGACAGACAAGGGTTGATCAACAGCAACAACCCCTGGAGTGTGATATAGGCAGATTTCTGTAATTCTTTGTATTGGAAGGCAGATTAATTCAGCATATGGGGACATTTTTTTTGTCCCTTCAATATGTAAACTGTAGCCAGCGTATACTGTATGTGGACTGCAGACTGGGGTACTGAATTTTTATTATTATTATTATTGACTCTCGGATACGATTATGTGAAGCTACAGAACGTGGTCAATGTTTTTGTCGTATCATGCAAAGCCAGGATTCTGGGGGCTTGAATGGTGAGCAGATGGAAGCGTGGCCCATTGGACTGGGCAAATTTGGGCTGTCTGGACATTGCTACTCACCCTGCCCGGATGATGATTATGATTATCATTATAGCAAGGAGGAATACTTGGCTGCCAAGTGTAGAGCTAGAAGAGAGGTATACAGGGCGAAGTCTGAGTCACCGAGACTTTTGTTTGATAACCTAAATAGTGTGGAAAGGAAAAATATGATATTTAAGATGATGAAGTGATCAGATGAAGAGGGATAATCGGGATATTATAGGTGAGCAGTGTGTGAAGAATGATGAAGGAAGGATAGTGGTGAACAGTGGGGATATTAAAGATGCATGGAGAGAGCATTATAACCGGTTGTTGAATGAGGAGTTTGACTGGGACAGGGAAGGTTTGGAGCCAGCAGATCCAGTGTTTGGCCCTTGGCCTTTGATTGATACTGCTACTGTGAGTGAGGCAATAGGCAGGATGAAGGTGGGTAAGGCAGCAGGTGTGTCTGGGTTGACTGCCGAAATGTTGAAGGCCTCAGGAGATATAGGGGTGCGGTTAGTCACTGACCTGACAAATATGATTATTTATGAGTGAATGCCACTCAGGGATAAGTGAGGCTGGTCACTCTCATCTTAAATGTCGAGACCAACTGCCTAGCCCCGGGCTCCTACGCTTCTCATGGGGCAATGTAGGATTGGATGATGGATGGATGGTGTTGTCCCTGATGATTGGCTGAAGAGTGTAATTGTAAATGTGTATAAAGGGAAGGGTGATGACCTGGAAATAGGAAATTATAGAGGTATAAAGCTTTTAGATCAGATAATGAAGGTAATGGAGAGAGTCTTAGATGGTATGATTAGAGAGAGAGTGAATGTTGATGAGGTGCATTTTGGGTTTATGCCAGGTAGGGGGACCACTGATGCCATATTCATTGTTAACAGCTTCAGGAAAAATATATTGGTAAGGAAAGGGATCTGTATTTTGTTTTTGTTGATTTGGAAAAGGCCTTTGACAGAGTCCCTAGAGAGGTGGTGAAGTGGGCAATGAGAAGGCTTAACTAGGTGGAGTGGCTGGTTAGGGTGGTTATGGCTATGTATGTGGGTGCACGCACCCAGGTAGCACCCAGGTAAGAGTGAATGGAGATTTGAGTGATGAGTTTTCCGTGAACGTTGGTGTGCATCAGGGGTCAGTTTTGAGTCCTATGTTGTTTATCATGGTACTTGAAGCCCTCTCACATGACTTCAAAAGCAGATTCCTGTGGGAGATGTTGCATGCCGATGATTTGGTGTTGACTGCAGAGAATGAAAGGGAAACGGAGGAAGGATTTAGGAAGTGGAGGGATGGTATGGGGCACAAGGGCTTAAGGGTAACTGCAGATAAAACAAAAGTGATGATATCTAGGGTTGGTGGCGGTACTGTCAAAGACGAGGGAGAGTGGCCATGTGCAGTTTGACACGAGGGTGTGGGAAGTAATTCCATCTTGTGCGGTGTTTGTGATAAATGGGGGTGCAAGAGATGTAGTGCTGTCAGAGGTATACTGTGAGATACTGCTGATTTTATGTGTACGGCGTGTCGGGGAGAGCAGATGGAGATTGTCAGGCGTGAAAGGATTGATCTTGCTGGTGAATCTCTTGAGTGTGTGGAAGAGTTTTGTTATTTGGGAAACATGTTGTGTGCTGGAGGTGGGGCTGGAGCTAGTTCTGTGGCTAGGGTGAGAAGTGGTTGGAAGAAGTTCAGGGAGCTCTTGCCTCTCATGACATTGAGAGGACTCTTCCTACGTGCTAAGAGGTCTTTGTATGCAGCATGTGTTAGGAGTGTCATGCTGTATGGTAATGAGACCGGAGCAGTAAAGGAGGAGTATACTCACAGGCTTAGACATACAGAAATGACAATGATTAGGTGGATGTGCAGTGCGTCCCTGTGTGCAAGGTCTGAGGGGGCTGGGTTTACGATGGAAGAGTTGAGAGGTAGGATGGGACTGGAATGTATTGGTGTTGTGATGAGCAGAGGTAAATTGAGATGGTTTGGGCATGTGGAGAGGATGGGGGATGATAATTGGGTGAGGATGGTGAGAAATGTTAATATTGGGGGTGGGGTTATGAGAGGTAGACCGAGAAAGACATGGGACGAGGTCATTAAGTGTGTCCTCAGGGTTAAGGGACTGAACAGGGAGGCTGCAATAGATCGTGCAGCATGGAGAGCCGCCATTAGGTGACCAAGGCCGACTCATGCAAGCATGTTGGAGCCTTTAAAAATGAAACGATTATTATTATTATTGTTGTTATTACTATTATTATTATTATTACTACAGACTTCGCAAATTCTTACTGCCATGTAATTAAACCTTACTGTTCCCAGGTTATATTGTTCTTGCTGCTAACCAGATACTTTTGTTAGTCAAGGTTTGGAAGGAAAGGACTAATGTGTACTATTTTTTCAGGTGTGTTAATTGACCCAGCTGTGGAAACTGCCAACAGAGACAGAGAAAGGGGAGAAGAAAACCACAACCAGCTGCCAAATTAATACCAACCAGCTGCCCAGTCACGTTAATACCAACCATCTGCCTCCACTCTCAGGTAAGCGTCCTATTGTGACTTTTTTTAATTTTGCCAAAAGGACCTGTAGTATGGGGCCTTCTGCTCTTGTCATAATATACTTGCTACCACCAGACTCTTTCATTTATATTAGGAGACGGCCATCATTGTGAAGGAATCTATCTACTACCCAGTTTGCCACTATCTATCTGTTTAACCTGAGACGTCCCGTCGACGTATGGGTACGTTGCAACGATTTGCAGTTGTCAGTCCCGGCGACGTACCGGTACGTCGTGCAATTGCAAGGTCCCTAATTTGCACAATTTTCAATTTTCGCGCATGATTTTTCGTATGTATACACGGGACACCTTCCTCTATTCCTCTACAAGATGCCAAGCAGGGACAATGCCTTACACCGCATAACCTCCCCCCTCCCCCCCTCATGCCATTGTTTTGGCAATTCACCTGTTACCAGTGACCTGGCCAGTAAAGATATTCAGGGCCAGAGTGATTCCCCAATCGATGGCAATGTGGAGGACAATGTTTACACAGCATTAGAAGAAGAAACAGTCAGAAATAATGATCAGGTAATGTGGCAAAAAAAGGTCAGGTATGGTGATTAGTTAGTGAGTGAAACAATGCTTATAATGCCTTTATTACTGCTTGAAAACCAATATACTCTCATACTACATATACATTCGTACCAAGTAAATAAATAAATACCATTTATGAGTGGATAAAATAGTTACCCTCCCATAGAACTCGTTTTCTTTGGTGCCAGCATGTTAGAAAACCCAGTCAGGTAAGGAGGAACTCCTACCTGGATTGAGTATTTTAAACCTTAGGTGAGCGATTTCTCTATGAATTTTCGATGTTTCTCACCAAAAGCGAAGGTTTTTAGCCAAAAAAAAAAAAAAAAATGAAAATACCTCGGGATTGGGGGATGTCGGAGGTGTGGAAAACCTCGGGACGTGACGGGTTAAACTGCCATCTGTCCTTATTCAGTGCTGAGTTGTAACAAAAGATTAACACAGGAATAAAGCCAGTCATGAAGAGTTCGGTAAATAATGCAGAGCCGTCGGAATTTCTTGTTCTGCTGGGAATAAGGAAGTCCATGAGGGACTATAACCAAGGAATTGAGCCAGACAGATGATGTAAAATGGATTTGTTCATCTTAGGTCTTGTGTACTAGTAGTAGTTCAACCCCAGGCACAGCAGAACATTATCTCAGTGGACTGCAGGCTGATTTACCCTTCTGTAGTCCATTATTCTCCTCTTGCGGGATAGGTGTGGCATTGAGAAGTGTAAATGTAGTCAGGCAGCCCTCCCCCCCCATCTAGCACCAATACACTAAGGGTTAATTAAGATCCATATTGAACTCCTCCACAGACAGAAGGATTAAGTTTGAACACACTTCGAGATTATCTCCTAAAACCTTGCCTTATTTTCAGGGTCCGTCTGTGTTACTCAGGCTGCTGTTCCTGCGATTGCTGAGTTGGTGCTGCCGTGCTGGCGTTGATCCTGGTGGTGCTGCCGTGCTGGCGTTGATCCTGGTGGTGCTGCCGTGCTGGCGTTGATCCTGGTGGTGCTGCCGTGCTGGCGTTGATCCTGGTGGTGCTGCTGTGCTGGCGTTGATCTTGGTGGTGCTGCCGTGCTGGCGTTGATCCTGGTGGTGCTGCCGTGCTGGAGTTGATGCTGGTGGTGCTGCCTGCTGGAGTTGATCCTGGTGGTGCTGCCTGCTGGAGCCAGCAGTGCTGGCTCAATTTTCCTCATCATGCAATGTCTATACCCAAGGATGGTTGGGGTTTATCGTTAACCTAATGCCACTCGGGGATGAGTGTGGCTTGTCACTCTCATCTTGAATGCCGGGACCAACTTGCCCAGCCCTGGGCTCCTTCACTGCTCATAGGGCGATACAAGATTGTGTGGTGAATGTTGAAAAATACTCAGTGGCCTCAAAACTCGGGAAATACCTCTGATAGATATAGAGGTTCCCAGCGCCGTTGATCCTGAAAACCTTTCTACATCTCAGTTCCTTCTACTACAGCTACAGCTACAACCACCCGTCTGAAATGTGAGTTAGAAAATTTTTGGTTGGTCCACCTTGACTTGGCGGAGAGTTTTGTCCTTGGCAGCCTAATTTCATCGGCCAGAACCAGAGTAAGACAAGGCTAGCAATACTGTGGCTCTGCATCCTTTCCAGATCACTTTTAAGCCAAGTTGAGGTGGACAGAGTATAACAGTTGCTCCCCTACTTACGATATTTTAATAGAGAACTCCTGAACCCATCGTTGGGTGGGAAGAGGAGTCAGGAATGATGATGATAATGCCTAATGATGATTTTAATTATGATCAGTGGCAGTGCTGGGCTGCATAACTAGGATCATTCCACCACTAGGGTATACAAGACCAGTTAACTTAGTCTAGGTACTGATTTTACTTGCCTGTTGATGACGACGACGATGATTGATGATAGAATAGTGAGTGCTAGGCTCCATAACTAGATCATTCCACCACTAGGATATAGAAGGCCAGTTAACTTAGTCTGGGTGCTGATTTTACTGGCCAATCAACGACGACGATGATTGATGATAAGCTAGGATGATGCAGTGCCAGGAGTCAATCCCTGGCACTATCAGGCTGGTAACCACACAGCCGAATGAAATCTCAAGCCGTTAAGTGTTTAATCTCAACAGCAATTCTTCTTAGCTCTTGTTCGTAAGTGGGAGAGCAACTGTCTTTATTCCAACTAACACCAGATGGTTTTATTCAACTGAGAGTGATGCACTGGGGGTCTAAGGATAATAAAGAGCTTTATTTTTAACTTATTTTCATCTTAAATGTCAGGACGAACTTGCCTAGCCCCGAGTTCCTACGCTCCTCTGTGGGGCGACGTGGGATTCGATGATGGCTGATTGGATGGATTTTTAACTCATTTATATTCGTCTGTGCTCAATTATCATACTTCTTGCACCGTAACATGGCCTGGGATTTGTCCATTCACCTGCTTTTTTCATATATCTCTGTGGTAGAATAACACAGTACTACATGACTACATCCATCCCACTGCACTTCTTCATGACTAGCATTCTGCTTGATAAACTATTGCTAAGATGCTTATTTTATGCCTGGGTAGAGTAACAAGAGTACAGTAAGTAAATTCCCCAGGTTTACCAGTAGCAGATACCGTAGTTTTGAAACCTTTCCCCTGCACTTAATGATTAGCATGTCTCCTTGCTAAGGTGTTGCCTCAGCTCAGCAATATTTCAAGCTGGTAGATAAAGTACACAGATAGGTAAACATAACACAGATACACATAGATAGTAGATATATTGCAGTAAATGTTAGCTAGGTAGATACCCGGTATACTGCAAGAATTTTGTGATGGAAAGGTTCCTCATGTTATTTTTGATGCCTTTGACTGCTAGTAGTGTTTCTCTCAGTTGAACAGTGTCTGGTATTAGTTCAGTCAAAGTGGCTTGTCTTCTTTGTGGCTGGGGTGATTTCCTAACGTGATTTCTTAGCAAGCCTCCTGAGCCATCTAGAAGACACCCAAGTGAATTATGCATATGATTATTGCTTGATTATTATGTTGATGTTTGTATTGTAATTGATGCACAGTGAACAGATTTTTTTATAGCCTGTGGTTTGGCCAGTTGTTTGATACTTGTGTATATTTTCGCTATTTTGTCCGTTTACATCACCCACACCAATCGACCCTGCAGTTCTGGCGTTACTCATTGTTTACGAACCTCGGCCCATCGATTCCCCTGTGTGGAAGTTGGAACGCTAAGTACCGGTATGCTTTTTAAAAAAATTAGCGCCAAGTCAGACTGAGGAGATTAAAGTTTTGCGCTGGCAGTAAATGAACAAAAAGTCTGCATCGTAAAGATAAACTTTAAAAATTGTGCGCCGAATTAGTTGCCATAATACTGTCGTGTAGCATGGCCCCAAGTCCCTTTGCTACTAGTGGGGTTTTGGGGGATTGGGGATGCCTGGGGGGTTGGGTCAATACTTTTACAGCACACACAACCCACCATTGTGTGCCATGACATATATCCGTTTTGACATGGGTAATGGGGGCTGTCGGACAGTGAGAAGGAGTCCATCATTGCATATGTTGGAAGGATAAGTGGCACACAGGTGGATGATTATATAGGTAAACATGCACTCAGGCCTTGCTTGCAATAACCACGTTGTGGCCGTACAGTAAGGGGGCGGAATGCTCTATGAGGGGGTTGTGTTTGATGGCCAGTTTTTTTGTTTATTTTTTACGGCCTAGGCAATGCCTCAAGGATTGGGCATACGTTCTTAAGTGGATATTGCAAGCCAGACGTTACACACTTTGTTCACATCTATCAGATGCTGGACCTCACATTCACAGCCACCCAGTCATTCACCAATTTTTTGTTTCCCTATTTTGTGAAGAGACCTGGGACTACCTACTGACTAATTTAATACCGGATATTGCCACATCCAGCTGGAGCGCCGTAACTCTTTACACCACCACTTGACTGTCTAGTTGTATATTACCACCAAGTGTAGTAACTTATATCCTGGGTAGCCAGAAGCCACTTGGCTAGTCACTCATGATAGTCACGAGATGTCCACTTTGATTAGTAATCGTATCAAACAACCAGTTACCTGCTGCCGTCAGCTCTGAAAAAAGATATCTTCGCCAGATTCGAGTAAAGCGACTAAGGTTATAGACAACTGGCCAACCGTACACAACCATTGGCTATGAAATGTTTTGCATAAATCCTGTCCTGAGCATGAGCAAAGTATGTAGACACTTCTCTGCCAGCTGTAGGAATGGAAGGTGTTGTTTGAAATATTTTATGTGGTAAGGACTGCACATCAACGTTACTATTCTCTCCTAGTCCACCATTCTCCTGTATGGGGATAGTAAAGGAACTGAAGGCTGTTATTTTAATCTGACATTCAGTATCTGATCATTGCCATATGAAGGTGTCTGTTCCGGGCATCAGGAAAACAGGCAACAGAAGGAATGTTACCCTCTAGTCATTTGGGGAAGAGTGGTAAATATGAAATACAAGTTAGTGCTGGCAGAGTATTGTTGGCATACTTTTGCACATGCCTGTACATCACAAACAGATGCAGTTAAGTCCTGGTTTTGTGCCACAGATGCTAAAAAATACAGGGTGGTTCATATATAACATGTCTGATCCCTTGTGTTTTGTTGTTGCATTTTGAACCATAACTTACCCCATCCTTAGGTGGGAAGAAGAGGCTGGGATGATGATGATGAAGTTTGCAGTGATGATTTTAATAATAATGAATGATGATTATTATATTGATTTTGATTATTTGATGATTGACATGGTGGAGGCTCAGTCGGCTTTACCATCACTACCCTGCATCATTTTCTGTTTCCCATAACCCTTTCTTACTTGATAGTGATTGCTTGTTTGCATCCATTGGTTGCATTTTTTTATCAAGTAATTTAATATCTACTCTTGCATTTTCTTCAGTAATTGCTTAAAGTTCATTCATTTTGATAAGAAGAGATTTTTACCCTCCACTGACTTTTATCTATTGCCAGACATCTCAATCGCATAAGGGGAGGCCACAAACAAATTAACTCCATGTCATTCTGTTATCTGCTATTTGACTGCCCTCTCTCCAACTCACACCTCCCTCCTTTGTATCTCTCCACTCCAGTCTTCCATCTCTGCCATGGTCTCTCCTCCTCTTCACATCATACACTTACCTTCTAGTCATTCTCTCATTCCCCATCCTCTACATGGCCAAATTATCTCAAAGTATTTCTCCTAATAGCACCACAGCACTTTTCCACTTCCTCATTTGTATATCTGTCTGTCCATAAAACTCCACACATTCCTCAGGTCATTTCCACTGCTTTCACTCTTGTGCCCTTCCAACAGGATCTAAGCCTCATTTCTAAACGTCATATCACAGCTTTCAGTGATCCAGTAACCTTTCTACCCTGCTGTACCCATTCAAGCACTTCCTTCCATCCTCAGTCATCACTCTAAAGTACTTGGATGTACCTTCATTATCTATTTCCTCACCATCCAGTCTCACTCTGTATGCTGTGATTTCCCTCAAGACCATAACTTTACCCATACGTATATTCTCTTTAGGATTCTGTTTCTTACATCCTCAGACTCATGCACCAAGTCTTGCAGTTCACATTCATCACAATACAGTATCATCAGCAAGCAACATCTCAGGAAGTTTCCACATCTTACCCTCCCTCACTACTGTAGATACCAATATATTCACATTCCTTCCTATTACCTCTCTTATAGCTTCATCCATATACAAATTGAAGAGCCACTGAGACATGACATACAGAAACACGACACACACAGACATGACACACAAAAGCATGGCACAAGGTATGACACAAAGATGACACAAAGAGAGAAGATTTTCGTCCTTATGCAGATTCATTTCCCTCACGTCACTGGCAGAATAAGATAGCACTGTGGCCCAACATCCTTTCCATAGCACTTCTTCATGACTAGCACCATATTAGTCATGTTTCAACTAGCATTAACAAAGGAATGATGGTAATTAAATACCCAGTTAAACGGAGCATAATTAAGTTGTCAAAATACGTGCTTCCCCCATACCCGCAGACTGAGCCGACAACACCAGATATATATGGGCAGCCCTGTATTTGGGTTTAGTAAATTGTGGGCTGCTGTTGCTGTGGTCCTGTATTCCTGGCTAAGTAGGACAGTGGCAGGTGTTTGGATATGCCGGTGTAGTAGTGCTGTAATCAAACCACTTCTCTGAACCAACATAGCATCAATTTCAGCATTTTTGCCAGTACAGTATTTGCTGCCTAAGTAAAACAGTGTCAGTTGGTTGTAGCTTATCTGTGTGTGCTGATCATCTACCTTCTTGAATGAGATGTGGCTAAATGAGCTATGAAACTTTGCTAAGGATATATGCGTATCATTTTCCAGAGTAAACTGAAAGATGCACACACACGTCTGAAGAATATTAGAGGATAATCTTGGTTGTAAGAATTTTGGAGCTCCTATTGCCTCTTTTCTTTGATTAAATTCGAGTATTTAGTTTCTCCAGCATTGACTCTGATTCTTAGTAATGAAAATATGAGCCAGGGACCACCACAACAGCAGGTATTATCAGCCCAAAAGATCGTAAATAACTGTGGCAATTAAAGGACTCTGCAAAAAAGCCATAGTGCTTGTTTACCCAACAATAAAAATGGGTGTTTTGTATATATTATCCCTCCTGAACTGTTGATGTTGGCTATTGTATTTGTACGCCAATTGTTATGCCCATATTCTTGTTATATTTGCATTATTATTATTACCATGTCATTGTGATGTACTGCACAGTCAGCCATAGGAAAAAATATGCTGAAAAAAATATGTACTCTTGTCCTTCTTTAGTTGATTGTAATTGGCAACAGGTCAACTTGAATTTATTTTTCTCAATCTCTATTTCCCTCTGCCTGTGACCTCCAGTTTTGTAAATGCAATGTGTGCAGGAATTTCAGATGTAAGATATCTTGCATTTGGCTCTCTTTTGTGTATTGTTTCTTGCACTCCTCAGTTTCTGCTTGTCTGCATTAAAAAGAAAAATGTATTATCCTAAATAGCATTGAGATTTTAAAACTAACAAGCATCCTTAGTTAACGACCATTTATGTCAAAGGTTGATGAGCAACTTGAGTCGTTTCCCTTCATTTATATCCAAGAATAACAATCATTCTGAGTATATTCCCCTCATTAAACATAGCAGTTGATTCCCTTCATTTAGGTGAGAGATTAACGAGATTTTTCCCTGCATATATATGAACGTTTATCGTTAATACGGTTTATGTTTTTTAAATTTTTTTTCCTGTGGCTGACTGTTTTATATATTGATGTGGGAGTGTTTTTTTGGTGTCTTTATTTCTGTTGATTTATTCTAGAGTCAGTTTGCTTCACCTGACAGAGATAACCGTTAGCTTTATGGCCAAGTGTAGTCAGACTGGAGAGTTAATTTGACTAGTAACCAAGGAGACTCATCCGTACCCCATCACTAAGGCACTCTGAATTTTATACATTAATGATTTAGTACTGAAGCGATAAAAGTTGCTTTGTTTTGTCAGATGGAAATAAACTGACTATAGTTATATGTTCAGTTGGAATATGTTATACTCTTATCGGTATGTGGGAAAATGTGCCACGTCTTTGAAATTTTATAACTATATGGATTAGGGCGTCAGGCTATAGATAGATTGATAGATAGGTAGGGAGAGATCCTAGGGTGCCCATAGACTAAACTATTTTGATATATCTCTTCCTATCACACAGTCATTTGCCATATTTTCCTAAGCATGAGCAAGAATAATTTTGGCTGTCAGATCTCTATCGTCTTTCAACCCAGGGCATCTCAGAAATCAGCAGTATTATGTGTTGAGCAGATTATTTTGTGCAGTATGCCTAGCCCTGGCTTCCTACGCTCCTTATGGGGTGACATAGGATTGGATGATGGCAGACGATGTTGTATAAAGTTGCAAGGTCTCCAACATCACAGCCAATGGTTGACACGTTTTTAGAATTACTATCGTTATGCTGATTCTTAGTCTATGCTGTTGATATTTCTCCTTCATTGTTGCGTTTTCTTGGTCTGTGTATCGTTTGGGTGTTTGTGATGGTGTTGATGTCTGTTGGGTTGGGTTGTCATGGTTTATGATTAGAGAGAGCAAGGATGTGTGATGTCCCCATGGTTTTGTGTGTGTGTGTGTGTGTGTAAGATACTAGGATTTGAATGGTAAGTGAATGAGTGTATGAGCCATTTCATTGGGCTTGCAGTTAGTTTCACTCTCTCTTGGGTTTCCTCTTTGCTTTATGGGCCCTATGCATTTTATCTATGTGTAAAAAAAATAAATAAACAGATTAGGAGTGACTGCTTGAAAAAGAAAAAAAAAATGGTTACGATCATTGAAAAATAATTGGCTACGAAGATGATGATGATGATGATTAGTCCACTTCACTAGGCATGGTACTGATAGTTCGCCCCCGTAATGCTTGTTTATTCTTTGTTCTTTGCTCCCACCTCAAATATTTCTGTCATGAGAGATAGAGAGACCCTGTTGTTGTAGTGCTAAAATCATTACATACCTCTGACCCTCCTATCACCTGTATTGGCCATCATAACCTTCCCTTCCAGCAAATTAATTCTCATGATAAATTGAATTCTTTTGTCAGTGGATGATAAACCTATTATATCAAAATTATGCTGTTTTGAAGAATATTTGCTATGTATTAGTAAATCTTGGCTTGTAATCCCACTTGACTGACTACAGAAACCCTGGCAGCCCCAAAGGTATATGTTGAAGGATTGTCTGTTGTGGTAGTGTGGTGTGGTGTGTGGGAGGAGGCCTACACTGTGGTACATGTGGTGAGTGTTTGTAGTAGTGTGTTGTGGTGAGGGGGGAGAGGCCTTACACTGTGGTAAATGTGTGTGTGGAGTGGTGTGGCAGGAAGCATTACACTGTGGGCATAGTGCATTGTGTGTGAGTTGTGTATTGTGTTGGCATTGAAGTAGAGAAAGATGATGATTGTGTTGAAGTCTGGGTATACTCATTTCACTCTAACTTGGCACAAATTTTCATGTTTTGGTATTTTTTTTTTTTTTAACGTGTTCCACTGGCAGAAACAAAACATTATACCTGCATTCACTCCATAGCTTTTCATTGTGACAGGCATCATATTTTAATGCCTGTTTACTGTATTCTTACAACTCAGCATTGATGAGAGAGCATAAGCCATTTTTAGACCAAGTTAGAGTTGTGTTTCTCTGGGTTTGGTTGAGTCTGAAGGGTGGGTGTCTGGTGATGGTTTTTGAAGGTTTCTGTTGTATATCTAGGTAGTAGTTATGTACCGTCTGAAATAGTAAAAATAAAGTTTAAAAAGAAAGAAAAAGAAAAGTGGATGACGGCCACAGCCACTTGGCGGACTGCACTTGGGCTACTGGACTGTATTGCAGATGGTCGGAGCCAGTGACCTGTACTGTGAAATTCCATATGCTTTTCACAGCACAGTTCCTTTGGAATGGGGGCCGTTTTAAGGGGGTAGGAAAAAATATGTATCCTTCTGAAAAATAGTGTTGGGTATAGGATGAGAACAGGTTGTAAGTACTCTTTGTAATGTAAGTTCTTATTACATGCTTTCCATAGCTGTTCTTCAAAACCAGCATCATATTTTAGTGCTTATATACTGTATTCTTACAATACAGCATCCATGAGAGAGAGCACAGGGCATTTTTAGACCAAGTTAAAGTAAAAAGAGAGAGAGAGAGAGTATAGGTTGTGTTTTTCTGGATGTGGTTGTGTCTGAAGGGTGGGTGTCTCATGATGTTTTTTGAAGGCTTCTGTTTGGCTGTAGTGGCCATGTATATCTAGGTAGTTGCTATGTACCGTCTGAAGTAGTAGAAATAAAGTTAGAAAAGAGAGCAAAAGAAAGTGGATGACGGCCACAGCCACTGGTGGATCTGCGCTTCGGCCACAGGTATTGCAGGTGGACGGAGCCGGTGACCTGTACTGTGAAATTCCATATGTTTTTCACAGTATGGTTCTGTTGAAATGGGGGCCGTTTTAAGGGGGTAGGAGAGATAATATGTATCCTTGTGAATTTTAGTGTTGGGTATAGGATGAGAATATCTATCTGTCTGCCTACTGCCAGCTGCCATAATCCCGTAAGGGGGGGGCCATTTGACTTTTATTTATGGGGAGGGGTGCTAACCCTTCACCAACCCACTTGTTGACACACAGGGAGCACATATGGTTTGATTATATGGTTACCACCCAGCATTGTAAACAGTTTCTTAGCTTATAGATTTTTTTAAAGTACTTTTTGTAATGCAAGTTTTTATTACATGCCTTCCATAGCACTTCTTCATAACCAGCATCGTATTTTAGTGTTTATGTACTATGCTTACAACCCAGCATCCATGAGAGAGGCGATACGTTTGTGGCCATCCCGTACGGGATTAAGGCGTCTGGCAATAGATAGATAGATAGATCCATGAGAGAGAGCACAAGGCATTTTTAGACAAAGTTAGAGTAAAGAGAGGGTGAGAGAGAGTAGGTGTATTCGTGTTTCTCTGGGTAGGGTTGTTTGTGAAGGGTGGGTGTCTGGTGATGGTTTTTGAAGGGTCCTGTTTGGCTGCAGATTTGTGGATGTCTGTAGTGGCCTTGTGTGTATAGGTAGCTAGGTACAGTGTGAAATAATAAACATAAAATACTGTATATATATTTATTTATAAAAAAAGCTGTGTACACTCTGAAATAATAAAGTACTGGAATAAAAAAAAAAAATAAGAGGTTGACGGTCACAGCCATCGGCGGACTGCAACAAGTGCAGGTGGTCGGAGCCGATGACCTGTACTGTGAAATTCCATATATTTTCACAGCACAGTTCCTTCTGAATGGGGGCCGTTTTAGGGGCGAGAAAAAAAATATTGACTATATCTTGTGAAATTTAGTGTTGGAGTGCAGTGTTATAGGCTTTGAATGGCTGTAGTGGCTAGGTAGGCAGCATGTATAGGATAAATTATTAACAGAAAAAAAAGGAAATAAGAAAAAAAGGAGGAAAAATAGAAATGGTTGCACATTTTATTTGGATTTAGGTAACTTTCTAATTTGGGGCAGTGGTCAAGTAATAGGTCTAGTACAACTTCCTTGGTGGTTTGAATGGCCGTAATGCTTTTATGTTCCTCTGACAAAGTGGGGCCTGACTGGAGGGTCAGTTGAACTAGTAATCAAGGAGTCTCATTCCTGTCTCAGTACTAAAAATTTCACTGTTTCATGGGATTAGTTATTATGAAGAGGTACATAGTGAGGTTGGGGAGAGGAGGCAGCCTTATAACTTTGTGTGGAGGTCTTGTTGGGTTGTGGTGGTGGTGTTCGTGTTTTTCTGCATTGAGAGTCCCCGGGTTGTCCTGTGTCTGTGTGTTTAGCCACGAGGGATTTTTGGCACTGAGAACACCAGCTTGTATTGTAGTGGTGTTGGTCTGGAATAGGAAAGTCCTGGAGTTGATAATTTTGAAGCACTTATGTAGGGAGAAATATGTGAGGTAGTCAGGATTCCAGAGGTTTAAATGGTCAGTGAGTGAGCATCTGGCCCTTTTCACTGGACATGGCCTGGTTATATCAGTGCCACCACCTGAAGGTGTCTGCCCTGCACCGCAATTTTAAAACAGTTGGGTGCATAAGGTGAGAAGTGTGAATTTCGGGGGTAGGGTGGAAAAAAAATACGAGACAAGGTCATAGGGTGGCTGCCAGAGATTGAGCAGCATAGACAGCCACCATTAGGTGACTATGGCCAATGAATGCATGTTGGAGACATCATGAATGGTACGATACAAATGATATAAAAATACTGAACTGTTTCTACAGGCCCATCATGTACACCTCAGTATATATATGCATAGCTTTGAAATACTGTATATATAAACACATCATCTGAGATCTAGTGGCACATTTTCGACACCGTTAAAAACAGAATATGTGTAAATTGTGAGTTTTGTTTGTGTATAATGCCAGCAGTAAGTAATTCCTAATTTAATATATAATTGATATATATTCCCGTAAATTGCTGATGGCGTGAAGTTAGGGTCGGGTCCCAGCAAGAGGGACTTTTTCTCCAGCATTTAAGGATCATATGCAAGACAGAACTAATTAGCAAGATTTATTTGTGTTAAATTTAAAAAATATATATTTTTAGATGAATTAACATTTATCTTTCACAGCACACCTTTGAGATTAATTAAGAAGTTTGTGAAAAGTGTATTTTTGAGTGACATTAAGAGAGACACTGTGCTTAGTGAAAGTATCTTAAATGAGGAATTACTGATAGGGGTTTGCCAGTAAATTATTATTATTATTATTTGACCCACAAGCAGTTTTTGAAGCACAAACTAATGATACCCCTTGCTGGCATTAATATTACAAAGGAAAACAGAGTTGAGTGTTTATTCTCTGTGTGTTTTAGCACTTCATATAGTTAAGTATTGTATTAGGCTTCCTCTTCTCCTCGTTCTTCTCTTCCTTGCTCTTCCTCCCCGTATTGTATTAGGCTTCCTCTTCTCCTTGTTGTTCTTTTCCTCTTCTTCCTTCCTCTTCCCCTCCTCATTCTTTTCTTCCTCCTCCTCATTCTTTTCTTCCTGCTCCTCATTCTTTTCTTCCTTCCTGCTCCTCATTCTTTTCTTCCTTCCTTCCTCCTCATTCTTTTCTTCCTTCCTTCTCCTCCCCTTTTTGTATTAGACTTCCTCTCCTCCTCTTCCCCCTCTTATTGTATTAGGCCTCCTCCTCTTCTCGTTCTTCTCTCCCTTTTCTTCTTTCCTCTTCCTCCCCTCTTTCTTCTCTCCCTTTTCTTCTTTCCTCTTCCTCCCCTCTTTCTTCCTCTTCCTAACCTTACCACCCTGCAACCCACCCTACCACCCCCACCCTTGCTATGCCCTACCAGGTGTCCCTTGCTCTTCCTGTCATCCTTGTCCTGTCCTTCCATCTCTGTTCTGTCAACCATGTCCTGTCCTTCCATCCCTGTTCTGTCAACCATGTCCTGTCCTTCCACCCCTGTCCTGCCCTCACGTACCTGCCCTGCACCCTTGCACTTTCATTCCCTCCCCTACACCCATGCAATACACTGTACAGCCATGCCCTCCCCTACACCCTTGCAATATGCAGCCATGCCCTCCCCTACACCCTTGCAATATGCAGCCATGCCCTCCCCTACACCCTTGCAATATGCAGCCATGCCCTGCCCTGCCCTGCCTTGCCTTGCCACCCCTGCCCTGCCTTGCCCTGCCTTGCCTTGCCACCCCTGCCCTGCCTTGCCTTGCCACCCCTGTCCTGCCTTGCCTTGCCACCCCTGTCCTGCCCTGCCATCCTTGGCCTGTCCTCCCCTCCCCTCCTTGCTATTCTTACCCTTCCTTATCTGCTAATTTTTCCTTTGTGTGTCCTGCCCTTCCATCTCTTGCTGTATCCTGCTTGTCTTGCCTTGCTATGACCTGCCCTGTTGTGCCCTTCCATCATCTGTGCTAGGTCCTGCTTTGTGACCTGCCACCCCTGTCCTCTCCTCCATGCTATTCTTACCCTGTGTCCTCCTGCCCTTCCTTATCTGCTATTTTTTCCTTTGTGTGTCCTACCCTTCCATCTCTTGCTGTATCCTGCTTGTCTTGCCTTGCTGTGACCTGCCTTGTCATTTGTGCTATGTCCTGCCCTGTTGTGTCCTTCCATCATCTATGCTCTGTCCTGCTTTGGCCTGCCCAGTCATCTGTGCTGTGTCCTTCCCTGTCTTCTGTGCTGTGTCCTGCTGTCCTTCCTCTGTCCTGCTCCATGTGTCTTGTTTGGTTTGTTTTTATATATATATTTTTTTATTCTTTAATGTATTTGTATATTGTCCTTTTAAGTTCATAATTTTTTCTAAGTGCTAAGTTTTGAATATGTTATAAGTTACTTATATATGTATAGTACTTTGAAAAATATCAGAAAAAGAATACCAATAGACATGAATAGTACGAAGTGATGTCTCCTTCGTACTATTCATGTCTGTTGGTATTCTCTTTCTGATATTTTTCAGAGTACTATATATATATAAGTAATATACAATTTTTTCTAAGTGCTAAATTTTTAATATGTTAAAAGTTACTTATACATGTATAGTACTTTGAAAAATATCAGAAAAAGAATACCAATAGACATAAATAGTACGAAGTGATGTCTCCTTCATACTATTCATGTCTCTATTGGTATTCTCTTTCTGATATTTTTCAAAGTACTATACATATATAAGGAATATACAAAAAAGGTATATGTGTATATAATAAAGACATGGTAATAATACATTGGTTTTATTTCCTCTAAGATACATGTAAGTGGAGAAGGTGGAAAAAAAAAAAACTATCTCGATAAATCGGCCAGAGAAATAAGGACTGGCAACCCCACGGGAGGGTTGCCAGTCCGTATTTTCGTGGCCGATTTATCGAGATAGGTTCTGTGCCCTACCCCAAGATGCTTCCAAGAGCGTGCCCTTCAAATCACTGTGTAGATGCCATGTCTTGTATTGCTCTGCCCAGCTAATGCCAGGCAGAGCTATACAAGAACACATGGCATACAACAGAGTGATCAAAAGGGCTACTTAACATGCATTGCTAACACTGTGTGCACCACGCAACGTTGTGTTTGCTAAGGCATGTTAAACCAGAAGCAATGGACCATTAATCAACATGACATACAGTATACAAAAGACATGAGCCAATTAACCCCTTCAGTATGAGGACATTTTATTCCTGCTGATGCCACACGATTTTATTCAGCTTGGAGTGCAATCTCATACTGGAGGAGACATAGCCTCCCTTCAGTATCAGACCCCCTTCCTAAGCTGAATAAAATCATCTGGGACAGCAACAATACTCTGAGAAAAGATGTAACAGTACTGAAGGGGTTCAAAAATAACAACATGGACTGGTTGTGATGCATGTTAAATATCAACAAAATCACATTCCACTGAACAATATTTACTCTTCACTAACTTGGCCCAATTTTTCAGTCTTTTCCAGCTGTGTCACATAAGAGTAACTCGAGGCACAGAAAGGCAATGTTATTACTCATAATCCTTTTCACACTGTGCCTACTATCCTGTTTTAAGAAAGTTACAGCTCATAATTCAGGCTGGAAAGATTTAAATTTTTAGGCCAAGCTAAAGTTCAGAGTACAATCTCAAGCAAACAAATAAAACTGTAAAAATATATAATGCCCATATTACTATAACAATGTCAAAGTGTGGACATGCTATATCTACCTATAGCCAGACACCTTGATCCTGTGAGGGTACATATCTCATCCCTGTCCACTGCCATCTACCTGCCCTCCCCCCAGATTACACCCCCTGCCTCTCCCCCCACCTCACTCACACACACCCTCCTGATTATGCTTCCTACTCTCCATTCCACCAACTACAGTACACCCCCTCCCCTATCCCTCCATTTTGTTCACATACACTCACCTAGTTAGTCTTTCACACACCCAAACTTACACCCTCCTCTCCTCTCCATCTCATCCTCAGCTCCCCCCACCTCACTCACATACACTCTCCTGATTATGTTTCCTACTCTCCATTCCCCCAACTTACACCCCCCTCTCATATATCTCTCCACTCCATCCCTCCATCTCATCCTCAGTCTCCACCTCACTCACATACACTCTCAGAATTTATCTTCCTACACCCCCCAACTTACACCCTCCTCTCACACACCTCTCCATCAGCTCCCCCCTACCTCACTCACACTCTCCGGATTATGTTTCCTACTCTCCATTCCCCCAACTTATACCCCCCTCTCATATATCTCTCCACTCCACATCATCCTCAGTCTCCAACTCACTCACATACACTCTCAGAATTAATCTTCCTACACCCCCCAACTTACACCCTCCTCTCTCATGCACCTCTCCACTCCATCTCATCCTCAGTCTCCCCCTGCCACTTTCCCCACCTCCACCTCACTCACACAAACCCCTACTTAGTCTCATTCTCCATCCCCCCCACTTACACCTCCCTCTCATACCTCTATTCCATCCCTCCACCTCACTCTCATACTCCACCCCCAACTTACACCCTCCTCTCCTATATACCTCCACTCATCCCTCCATCTCATCCTCAGTCTCCCCCTCGCTCTTACCCCACATCCACCTTACTCACATACACTCCTAGTTAGTTTCTCTCTCCATCCCATTTCAATTTACAACATCCTCTACTCAATCCCTCAGTTTCCCTCTCCCCCCCCCTCCACCTCACACATTAGGGCCAATTCACACTACACGGTTCGTCTCCGTACGGCTTTCGTACGTTAATTATTTTATCGAAATCAATGGGGCTGTTCACACTATACTTTCCGTTTATTGTTCATCTTTCATGCGGCTTTCACTCGTACGGATCGCCAACGTTTGGAAGAA
>NC_137017.1:30251265-30448765 GCF_032717465.1 Coenobita brevimanus
CTCCTTCATACTATTCATGTCTCTATTGGTATTCTCTTTCTGATATTTTTCAAAGTACTATACATATATAAGTAATATACAAAAAAGGTATATGTATATAATAAAGACATGGTAATAATACATTGGTTTTATTTCCTCTAAGATACATGTAAGTGGAGAAGGTGGAAAAAAAAAAAAAAACTATCTCGATAAATCGGCCAGAGAAATAAGGACTGGCAACCCCAAGGGAGGGTTGCCAGTCCGTATTTTCGTGGCCGATTTATCGAGATAGGTTCTGCGCCCTACCCCAGGATGCTTCCAAAAGCGTGCCCTTCAAATCACTGTGTAGATGCCATGTCTTGTATTGCTCTGCCCAGCTAATGCCAGGCAGAGCTATACAAGAACACATGGCATACAACAGAGTGATCAAAAGGGCTACTTAACATGCATTGCTAACACTGTGTGCACCACGCAACGTTGTGTTTGCTAAGGCATGTTAAACCAGAAGCAATGGACCATTAATCAACATGACATACAGTATACAAAAGACATGAGCCAATTAACCCCTTCAGTATGAGGACATTTTATTCCTGCTGATGCCACACGATTTTATTCAGCTTGGAGTGCGATCTCATACTGGAGGAGACATAGCCTCCCTTCAGTATCAGACCCCCTTCCTAAGCTGAGTAAAATCGTCTGGCAGCAGCAAGAATAAAATCATCTGGGACAGCAACAATACTCTGAGAAAAGATGTAACAGTACTGAAGGGGTTCAAAAATAACAACATGGACTGGTTGTGATGCATGTTAAATATCAACAAAATCACATTCCACTGAACAATATTTACTCTTCACTAACTTGGCCCAATTTTTCAGTCTTTTCCAGCTGTGTCACATAAGAGTAACTCGAGGCACAGAAAGGCAATGCTATTACTCATAATCCTTTTCACACTGTGCCTACTATCCTGTTTTAAGAAAGTTACAGCTCATAATTCAGGCTGGAAAGATTTAAATTTTTAGGCCAAGCTAAAGTTCAAAGTACAATCTCAAGCAAACAAATAAAACTGTAAAAATATATAATGCCCATATTACTATAACAATGTCAAAGTGTGGACATGCTATATCTACCTATAGCCAGACACCTTGATCCTGTGAGGGTACATATCTCCTCCCTGTCCACTGCCATCTACCTGCCCTCCCCCCAGATTACACCCCCTGCCTCTCCCCCCACCTCATTCACACACACCCTCCTGATTATGCTTCCTACTCTCCATTCCACCAACTACAGTACACCCCCTCCCCTATCCCTCCATTTTGTTCACATACACTCACCTAGTTAGTCTTTCACACACCCAAACTTACACCCTCCTCTCCTCTCCATCTCATCCTCAGCTCCCCCCACCTCACTCACATACACTCTCCTGATTATGTTTCCTACTCTCCATTCCCTCAACTTACACCCCCCTCTCATATATCTCTCCACTCCATCCCTCCATCTCATCCTCAGTCTCCACCTCACTCACATACACTCTCAGAATTAATCTTCCTACACCCCCCAACTTACACCCTCCTCTCACACACCTCTCCATCAGCTCCCCCCTACCTCACTCACACTCTCCGGATTATGTTTCCTACTCTCCATTCCCCCAACTTATACCCCCCTCTCATATATCTCTCCACTCCACATCATCCTCAGTCTCCAACTCACTCACATACACTCTCAGAATTAATCGTCCTACGAATGAATCTTCCTACACCCCCCAACTTACACCCTCCTCTCTCATGCACCTCTCCACTCCATCTCATCCTCAGTCTCCCCCTGCCACTTTCCCCACCTCCACCTCACTCACACAAACCCCTACTTAGTCTCATTCTCCATCCCCCCCACTTACACCTCCCTCTCATACCTCTATTCCATCCCTCCACCTCACTCTCATACTCCACCCCCAACTTACACCCTCCTCTCCTATATACCTCCACTCATCCCTCCATCTCATCCTCAGTCTCCTCCTCGCTCTTACCCCACATCCACCTTACTCACATACACTCCTAGTTAGTTTCTCTCTCCATCCCATTTCAATTTACAACATCCTCTACTCAATCCCTCAGTTTCCCTCTCCCCCCCCCTCCACCTCACACATTAGGGCCAATTCACACTACACGGTTCGTCTCCGTACGGCTTTCGTACGTTAATTATTTTATCGAAATCAATGGGGCTGTTCACACTATACTTTCCGTTTATTGTTCATCTTTCATGCGGCTTTCACTCGTACGGATCGCCAACGTTTGGAAGAAATCTCTAACGAACAAAACGTATACGTATGGAATCGATACGTATCAGTCACGGTGTGTTTACAGACGACAGAGGACAACTTCAGCCTGTCACTGCTTTTGGCCATTAACAGTACTATAAGCAGTCATGAGTGACGAGAAGTTATTAGAACTGGTCAGAGGCTATGAGGAACTATATGACATGGGCAACAGAAAATACAACGATAACCATGTGAAAGAAAAAATATGGAAATTAATAGGAGAGGGATTGGAAAAATTGGGTAAGATATTTAAATATTTCACTATTTTATTATAACAGTGTGACAAATAGCATTTTATCCTTCATCCTATTCATTACCATTCATAGGGTATCTCTTAACACCCTATCCAGTACCATTCACAGGTTCTCCCAACATCCTGTTCATAACCATTGCTAGGTTCTCTCTCAACCCTCTTTACGCCCATGGAAGAAAACCAGTGGGACTTCAAGAATCTTTTAAATTTCTTTTACAACGAATGCACCTTGTGGAGCATTTCCTCCCTGTCTAGTTATGTCTACTAAAGCGCTTGCACTGTTCGTGACATTCATGGTTGTAACATCAGTGGCATTGTCACCTAAGTAGTTGTGCAAAAATAAAAGTTGAGCAAGCTGCTTTACACTAATTTCTGAGGCTTCTTGTCGGAGCCACAGCTGCACGCAGACTGACGAGATCATGGACATATAGTGTGAACAGTGACACAGCAAATGAACCGTAACCCTACGAAGACGAACCGTATGGTGTGAATTGGCCCTTAGTCTCTCACTCCAGCCCTCCATCTCATCCTTGGTCTCCCCTTCTACCTCACTCACATACACTCCTAGTTAATTCTCTCCCACTCCATCCCTCAGTCTCCCAATTCTAATCTATGGAGCATAAACAACCAAATGACATATGATTTCTTACTAAACTCATGGAATGTTGCCATAACCTACCTAGTAATAACAGATCTTAAAAAAAAAAAAAAAAAAAAGTGATATGGCCACCTTATTTTTAAAACTAATGAAGTAATATTTCTCGCCTTTTAAGACTTCGTTCCCTTAAAAAACCTTGGAATAGCACTTCTAAAAAATTACAAGGTTACTTATGAAGTGGCTGCTACAGTTTATTTGTGGATGTGGGAGCATCTCTTGGCCAGTCAGTCAGACCATAGGATTTTTCAGCAGAACTTCACTCGTGTAGATTAACCCTTGTTTATTTCTTGGTCATAAACACACACACATCTTAACCAAGACTGGCTGAAATTTAAATCTATTGCTCATGGTCTGGTGCAAGTAGGCAACTAATAAAGTACTGTATGTATAAAATCAGTAATGCTGTTCCTGGCCTACCAAGCCATTCATACCCAGGCAACAGGTCTTTTAGTCCAACATGACAGATGAACACTACAGTAGGTAATTTTTAGGCAATGTTGTTCCCACAACAGTTTAAATCTATTTTATGCAAGGAAGAAGGAACCAAATGCTAGAAATTCTCAACGACTGTTCCCTCCAACAAAAAACTAAGTTAAGGGCCAAATTCAAGATCGTTAATCTTGAGATGCCTAGACACAGCATTAAAAAGACTGAAGGATCATAGGCAGTAGGAAGAGTGAAAAGCAGATCCAGAGTTGACCTACTGCATACATGAAGGTTAACTCCTGCATTTGATAGCTGGACAGAAAAGGGATGAGAGTTTGCTGTTAGACAGGTGCTACGCACCCGCCAGGGTGGTGGAGGGATGCAAGCAGATGTTTCGGAGGGGCAGTGACCATTGACACAGCAGTACAAATGAGATAAACATGCAACAGTTGTAGTCAGATGGAATAAAAATTGGCAAGCTGCATCACTATGTGCCACTGATGCAATATGTCGAGATGTGTCAAATAATTTTTGGCCTGCACCAGGAGCATGCATTTATTTTTTTTTTAAGCTGCAGTTCTTTGGTTGTGCGTTTAGTATTTTTATTAAAAGTTCCAGCAATACTTCACTCATTGGCAAAGCAACTGACGTTAGATTTAAAAAGCACAATTAATTTTACTACCTCTCAAATATTTGAAATTATAAGACTGCCTTGTCAAAATCAAGCTGTTTTTCATTAGTCTTAAAAGGCGATAAACTCTACTCCACTAGACAAAATATTGAAACATTTATAATAAAGAAGCATTTAAAGATACATTTATTGGAATAAAGAAAATATGGTCAGCACATATAAATATATAAGTAATGGATGGGGGATCATGAGGGCCGCAATATATTAAAATCTACACGAGTGAAGTTCTGCTGAAAAATCCTATGGTCTGACTGACTGGCCAAGAGATGCTCCCACATCCACAAATACTGTACAGTGCATATACAGATGTCCTCGTTTAGCCACAGGTATGGCCTAAACTAACAGTATTCCCACCATACAACTGGTAATGGCAAATTCTGCACCCTGACTAAGCTTTACAGAAACACTTATCAACTGACAGAATTGGCGGGAAAAATAAAAAATAAAAAAAAAAAATAAGACACTGGAGAATGAGAGAGGGTGCATTGGTGGAAAAAAAAAAAAAAAAAAAAAGGGGTGAGGGGTTACGCCGTTTGATTTATTATAAAAAAAAAAAAAAAAAAAAAAAAAAAAAAAAAAAAGATAGGGGGGAATGGGGTTACATTGTTTGAAAAAATTAATAGAGGGGTTGCACTGATTTAAAAAAAAAAAAAAAAAATGGAGTGGGGCGGGAGAGGGGTTGCATTGTTTGATGGTCCTTAATTATGAGGTATGACAGTCTCCTTGGTTACTTTGTTTATTTTCCTATCGCTTACAAAGGTTTCAACATGCCTGCATAGCCTTGGTCACCTAATGGCAACTCCATACTACTTATCTCTGGCAGTCTCCCTGTCCAGTCCCTTATCCCTGAGGTCTCACTCTGACTTCATCCCAGGTCTTTTTTTAGTCTGCCTCTCACAACTCGACCCTAAACAATCACAGCTCTCACCCTCCATCCTCTCCACATGTACATACGATCTTAACCTACCCCTCCTCATCACTGCATCAATACATTCAAGTCCCATTCTTCTTCTCAACTCTTCAACTGCAGTCCTAACACCCTTCCCAAGGCCTGTCATTCAAGGATGCACTACAAACAAATCTAATTGTTGTCATTACTGTATGTTTAAGCCTATGAACATCCTCATCCTTCACTGCCCAGGTCTCACCACCATACAGCATTACACTCCTAACACGTGCCACATACAAAGATCCCTTAGCACTGAGCGAGAGCCCTCTCAATGTCAGGAGGCAACAGCTCTCTGAACTTCCTCCAGCCACTCCTTACCCTAGCCACACAGCTAACACCAGTGTGGACTCCAGCACATAGCATGTCCTCAAAAAAAAAAAAAAAAAAAAAAAAAAAAAAAATCCTCTACACACTCAACAGCAAGACTAATCCTTTCATGCCTGAAATCTCCATATGCTCCCCCCCACACACTGCACACACCATGTCAGCATTTTTCACAGTCTACCTCTAACACCACATACACAGCCTCTCACCAAACAGTGAACAAGTTGCAATTCCTTCCCACACCCTAGTGGTAATCCACACATGGCCACACTCCCTCAGCTTTGACAGTACCACCACCAGCCCTAGATACCATCACCCTTGGTTACTAGTATCAACCCTCCAATCACACTACACACTGCCATCAACTGAGACAAAAGGGAACAGGGATCTGTCAGGTTTGATGACATGCTATAACAAATTTAACAGACAATGGAGAAAGTTGCCTTCATGAGGTGGCAGTCTCCTTGGTTATGGCTACTAGTCATATCAATGTGCTATAGCAATACACTTTACAGGTACAGGAGTCTTGCTTTCATGTGTCTCCTTGGTTACTAGTCCTGCAGGCGGTAGGTGACTGTGATCATCCACTCACTTGATATACAGTGCAACCTCTTAAATTCGAAGTTCTTGTGTCCTTTTGATACTTTTGAAATATTTGAGCTTTTAATAAAGCATTTCTGTGGCTGTCTTAATTCTCATGGTTTAGACATGCTTTTGACATAAGCTTTGTTGTCTGGGCTAACTAGCTGGCTTCAGGCATCCTATTTTCCATTGTTAACACTACCATTTATCTCATCTCTTAACTCAAGGATCAGTACAATAATCGCTACAAACCATGAAGTGTTTCTTTCACATTTCCTTTCCTCATCTTGTGTATGTCCCCTTGTTCTAAAACACTTTGCAGTTGTATTCATATTGAACATCAATCAGTAAGTTGTAAGGGACAGTAATTATGCATTCATTTATTTACGTAAAAACTACAGTACTGAACATGAATATTTACATCTTTCAGCAACCACCATCCACTCCTTGATGTAGCACTGCCCACTATCTCCATTATTTTTTTTTTTTGTCCTCCTCTCTCCCTATTTCTCACATCTTTCCTGTCAATTTTTATTAATCCTTCCTTTTCAGGTGGCTTTACATTGAGTAAATGCCTAATGGTTTCCTGTTAGCCAGAAAACCATTTACAATGCTAGGTGGTAACCATATAACCAACCCCTACGTGATGCTACACTTCACATATTGTGCACTGATTACACAGTTTATTTTATGACATTTTATGATACATACAATTACTGCCACTCTGCATTACTATAATCTTGCAGAAATATTGCAGTCTCAGTAATGAAATCCATAAGTACATTGTGTGTGTGTGTGTGTGTGTGTGTGTGTGTGAAAAAAAAAATGGAAGATGATGGTGGTTTATATCTGCTCAAAAATAGACTGCACAGTGGTTTAACTGTGATGCAAATGATCTATTAGAATTACACTAAGACTGCTACCTACCAACAATCATGCTTCAGTCAAAAGTGAATAAAATCAGTTGACGTCTGGCAAGTGGTGTTGCATGGTGGTGTGTGATAAAGGAATATTTACCACAATTCCGCTCAAAAACTTAAAAACCTTATCACACTGCTTTGTAATGTCATACACTGTCAGGTTTAACACCACCGCTATCTTTGATAACACCTGCAATGAGTTATTTACTCTAGTTTCAGTTGGTACAGCACTGAGAACTGTCAAATTTGTCATATATGGTAGTTTCCATCACCAGTCATTTCACAACACACACACTAAGTACTTGCGGCTGCATTCTTATACTGCATCATTTTTGTTCCCAGCACTGCAGTAATTGGTAAAGCCAGGACACCTGTTTGAAGCCACAATTATGGTCAAATTTGGATATGATAAAACTGACTCAAATAAGAAAGAGCTTACCCAAGAGGAGGAAAGGAAATTATTATTATTATTATGGGTGACTACACACTTTATGGTGAGGTCATCAGTACCAGATGGGTGTAGATGGGTATTTTTTTTTTTTTTTAACTAGTCTCTGGTTATTTCTGAGCTAGTTTTGGTAAATAAAAATGACATTTTTCATAAATTAAGGCAATTGAACTTTAGAGGTTTGCAAACTTTTGAGGTTGCACTGTAGTACTACCTATTCTTCCTTCAACTTTATCATTCTGTTTGTCCTCACTCCCTACTTCTCCCTTTCCTTCCTGTCACTTTTTCTCTCCTTTCCACTTCATGTGGTTTTACACCAGGTGACAGGCCTAATGGTTTCCTGCAACCCAGGAAACCATTTACAATGTTGGGTGGTAACCATATCACCAAATAATGGGGTGATGTGGGGCCTGCTATGGTGCTCACGTTAACTGGATTATGCAAATGCAGCATCCATCCAGGAACCAAACCTCCACACTATTCAACGCACCTTGCCGTTGCAGGGCTCTGTCTGCCACAGGGGAACACTGGTTCACTAAATGAGGTGGCAAGGCTGTTGCTTGCCTGTGGTTGATGGGTCTGCTTGGCCAGGCAGACTGGGGTTGATCAACAACGTACTTCAATTCACAATGCCATTAACCCCTTAACCACGGGGCGTCACTTTCGTGACGCTTGGGAGCAAAGGATCATACCGCGGGGCGTCACTTTTGTGATTCTGTGTTATTTTGAATTCACCCGGGCTTCCAAGTGGGGGCTTGTATCATCTATCAGTACTGCCAATGTCCAACACTAGTCAGCACTCCTAATCTCATCTGTACTCCCATCCATTGTTGACAATTTAGCCATTTCTCCCCGTTCTTGACTCCCCTCCCTACCCCCCCTCCATTACCCTATCCTCTCGCCTGCCCGGCCGTGCTACGTTAAGTAAATCTTCCCTGGAATTTTTCACTGATTTCATCCATTAAAATAAGCCCTATGTCCTATTCTTATACCAAATAATATATACAAGAAAGAAATAAGGTAAGTGAGAGTGCCATACACCTGGAATTGGCTAATTATCACCTGACAACACCTCACGTGTACTCGTTCGCTAATTTTCGCTGTTTTTTTCCCCTTGAAATATGCCGTATAATCTATTTTCGTAATAAATATACATGTAAGGAGGGAAGGGAGAAGCCTAAGTGATATTTACATTCACCTGGAACTACCTAATTTATAATGTATTGTCTAGATTTCCTGCCAATCATATCAGTGCTAGACAAAGCTGTTTCAAGATATAACATTGGTAGCTCTGAATATATATCTCCTAAGTAGGCCTCTAATCTATTTTCGTAATAAATATACATGTAAGGAGGGAAGGGAGAAGCCTAAGTGATATTTACATTCACCTGGAACTACCAAATTTATAATGTATTGTCTAGATTTCCTGCCAATCATATCAGTGCTAGACTTAGCTGTTTCAAGAAGTAATATTGGTAACTCTGAATAACCCCTAGCAGGCCTCCACGCTGGTCCTCCTCGTTATCAGTTCACTCTCATCACCCGAAGCGAGAGTACGTATGTTTCTTCTTGCTGACTTCAAGGCCTTTTTTTCACCCCCATGCAAATGGCCCTGTGACCTTTACCCCCTACTAAACCTCGTGTGGAAAGAGGTAAAGGGCTGACAATTGATAAAAGAGTGACTACGATCTTTCTATTGAGTAAAACAGTGCAAGTGGAATTGTAAATAATGTGTAAACAGCAATTGAAAGTAATGAATGTAAATATACGTGAACAATGGAAAATAGTTTTATAAGTTATTTCAAGTGAGTGCACAACACAGTGTAAATAAAATAGAAATGTAAATAACGTAAATAAAATAGAGAACGTAAATAGAAATGTAAATGAGTAGTATTATAAGAATACGAGTATATACCCTAGGAGTAGTGAAAATGAAAGTTTCACTCTAGCATGTCTGAATGCTATGAGTTATGAGAGTGAAGATGAAAGTGACATTCACTCTCAATGCCAGTATACAGGACGAGAAAGTGAATGCTACGTATTTTACTGAAAGAAATTGAATCCCTACAGTGACAATAAACTAATACTACTGAAGGAAACTTATGGATAAAGACTGTAGATATATATAAGTGTTATATAGTAATAGAAATATAAAGTGTGAGGGGTTTTATGAATAATAAATGACAGACTACCAAGAGCGAACTAGTGCCAGTGCGACGATCAGACGCGCTCGTAATTTCCATTGCTTTCACAGTGTTTTTTTTTTTAGTATGGATCCCAAACTACTTGAAAATTGTAGAATAGTGTTTATAGTGTTTGTATCTGGCTGTGGTAATCATATTACGGGTTGTCGGGAAGTGTAAAGTGGAGACTTCGTTACCCTACTTCAGAGGTCTCCACAAGTCCTACGGTAACCGACGAAGGCTCAACAATCATTCCAGGAGAAAGCTGAAGGTATGTGCCATAAGCATATGTAATTTTATTATTCTAGGACTAATAACCGATTTTTGGCAAATATTTTTTGAGAGTCTGTCGGAGCCCAAATAACCCCGCGGCACACGCAAGTCATTGGTAAACAAGCCCGCGGTGTAGGGGTTAAACAAAACATGCCCCAATTCCCTCCCTTATCCTCCAAGGACGGTGGAGTACACGAGTCTCCTTGGTTACTAGTCTAATACCTCCCTATCATCCCATAAAGGAATGTGGTGGACTACAGGATAAGAGCCAATTCAGCCAGCAGACCAACATGTTCCTGTTCTCCTGGCCACAAAATACATCACTTCAGCACTACCATATAAACCAGCCAGGGAACACACTGACAATTACTTCGATTTAAAGTACATGAAAACAGCACTTCTTCATGACTAGCATAAACGAGGACTTTCTGTACACACAACTACAGTTCTTTCACTTAAACTTGGCCAAGACATATCCTTTGACAGCTGACTTCACTTAGTTCACTGGCTCTACAACCTTTCCACCGCACTGCATGACTAACATCACTAATTTTGATCTAATACAGTATAGCTAAACACAATTCAGAGATGGTAATTTTAGGTCGTTGAAACCTTTCCACAGCACTTCTTCGTGACTACCAAGGTATTTTTAGGCCAAGTTAAAGCAAAATGATTGAGATGCAGTTTTAACACATTACCAATCTTCTTCAAACATACAGCATATTCCTCTACCCAGCTGGCTTCATCTTGCCATCTTGATATCTTCATAGATCTTGTCAGACGCCATCTGTTTCCTGCAAATACAACAACACATTAGCTGTGTTTCTATCTACACCCACACCCACTAACCTACTCTACACCTACACCCACTGACCTCATGTACACCCAGACCCACCGACCTAATCTACAACACCCACTGACCTACTCTACACCTACACCCACTGACCTAACACACACACACACACACACAACCTAACCTTCAAACACCAGCCAACTGGATTACCTAAACTCAAGATCACAAGTTTAAATTCTGTACCTAAACAACAAGAGCCTATCTGCACAGACTGCAGTAAATATTTAAGTTTCTTTCAAACTCAGAATGTGAAACTTGTATTACAATGCCTCCTTATGGCCAAAACTGACAACTGTTTAATAATCAGCTGATGCAACAGCTGACCTATCAAATCAACTCAAAATTTCAAGCTGAGCAACTTTGTATTTCATAAGTCACAACAATGCCTCCTTAAAGTCAAACTGAAATGCACCCAACAGTCAGCTTAGGCAATGGATGACATGATAAATCAACAAAAGTTCAGGCTGAGCAGCTTTGTATTTCATAAAATCACTCAAAGCTCTCCAAGAGCAGATATTTACACTTTCCTTGGAGAGAAAAAAAAAGTAACACTTGTAGACCTGTTAGCTTTGCCACAGGTGAACAGACCCATTAATATTCCACAGCACATCTGGCTGGACCACCTTAACCCACTACATCACCAGGCATCTACAGTAAACACAGCAGCACAACCACCTGACACATTCAAAGCCTCAGACACCACCACCTTAACCCACTACACCACCAGGTACCTACAGTAAACACAGCAGCACAACCACCTGACACATTCAAAGCATCAGACAACACCACCTTAACTCACTGAACGACTTTGACGATGGCCAGATTTAGAAAGACGGCAGAAACTGTAACCACTGCTAATACACCTAAAGATAATTCACCATACTCCCTGAGTGCTTTATCCATCTATATCTATTTATCTATATCTACTGAAGTAATTCTGGACACTATTTCAAAGTCTGCATTACATGAGGAAGCTACTACAGCTCAAAAAAATCTTCCCAAACAAGAAATGAACAAAGTAAGGGAACCATTCAGTGCAAGATGCCTGGCCACTGCATTTAAGAGTGTCACAGTAGGAAGCACCAATGAACCAGCACCAGGGAACCTGCACCAATGAACCAGCACCAGGGAACCTGCACCAATGAACCAGCACCAGGGAACCTGCACCAATGAACCAGCACCAGGGAACCAGCACCAAGTCACACTGGCTACATGGCACCAAGACTGGCATGGGAGCAGCTTTGGCCATGAAGACAGTTGGTGATGAAGGAGTTTGGTGTTAATGCACAAGGAGGAAGGCAGGATAGGGAGGAAGGGGAGGATAGGAAGGAAGGGGAGGGTAGGAAAGAAGGGGAGGATAGGGAGGAAGGAAGGCTGGGGCAGTGTTAATGGCAGGGCCTTAAACTATCCATGGCATAATACCAAATGTCTAGCCTGATAGTAGGGGGGAAATGTAGGGCCAAAAGAATTATGGAACTATCAAGAAAAGGTGGACCAGTAGAGGGAGGACAGGAAGGGGAGAGAAAGGAGATACAGTCACTGGTAAAAGGAAAAGAAGTCACAGTCAGGAGGAGAAAGACACAGGCAGGAGGAGAAAGACACAAGCAGAAGAAGAAAGTCACAGGCAGGAGGAGAAAGACACAGGCAGAAGGAGAAAGTCACAGGCACGAGGAGAAAGTCACAGGCAGGAGGAGAAAGTCACAGGCAGGAGGAGAAAGTCACAGGCAGGAGAAAGACGCAGGCAGGAGGAGAAAGACACAGGCAGGAGGAGAAAGACACAGGCAGGAGGAGAAAGACACAGGCAGGAGGAGAAAGACACAAGCAGGAGGAGAAAGACGCAGGCAGGAGGAGAAAGATGTAGGCAGGAGGAGAAAGACGCAGGCAGGAGGAGAAAGACGCAGGCAGGAGGAGAAAGACACAGGCAGGAGGAGAAAGTCACAGGCAGGAGGAAAAAGACACAGGCAGGAGGAGAAAGACGCAGGCAAAAGGAGAAAGACGCAGGCAGAAGGAGAAAGACGCAGGCAGAAGGAGAAAGACACAGGCAGAAAGAGAAAGACACAGGCAGAAGGAGAAAGACACAGGCAGAAGGAGAAAGACACAGGCAGAAGGAGAAAGACGCAGGCATTTTGTAAAAAAAAAATGTCCGATTAATTCAAACTTACACAGTACTTCCAATTCCATGACTCCCCCAACATCTCTTCCTTAGTGATATATTTTTGGTTTTATTCTTGCTACTACAGTACTTGGCAATTTTAACAAATCAGGGGCTGGTACTCTAGAAGCACCTCCCCTAACACCTCTTCCTTATTGATTTATTGTTTTATTCTTGCCACCACCAGGCATTTTAAAACTCAGGGAGGACTTACAGCTCTGATGGGGTTAATAAGGCTACATCTTCAGTTCAAAAAATACAGGATTAATAGACTCTGGAAATACTGCTATCATATCGTTTATATAGACTCTGGAAATATTGCTATCGTATCGTTTATATAGACTCTGGAAATACAGCTATCGTATCGTTTATATAGACTCTGGAAATACAGCTATCGTATCGTTTATATAGACTCTGGAAATACAGCTATCGTATCGTTTATATAGACTCTGGAAGTATTGCTATCGTATCGTTTATATAGACTCTGGAAATACAGCTATCGTATCATTTATACAGACTCTGGAAATACAGCTATCGTATCGTTTATATACACTCTGGAAATACAGCTATCGTATCATTTATATAGACACTGGAAATATTGCTATCATATCGTTTATACAGACTCTGGAAATACAGCTATCGTACCATTTATATAGACTCTGGAAATATTGCTATCGTATCGTTTATATAGACTCTGGAAATACAGCTATCATATCGTTTATATAGACTCTGGAAATACAGCTATCGTATCGGTTATATAGACTCTGGAAGTATTGCTATCGTATCGTTTATATAGACTCTGGAAATACAGCTATCGTATCGTTTATATAGACTCTGGAAATACAGCTATCGTATCGTTTATATAGACTCTGGAAATACAGCTATCGTATCGTTTATATAGACTCTGGAAGTATTGCTATCGTATCGTTTATATAGACTCTGGAAATACAGCTATCGTATCATTTATACAGACTCTGGAAATACAGCTATCGTATCGTTTATATACACTCTGGAAATACAGCTATCGTATCATTTATATAGACACTGGAAATATTGCTATCATATCGTTTATACAGACTCTGGAAATACAGCTATCGTACCATTTATATAGACTCTGGAAATATTGCTATCGTATCGTTTATATAGACTCTGGAAATACAGCTATCATATCGTTTATATAGACTCTGGAAATACAGCTATCGTATCGGTTATATACACTCTGGAAATACAGCTATCGTATCGTTTATATACCCATCCATCCATCCATTGCCAGACGCCATGTATCCCAAATGGGGTGGCCAAGGGCTTAGAGTTAATTGTTTTACAGGGAGGGGCACTAATCCTCCACCAACCCCACTTGACGTAGGGATACCAACAGCATCTGGTGTTCCCAGGCGGTCACCCATCCAAGTACTAACCAGACCCAACGTTGCTTAACTTCGCTGATCGACACTCTGGAAATACAGCTATCGTATCATTTATATAGACTCTCGAAATACAGCTATCATATCGTTTATATAGACTCTGGAAATATTGCTCTTGTATCGTTTATATAGACTCTGGAAATACAGCTATCGTATCATTAATACAGACTCTGGAAATATTGCTATCTTATCATTTTTACAGACTCTGGAAATATTGCTATCGTATCTTTTTTTTTTTTTTTTTTAATATGTCCGACTCTGGGCAAAGGCTTCGGGGCCTATTTCTTGGGGGCAGTGACCTATCCTAAGGCCCACTAGTCCTCCTACACCTCCACATGTCACCACTACGGTGCTAACACCCACCATCCATATTGAGTACATGCTAGGGCTGTCTCATACAGGATTGATGTATTGGTATTAGGGGGGGTATTTTTACATGTCGGCGGGTCATCTGGTAGATCAGGAAAGTCTGCTTTTATGAAATTCAAATCCTTAAACTGTTCCCTGCCCCAGCCGGGATTCGATCCTGGGTTCATTAAGACTACAGGCCGCCTCTCTACCGATTCGGCCACCGCCTCCCCCAAATTATAATACTGACTCTGAAAATATTGCTATCGTATTGTTTTTATAGACTAAAATATTGTTATAGTGTTGTTTATATACAGCAGACTCTGGAAATATTGCTCTCGTCTCATTTATATAGACTGGAAATACAGCTATCGTATAATTTATATAGACAGGAAATATTGCTATCGTATAGTTTAGAGAGACTGGAAATACAGCTATCGTATCATTTATATAGACTGGAAATACAGCTATCATATCATTTATACAGACTGGAAATACTGCTATCGTATCGTTTATATCGACTCTGGAAATACAGCTATCGTATCGTTTATACAGACTCTGGAAATATTGCTCTCGTATCATTTATATAGACTCTGGAAATATTGCTCTCGTATTGTTTATATAGACTCTGGAAATATTGCTCTCGTATCGTTTCTATCGACTCTGGAAATATAGCTATCGTATCGTTTATATAGACTCTGGAAATATTGCGCTCGTATCATTTATATAGACTCTGGAAATATTACTCTCGTATTGTTTATATAGACTCTGGAAATACTGCTATCATATCGTTTATAAAGGCTCCAACATTCTTGAATGCGTCGGTTTTCATAACTTAATAGCAGCTCTCCACACTGCTCAATCTCTGGCAGCCTCCTTATTCAGTTCTAGCCCTGAGGTCACACCCTATAGCCTCTTCCCAGGTCTTTTTCAGTCTGCCTCTCACCCCTACCCTCAACCTTGCCACTTATCACCTTCCGCACCAAACTGTTACTCTCCATCAAAAATAAAATCAAGGCATTTGAGAGAACAACAAGTACCAATGGAACTTAGAAATCTGCATATAAGACAAGGCTTTACTATCACACCACTGATTTCCCTAGATAAATAGCTAAGGAGGAGGTGTTAGGGAGCTTCCTTTTGAATGCAGGGGTCTCCAACTGACTTAAGTTTAACCCCGAAAATAAATCATTACAGAAGAGATGTCAGGGAGCTTCCTGTTGTGTGTTAATTCACTCCTGCCACAGCCAATGGTTTTATCCAGCTCTGGGGATATCTTATTTACTGATGGGGTAATAGTGGCTATATGGCTTCTGTTGCAAATCTCCAAAGACTTAAAACTATATGGAAAAGTTAAGAATGAAACCTAAGGCACAAGGAGTGGCAGTGATCATTTCCTGGACTATGGTTGTTAGCACTGCCAATTTAACCGCAGCACACTTACCGCAAATAATTCCACTTAGCAAAATTGAGTTTTTAATGTTCTGCATGATTCTTGCAACTTTAGCTTCCTCAGCTATTTAAGCACAAGCTGCAGTGCATTTTGACTAACACCTACAGAGGCAAGTTCTGCAACCAACTGGCAATTAACAAAAGCAGCACCACAGCAAGATATATAGAAAATTATACGTTATGTATGAAACACTCCCCCGGCCCATCAATGGTTATTTCAACAGACTGGCACCTAAGTGAGTATGTATAACATTTTTAAATGTACTCATCTTATAGTATCCAGCCAAGTTGCTCCCCTTCATCACTGGTGGTGGTGGATGTCTACCACCAGACACCCACCACAGCAGGGGTGGCCTCTGCCATCAAGCTGCCCTCATCATACTGCCCTAAAGTACAAACTTGCTTTACAACTCCATCCTTGAACTACAATGCCAGTGCTACCTCAACCATCAACACTAGTTAAATCTTAGGCTGAAGGACATACTGAAGGCTGTATCAAACCAGCCATTTCAAGGAGTCTATCAGTTAATATTCTTGCCATACACATATGTACCTATCTCTCAGGAGGAGGATGGTGGACTGCAGAAGGGGAATTTTAGCATGAAGTCTCCTAGATTCATATCCAGATAAGCATGAACCCAAAACTGAGTTAAGGGCTCTAGTTAGTAAGTTTCTCAGTGAAATATGTTAACACCCAAATATGCCTAGTAACCAATGCATTTATTCCTATACAGTATAATGCTACTTCCCTATTCAAGTTAGGCAAATGCAAACAGCAAACTAGCTAGGAACAATCTTCATTTTCCTTCATCCTGATCTTTTCCACCTAATGCTGGAGTGAGGAAGGGTGCAGAAAGGAAGGACAGGGAAAGAAATAATAGAGGAAGCACTTACATTTATACCTCAACATCTTTACCCGCCTAATGGAGCAGGAAAAGGGAACTTATTTCCTTCATTCATTCATTTATAAAAACTCCAAGATGCTTCCATATATCAGCCTTGATCACCTAATGGCAGTTCTCCATGCTGCTTGATCTCTAGCAGCTTCTCTGTCCAGCCCTTTATCCCTGAGGACACCGACTTCATACCAGGTCTTTCAGTCGGCCTCTCAACTTTACCCTCCATGTTCACACCTCTCACCCTCTGCACCCAAATGTCATCCCCCATCCTCTCCACATGCCCAAACCATCTCACTCTACCCTTCCTAATCACAACACCACTACACTCCAGTCTCATCCTTCCTCCCAAATCATCTCAGTCTACCCCCTTCACATCACAACACCAATACACTCCAGCCCCATCCTTCCTCCCAAAACCATCTCAATTTACCCCTTAACTCTACCCTCAACACTCACACCTCTCCCCCGCTGCATCCAGTTGTCATCCTTCATTCTCTCCACATGGCCAATGCAATGGACAGTAAATTTCTATGACTGCACCTCTGTAGATATATACGTTACCAATGCCTTCACCCACACTGGATAAAAATTAGGTCATAATGTATCAACTGTTCCCTAATCTTTCTTGCATAGTCTACTGTATAGTCTGTTAACTGCTCTAACACCTGTATCTAAATGACTTGTTAATTATGCTAAAGAAGGGCTATGGCAGAGGTCGGCAACCTGCGGCTCAGAAGCCGCACGCGGCCTTTAGGACACTTTTGTGGCTCCATAAGCTTCATAAATAACCATTTATTCTTTCAGAACAAAGGCATCATATTACACATGCAAGGCAACATTAGATTTTCCATTCAGCTTTCATAAGATCTATACTATAAGCAGATCAAACAATATCACCGTAATGTTTTGTTTAGATTTAGAATACTGCAGATTTCGGTTTATGAGAATTTTCTGTATTGCGGCTCCAAGAGTACTACATTTTTATGAAACAAAAGATCTATACTACAAGTAGATCAAACAGTATCACCGTATTGTTTTGTTTAGAAAACTCCAGATTTCAGTTTCAGAATTTTTTTTATTGCGGCTCGAAGAGTACTACATTTTTATGAAACTTTAAAACAAATGGCTCTTGTAGCTTTAAGGGTTGCTGACCTCTGGGCTATGGGAAAGGTGTACAGGCAAGGTAATGTCAATCTGGCATTAAGCTGTATCCCTCCACATCTGTATCTAAATGACTTGTTAATTATGCTAAAGAAGGGCTATGGCAGAGGTCGGCAACCTGCGGCTCAAGAACCGCATGCGGCTCTTTTAGGACACTTTTGTGGCTCCACGAGCTTCATAAATAACCATTTATTCTTTCAGAACAAAGGCAGCATATTACACATGCAAGGCAACATTAGATTATTAATTCAACTTTGTAAAGATCTATATAAGTAGATCAAACAATATCATAATGTTTTTTTTTAGATTTAGAATACTGCAGATTTCGGTTTGAGAATTTTCTGTATTGCGGCTCCAAGAGTACTACATTTTTATGAAACTTTGAAAAGATCTATATTAGAAGTAGATCAAACAGTATCACCGTAATGTTTTTAGAATACTGCAGATTTCAGTTTGAGAATTTTTTGTAATGCAGCTCCAAGAGTACTACATTTTTTGAAACTTTAAACTAAATGGCTCTTGTAGCTTTAAGGATTGCTGACCTCTGGGTTATGGGAAAGGTGTACAGGCAAGGTAAGGTCAATCTGGCATTAAGCTGTATCCCTCCACAAAAGGACAAAAAGCTATATCAATTTATGGGCTAAAATTGGTGCTTCCATCTCACTTAGATTTCTTAACCAAGGAAAAAATAATCCTGCCACTTAGCTATACTGTAGTCTGTCCTTTACCTGATGGAACTGGCCCATTCTCACAAATTTAGAACGATTACAGTTTCATTAATTTTATAGTTATGGAGGTACGAATTAGTCTCCTTGGTTACTATACGTTTTCACTGGACATAACTACCACTCTCACATCAATACAGCGTGCTTGCTGGAAATTCAGTTATATATCTATCTAATCTACCTATTGCCAGACATCTTAATCCTGTAAGGTGTGGCCACAAATTTCCTCCACACTGCCCTGTCCTCTGCCATTTCGCTGCCATCCCTCCAACTCTCACACCCCCTCTCATCTCCATCCCTCCAACTCACACCCTCCCTCCAACATATCTACCCACACTCCTCCCTTGTACACACATTTTCACTCCAATATCTACTTGTATCTACTCTCCATCCCTCCAATTTACACCCCCTCCCACTTCTCCATTCCATCCCTCCATCTCATTCTTGGCTATAATGTAAGAATGAGTGTTCTTGCTCAATTCAACCCTCCATAGTTACCTGCCTACACTAACAGGCAGACAGGAGTGACAGGAGAGAGAGACAAGAGGGACAGACATGAGAGACCGACATGAGAGAATGACATGAGAGAGAAAAAGACAATAGAGACAAGAGGGACAGACGAGAGAGAGAGACAATAGAGACAGACAAGAGGGACAGACAAGCGAGACAGACAGACAATAGAGACAGACAAGCGAGACAGACAAGAGACAGGAAAAACAGATGGGAGAGAGGAGACAGTACTATACCCATCACAACGGATTTCAACCTCTCCAAGCAGTCATGGTCCCTCTACTACTCTGAGTTCTCCAGGCAGTCTCCCTTCGCTCCTCTTGAACCGCCATCACACTGCCATCTCTCTGGAACCCTGCTTTCTTGTACTTGACTTACACCCACACAAAACCCAAGGCCGCCACAGGAACACCACTGCAATGATTGTAGGAACATAATATATATTATTCACATCTAGAGTAGACAGTTATACAGTAAATAGCACTACTACTTCTACCTTCTACTTGGCCTATACTTTGCCTTACGCAGTCCATCTCACACAGTTCAGTGGCAGAACAAGGTAATGCTATAGACCACCCTTTCCACAGCACTTCTTCATGACTAGCAACATTCTACTCATCTACAGTTACAATTCAAAATTCATGATGCTATGATATTTTAAACCAAAAAAGAAGGGCATAGCTTCATATTCTAATAAAATTTTGTTACAGCCAAGTATTCAAAGTGGAAAGTTGTTTTTATACCTATAGCCACTTCTGAATCAGTCACTCCTGCAAAAAAATACGAAGATGAGTATACATCTGATGAGCTGTAGTCATGAGTTAGGAATGAGTCTCCTTGGTTACTATTCCAATTTACAACTAAAATTTGATGCTAGTCATGAACAAGTGCTATGAGTCTCCTTCGTTACTAGCTTGCTTTTACTTTACCTTGGCCTAAAATTGCCATCTCTCCATTCTGAATGCTGAATTGTAATCAGATAAACACTAAAACATGATGCTAGTCACAAAGAAGTGCTATGGGATAACTGTACAGCCATACCATTGCTTTTTTCCTGCCAATGCGCTATGTGAAATAATTTACAAAGGAATGAACACCTGGGCAAAGCTACTGTGACAGTCTCCTTGGTTATTAGTCAAAACTGCCCTCCTAATCTGACTACACCTGCCCATCAACTAACTGAAAAGGGGCTAGGGATCTTTACAAAGCCTTGGTCATGAGTAAAGAATGAGTCTCCTTGGTTAATAGCCAGAATTAACCCCCCCCCCCGAATCTGACTGCTTTACCATAAACTAACTGAAAATTATGAAGAGCCTCCTTGATCATGAGTAAGGAATGAGTCTCCCTGGTTACTAGTCAAAATTACCATCAATCTGACTACTACTTGCCATCAGCTTATTGAAAAGGGGTGAGGGATCTTTACATAGTTCCTGTATGGAATAGTAACCTTAGTTAGGGAATGAGTCTCCCTGGTTAGTCAAAATTACCATTCCTATTTCCCTACACTTGGCCAAAAAGTAACAAATTAGGCTGAGGATCACTACGTAGGGCCTTGTTTGTGAGTCTCTTTGATTACCCCTCCCAATCTGACTACACTTGTCCATAAAGTAACTGAAATCAGGCTATGGATCATTACATAGGGCTTTGGTCATGAGTCTCCTTGGTTACTAGTCAAAATATGCATCAAAAGCATCAATCTGACTACACCTGGCATTAACTAAAACGGAGTTAGGGATCAATGAAAAGTTGTCGCATGAAATTAGAGTCTTAGAGAATGAGTCTCCTTGGTTACTAGTCAAAATTACCTTTCCAATCTGACTACACTTGGCCAGAAAGTAACTGGATAAAGGGTCAGAGATCTATAAAAAGCCTTGGTCATGAGTCTCCTTGGTTACTAGTCAAAATTACTTTTCGAATCTCCACATTTGACCATAAATTAACTGAAAAAAGGCTTAAGGATCATTACATAATTCTATTCTTGCATGGAATTTTAGCCTTTGTTAACCCCTTAACTGCAGGGCATCACTTTCGTGACGCTTGGGAGCAAGGGATCATACCGCGGGGCGTCGCTTTTGTGATTCTGTGTTATTTTGAATTCACCCGGGCTTCCAAGTGGGAGCTTCTATCATCTATCAGTACTGCCAATGTCCAACACCAGTCAGCACTCCTAATCTCATCTGTACTCCCATCCATTGTTGACAATTTAGCCATTTCTCCCCGTTCTTGACTCCCCTCCCTACCCCCCCTCCATTACCCTATCCTCTCGCCTGCCTGGCTGTGCTACGCTAAGTAAATCTTCCCTGGAATTTTTCACTGATTTCATCCATTGAAATAAGCCCTATGCCCTATTCTTATACCAAATAATATATACAAGAAAGAAATAAGGTAAGTGAGAGTGCCATACACCTGGAATTGGCTAATTATCACCTGACAACACCTCAAGTGCACTCGTTCGCTAATTTTCGCTGTTTATTTCCCCTTGAAATATGCCGCATAATCTATTTTCGTAATAAATATACATATAAGGAGGGAAGGGAGAAGCCTAAGTGATATTTACATTCACCTGGAACTACCTAATTTATAATGTATTGTCTAGATTTCCTGCCAATCATTTCACTGCTATAAATAGCTGTCAAGAGGCTAAACGTTGGCAGTACTGATTTCCCTAGGTAGGCCACCACCCCGGCCCACCCTTATCAGTTCACTCTCATCTTCCAGTGTGGGGGTACGTCTGTTCGCTCTTGCTAACTTCAGGGACTTTTCACTCCCATGCAAAGGGCCCTGTGACCTTTATCTCCTACTAAATCTCGTGTGGAAAGAAGTAAAGGGCTGACAATTGATAAAAAAATGACTACGATCTTTCTATTGAGTAAAACAGTGCAAGTGGAATTGTAAATAATGTGTAAACAGCAAGTGAAAGTAATGAATGTAAATATACGTGAACAGTGGAAAATAGTTTCATAAGTTACTTCACGTGACAGTGCATAACACAGTGTAAATAAAATAGAAATGTAAATAACGTAATAAAAGAGAACGTAAATAGAAATGTAAATGAGTAGTATTATATGAATACGAGTATATACCCTAGGAGTAATGAAAGTGAAAGTTTCACTCTAGCATGTCTGAATACTATGAGTTATGAGAGAGAAACTGAAAGTGACATTCACTCTCAATGCTAGTATACAGCATGAGAAAGCGAATGCTACATATTTTACTGAAACAAATTGAATCCCTACAGTGACAATAAACTAATACTACTGAAGGAAACTTATGGATAAAGACTGTAGATATATATGTTATATAGTAATAGAAATATAAAGTGTGAGGGGTTTTATGAATAATAAATGACAGAGTGCCAAGAGCGAACTAGCGCAAGTGCAACGGTCAGACGCGCACGTAATTTTCATTGCTTTCACAGTGGGTTTTTTTTTTGGAGTATGGATCCCAAACTACTTGAAAATCATAGAGTAGTGTTTATAGTGTTAATATCTGGCTGTGGTAATCATATTACGGGTTGTCGGGAAGTGTAAAGTGGAGACTTCGTTACCCAACTTCAGAGGTCTCCACAAGTCCTACGGTAACGACGAAGGCTCAACAAACACTCCAGGAGAAAGCTGAAGGTATGTGCCATAAGCATATGTAATTTTAATATTCTAGGACTAATAACTGATTTTTGGCAAATATTTTTTGAGAGTCTGTCTGAGCCCGAATAACCCCGCAGCACACGCAAAACATTGGTAAACATGCCCGCGGTGTAGGGGTTAAGGAATGAGTCTCCTTGGTTACTAGCCCAAATTACCATCTCAATCTGACTACACAGCCATGAAGTAACTGAAAGGGAGTTCGGAATCTTTACATAGTCTTTGCATGGAATTTTATGAACCTTAGTTATGGAATGACTTAATCTGACTACACCTGGCCAAAAAAGTAACTGAAAAGGGGTTAGGGATCTTTACGAACAGCCTTGGTCATGAAGCTCCTTGGTTACTAGTCAAAATTACCTTTCCAATCCCTACACTTGGCCATAAATTAACCGAAAAGGGGTTAGGGATCTTTACGAACAGTCTTGGTCATAAGTCTCCTTGGTTACTAGTCAAAATTACCCTCTCAATCTGACTACACTTGGCCATAAACTGTGAAGGCTGGGAATCTCACTAAAAACTATTTTTTGAAATTAGCTGGGAAAGTTATATACCTAACCCCTCCACAAAAGCCAGGTGGAAGTGGTATGCTTAAAATAATAATAATAATTAATAATAATAATAACAAAACAGAAGGTTCTGGCATATTCACCCAGTAAGTATCCAATTAAATGTCCCCCAAAGGTGGTTGCGGTTGTGGTGGTAGGGGGTACTTGTGGTTGTGGTAGGGGGTACTTGTGGTTGCAGTAGTTGTGGCTGTGGTAGCAGGTAGCAGTCTCTCTACAGCTACATGGCCAATTACTGAACGTCCAGGTCTTTTCTTCTTCTTCACTATCAGGCTGCCTTCTCCCCAACTCACACCCCTGAAAAAGAATATTCCTTATAAGCCATCACAAGAAAATCTCAATAAAAAATCAAAATATCCATACAAACAAAACCACAATTCCACACACACAGACACCCCAAACTTCACAGTCACCCCCAAATCCACACACACACACAAAATCTCCACAACCACCCCCAATCTACACACACACCCAAACCCTACACACACACACCCAAATCCACACACATACACAATCCAAACTCCACACAAACACCCCAATCTACACACACACACACACACACACACACACACACACACCGCTCGCTGGCGCAGTGGTAACGTTCTCGCTTGCCAACTGGTGGACGGGAGTTCGCGCCTCGCTCAGGTTGCGAAAAGTTTCACTGACGAAGTGGGTGGTTACTGTCCCCCTGGAGCAAGGGGACGGGTGTGTACGTGTGTGAAGGTCACAGCCTTGCCCTTATATCGGACTATATGAGCTCTCAGCTCCCTTCCAGGAGGGTAAAAGCTGACGATCACGACCATCAAGTGATCCAGACCGACCGGTGAATTACACACAAAACTACACACACCCCCAGGCACCACATACATACACCCCACCCCAGAGTTCACACCCAGCTCTGTTATGTTACTTTCTTACCATTTCAATCATCTGAGTAAGCTTTAGAAACACTCAGGCTTGTTTACAATGCAAATTAAAATCAATATCATTACCACAGAAGCAATTAATGGAGAGAAAGGTAATTACTGGAGAGAAAAAAATCTATCTATCTATCTATTGCCAGACGCCTCAATCCCGTTTGGGGTGGCCACAAACAAATCACCTCCAAGTCGCCCTGTCCCCTGCCATTTCACTGCCCTGCTCCCAACTCACACCCCCCTCTCTCATATACCTCTCCACCCCATCCCTCCATCTCATCCTCGGCCTCCCCCTCCCTCTTCCCCCCTCCACCTCACTCGCATACTCTCTCTTCGTCAGTCTTTCACCCTCCATCCTCTCCACAGGGCCAAACCACCTCAATGTGTTCCTCATAACGCTTCCTATCACATCCATATCAACACCACAACTGGAAAGAGAAAGGAAAAATATCTTACCAAAATAGCAGACCCTTCCCCTGTAATTGCTGGAGCCTGACTGACCAAAAGCCGGCACATTCCACCCACCCCTACATTCCTTCCCTCCCTCCCTCTCCCCCACTAGTTTCCTCCCCCCCTCCACCACCTCCTCCCTCCCTTCACAGCCCCTCTTTCCTCCACCTCTCTCTCTCTCTCTCTCCTTCCTTCCTTCCTTCTCCTCCTTGTCTTCCTTTTTCCTTCCACCTCTTCCTCCTGCCTAAAAATCACTCTTCCTCCAATTCTCCTCCCTCCTGACATCCTCCCTTCCCTCCACCCCCACTAGTTCTCCCCCCCCTCTTTCCTCCAACTCTCTCTCTCTTTCTCTCCTTCCTTCTCCTCCTTGTCTTCCTTTTTTCTTCCACCCCTTCCTCCTCCCTAAAATGCACTCTTCCTCCAATTCTCCTCCCTCCTGACATCCTCTCTTCCCTCCACCCCCACTAGTTCTCCCCCCCCCTCTTTCCTCCAACTCTCTCTCTCTCTCTCTCTCTCTCTCCTTTCTTCTTCTTTGTTTTCCTTCTTCCTTCCACCTCTTCCTCCTCCCTGAAAAGCACTCTTCCTCCTGTCCCTCTCCCTCCTTACATCCTCCCTTCCCTCCACCTCCACTAGTTCCCCCCCCATCTTTCCTCCACCTCTCTCTCTCCTTACTTTTTCCTTTTTTCTTTCCTTCCTCTCTCCTCCTTCTCTCTCCATCTCTTGTCATCAATCTTCCTTCCCTCTAACTCCTCCTTGAAAAACACTTTTCCTCCATCCCCCCTTACCTCCTCTCTCCCCTCCATCCCTCCTTACCTCCTCTCTCCCCTCCATCCCTCCTTACCTCCTCTCTCCCTTCCATCCTCCCCCTCCTCTATCATTAGACACACACACACACAAAGTAAAAAAATAAAATACAATCCATTACGGACGAGGGAATCACCTATACACAAGAGAAGGATATTTGTGAAGCACTAAAGAATTTCCAATCAGTTTTTACAGAAGAAAAAATTTTTTTGAGGACTATGTGGAACATGGATGCCCACACACACAACCAGATATACAAATATCAGAAAAAGTAATACAGGAGGAGTTAAGTAAATTAGACAATAAAAAGCAAATGGTCCTGATGAAATATCATGTTGGGTGATACATGAATGTGCAAAGGAGTTAAGGTAAACCATTATCTTTAATTTTCAAGAAATCCTTGAGACAAGGTAAACTACCTGATATTTGGAAGAAAGCAAACATTGTTCCCTTAGTCAAGAAAGTGAATAGACAAAATCCACTCAACCACTGACCAGTATCACTAACCAGTGTTGTAAGCAAGGTATTAGAAAAGCTTACAAGAAAAGCTTGGGTAAATCATCTAGAAGAACACAATATGATAACAGGAAGACAGTTTGGTTTCAGAAAAGGAAAATCATGTGTTACTAATCTGTTGAGCTACTATGACAGAGTAACAGACACGTTACAAGAAAGAGAAGGATGGGTGGACAGTATCTATTTAGATTTCATGAAAGCATTTGACACAGTACCACACCAAAGACTTTTATGGAAACTGTACCATCAAGGAGGAATTCGAGGCAAACTGTATTGTTGGATGCAAGATTTTCTCATAAAAAGAGAAATGAGAACAGTACTAAGGGGAAATTACTCATCATGGAAGAGAAGTGACTAGTGGAGTTCCACAGGGCTCAGTGCTGGCACCAATCATGTTTTTAGTGTATATAAATGATACAGACAGTAACACTGGAAATAAAAGCTATCTATATGTTTGCAGATGATGCAAAAATACAAAGGAGAATTACTAACACAGACTCTTGTAAAGAGTTACAAGAAGAATTAAATAAACTTCATAAATGGAGTAATACATGGGAAATGGAATTCAATGTGGACAAGTGTCATGTAATCAAGTTTGGTAAAAGTGGAAAAAGACCTGATTGGGATTATAAGATAGGAAATAAAATCCTACACACATCAGAGAGAAGGACCTAGGTGTGATTATCAATAACAGACTATCTCTGACTGACCACATCAGTGAGAAGGTAAGGAACATGTATACACTGCTTGCAAATATGAGAATAGCATTCACATACATAAATCAAGACATGCTAAGAAAGATAATAACATCATTCAACAGACCAACTCTGGAGTATGCATAGTAGTCTGGAGTCCTCATCTCAAAAAACACATAGACAAGATTGAAAAAGTTCAAAGGGCCACAACAAGATGGGTACCAAGCTTAAGGGATCTAAGCTACGAAGACAGACTTAAAAAAACTGAATCTACCAAAACTACAGGAGAGAAGGAAAAGAGGTGACATGATTATGCTATATAAATGCATATCAGGGAAGGAGAAAATAGACATAAATGATTATTTAACCTATGGGGATGCATCAGCAAGAGGACACTGCAAAAATACTGCATAGAGAGGTGATAAAGACATAAGGAAATTTAGTTTCCCAAATAGAGCAACTGATCAGTAGAATGCACTACCGAATGAAATAGTGTGCCAAAACAATTCACAAATTTAAGGATATGTACGATAAATATGGTTTAAAACACGGGACAGTATGAGCTTGACTCTTTCCTGTAAAGATACAATTAGGTAAGAACACACCCACCCACACACATACACACATTATCTATAGGATGATGATGATGATGATAGTTACACCAATGATAATGATTCATTTCACACAGGATAATCACCACCATAATTACTACCACAAACCACCACTACAATCATCACAACCACCATCTATCATCACCACCTCACCACCACCACCACCTACCATCATCACAACCACCATCTATCACCACCACCACCACCATCACTCCCTACCATCATCACCACCACCACCACCACCACCACCCCTACCATCATCACCACCACCACCACCACATTTCCCTACCCAATATTTCCTTTTTTTAAAACAATTTTACACACAAAAAAAAAAACTCATTAAAACGGAGTATTTGGAGCCCAAGCCATTCCGAAAAAAGCGATATGTGGACTTCCCCCTGCTAAGATATTTTCATACATCAGGGAGGGGGAGGCCAAAGATGAGATGAACGGATGATGTGGAGAGGTATATGAGAGAGGGGGGGGTGAATTTGGAGCAGGGCAGGGAAATGGCAGGGGACAGCGTGACATGGAGGTGATTTGTTTGTGGCCATCCCGTGTGGGATTATGGAGTATGGAAATAGATAGATAGATAAAATATCCAGGTTATATAATCTGCTTTGTGGAAAAATATCTATAGGCTGGTTTGCCTGCTTACACAAGGCCCTCCATTCACAAAAATATTCATATGGAAAAACAACTAACTCAAAAGACAAATGGCCACCCCTTATGGGATTATGGCGTCTGGTTATACTGTTGTTAGATATACTGTAGATAGATTTAGAGAGAGAGAGAGAGAGAGAGAGAGAGAGAGGTTTTCCTGCTGATGAGGTAGTGGATATGAAAAACTACCCATATGCAACTCATCCTCCTCTATGCGAAGTGCTCAATGTAAAATGAGAAGAAACTATCTTCAAAGACCTGCAGCAAAACTATTGCAGCCAATTTAAAAAGTTTCTTGGAAACTTGTAGAATGTGAACTGTTTTATTAAAAGGCCTTCTTATGGACAAAATTGAAAACTGCTAAATAATCAGCTGATGCAACAGCTAACATGTCAATTCAACTCAAAATTTCAAGCCAAGGAACTCTGCATTTCATAAGTCACTAAAATGCCTCTTCATAATCCAATCAAAGTCACATAACAGTCAGCTAATGTGTCAGCCGACGGAACAGCTGACATGATAAAATCGATTCAAAATTTCAACCTGAACAACTTTGTATTTCATAGGAATTTTGCTCTGAGCTCTCCAAAAACAGATATTCCAGAAGGAGAAATATGAAAAAGATCCCCAGATGCACCACGTACAGACCTGTCAGCTTCACCGCAGGTAAAAATACCCATACATAAGAGCTGCCCACTTACAGACCTGTTGGCTTCACCCATACATAAGAGCTGCCCACTTACAGACCTGTTGGCTTCACCCATACATAAGAGCTGCCCACTTATAACATGTGCCCTGTTTAAAAAATATCCATATGTAGTACAGGCAAACCCTGGTTCAATGATGCAACTGTTTATGTAAAAACCCATCACTAGGTGGCATATTGTAACTCAGGGTAGATTTAACATGTAAAGTACAGTACAAGGATGCATTTTTGTGCCTTGGGTTTCCACCCAACCAAGTCTTAAACCCACTCAAATGAGTCCAAAAACAAGTTTTTAGCTAACCTTAACCCTAAATAGCTTTAAAACAAGCTAAGCCTAAAATCAAGGGGTGTGAGTTGGGAGCAGGGCAGTGAAATGGCGGGGGACAGGGCGACGTGGAGGCGATTTGTTTGTGGCCACCCCTAATGGGACTGAGGTGTCTGGTAATAGATAGATAGGTAGATAGACCTCACCTAAACCCAAAAATAAAATCTATCTATCTATTGCCAGACGCCTCAATCCCGTTTGGGGTGGCCACAAACAAATTGCCTCCAAGTCGCCCTGTCCCCCGCCATTTCACTGCCCTGCTCCCAACTCACACCCCCCTCTCTCTGTACCTCTCCACCCCATCCCTCCATCTCATCCTCGGCCTCCCCCTCCCTCTTCCCTCCTCCACCTCACTCACATACACTCTCTTCGTCAGTCTTTCACCCTCCATCCTCTCCACATGGCCAAACCACCTGTGGTTCATTAAATATGTTTGGAAAAAATCAAACTTAGTAAACTGTACCCCAAAATGACAGTGTTCACTCCACCTGTGACTAAAACACATTATTCTAAGTCTAAAAGCAGTTTATAAATCAAACTAAACAAAAAATTTAAGTAAAAAAAAAAAAAAAAAAAAAAAAGTCATACCGGGGTTTGGCCATCATTCGGTGGGGTAGGATGGTACTTCTACCCCCATCGCTATGCGGGGGAATCGCATTTAGGCATATCGTATCTCGGGGTCTGCCTGTAGCCTTCGTGTTGACACGAGGCTATCTATCGTCAGACGCCCTAATCCCATAAGGAGTGGCCACTTCATTTAAGCAGATTTTGTGTGTGTGTGTGTGTGTGTGTGTGTGTGTGTCCGACTCTGGGCATAGGCTTCACAGCCTGCCATCAAGACCCAGCAGTCCTCCTACATACCATACACCTCTACATGTCACCACTTCGGCGCTAACACCCACCGTCCATACTGAATACATGCTAGGGCTGTCTCATACAGGACTGGTGTATTGGTATTAGCGGGGGTATTTTTACGACATGTCGGCGGGTCTTCTGGTAGATCAGTAAAGCCTGATTTAATGAAATTCAAATCCTTAAACTGTTCCCTGCCCCAGCCGTGATTCGAACCTGGGTCCGTTAGGACTGCAGGCCACCTCTCTACCGATTGAGCAACCGCCTCTTACATATGTTTTTTTTTTTTTTTTCACTGATTGCCTTGTATCAGCACTCAACGAAAAAAAAATACCCACACGTACGAGTCTTCCTGCTTATACAAGGTGGTCGATAAGAAATATGTCTGTATGTAAGCTTTCCCTCTTATAGGCAGCGCTCAATACAAAGAAATACCTGTATGTACACTCAACCCTCGGCTATCACGGGTTCCACTATAGCATATCTTGCTATCACGCCTATATAAAACTCTACCCAAATACCTTTATCATGCACTAAATGCCTGCTATCGCGCATCGCAAATGTTCGAAAATTTCAAAAAGGCCAGGCTCCAATGCTCCACCCAGCCAACAAAAGCTTCACTCCATGACTGGTCGTGTGACGTCAGCGCCAGCCGAGCGCTGATTGAACGCCCAACAGAGTCTCCTGCCCGCCAAACCATTCAAGTGCACGCCCTCAGACTGTGAACGGTGATAGCGAGAACAATAACTTTTTTTATTATATGACCATGGCCAATGTACCCCCTCCCCGTCCCCCTACCATCACCCAACACAATGCTGCGGCACCTGGCAGGGAAATAAAGAAGAGGAAGAACCTAAGTTATGCAGATAAACTGGAAATGTGAAACTTATAGAGAATGGTGAGACCACGCGAAGTGTGGGGAAGAAGCATAACATCAATGAATCAACTGTGAGGGGTATTTATAAGAATCATGATCACATGGCCATGTGGAGAGGATGGAGGGTGAAAGACTGATGAAGAGAGTGTATGTGAGTGAGGTGGAGGGGGGAAGAGGGAGGGGGAGGCCGAGGATGAGATGGAGGGATGGGGTGGAGAGGTATATGAGAGAGGGGGGTGTGAGCTGGGAGCAGGGCAGTGAAATGGCGGGGGACAGGGTGACTTGGAGGCGATTTGTTTGTGGCCACCCTAAACGGGATTGAGGCGTCTGGCAATACAGTGCTCGTCAGAAGTATGGGGCGCCCTGCGTCCCTCCTGAGAAACAAACCTTTCAACATTGAAAAAACATATAAATAATGCATTTTATTTACCTTTAGTGCTTCGTAGGGTAGCCTTTACGTTTCTTCACGGACCTGAGACGTCTTGGAAGTGAAAGGGCGAGGCTCCTGAGGTGCTGGAGGGGTATTTTGTCCCAGGAGTCACGAATGGCGGCTTCCAGCTTAGGCAGAGAGCTCACGTCCTTCCCTTGGAGACTCTTCTTTACGAGGTACCAGAGGTTTTCAATCGGGTTGAGGTCTGGGCTATTTCCTAGCCAGTCTGTCATGAATGATACCTCGCAGTCACGAAGCCAATTGGTGACCGATTTGGCCTTGTGAGCAGGTGCACCGTCCTGCTGAAACACTCGTGCACCTGTTAGCTCGAAGGAGTCTGGTAAATGATCACACAGAAGCTCCAGGTAAACATCCTGATTCGCTCTGAGGTTCTTGGGAAGTACAACAAGCTTCCCCAAACCCTTCCCTGAAAAACAACCCCATACCATGAGTGAATCAGGATGTTTAACTGTGCTTTCTACATACCGTGGGTCAAGTGGGTCACTACCTTTGCATGCTCCTCTGTTACAGGTAACACTAAACGTTGCCTCATCAGACCACAACACTGACAACCATTGCTCCTCACCCCAATTTAGATATTTATTAGCAAAGGCAAGCCTACGAATTCTCTGGCTGCTAGAGAGAAGAGGCTTTTTCACAGGCCTGTGACTTGTGTAACCAAGCTCATGCACCCTACGAGACACTGTTCTCACTGACACCTCACCAAACACTTCCGGGTTGCTCTCCTTAATTTTCCTTGCACTCACACAAGGATTAAACTCCACTGCACGTTTTAAAACATTAACAGACCTTGGGGAAGTTTTCCTAGGCCTACCAGACCTCGGTTTCTTTGTGGGAACTTCACCACTGTTTTCCTCCCGAAATCACAAGACACCAACGACGCACTGTCGATCGTGCCACACCAACCAATTCACTAATTTCCTTTGTCTGGTGGCCTGCCCCCTTTAGAGCAATGATCTGGGATATGATTTCACTCGATAGTTCACGGGTAGGTGCCATAACAAAGTTTTGAAGGCCAAAACACTGCGGGACACTCGGTAAAAAATGGCGCAATTTGAGAGGGACACTCGGCGGAGTTCCTCTCTCTCAGGCAGCCCGTGGGCGACTGAGGCGGGAACCAACCAGCGCGTCAGAAGGCCTCAGGCTACCATGACGTCATGCTCGGAGCTCAAACTTGTGGCTCAATTCTTACCCCCAAAAATGGGGTGATTCTTTTGGGCCATAAGTATTGCGCGCCCGGCGGACAACGCTGAATACTTCTGACGAGCACTGTAGATAGATATAGATGATCACATCATAAAACATGCTCATTTTTAGACTATTATATATTAATATGTGGTACAAAAAAAGGTATCTTAGGGTAAATATTGAGGTCATGGCACCAATTAGAATTATTACCACAAGTTCTTCAATTCGGCTATCACGGTTTCAGCTATAGCGCAGCCATAGCAGGACCAATTGGGAGTGATAGGCGAGGGTTGAGTGTAATGGTTTTCCTGTTGATATGAGGCACTGGATATGAAAAAAATACCCATACATAAGAGTCTTCCTGCAATACAAGACCTCGATGTGAAATAATACCCATACGTAAGAGTTGTTCTGCTTATACGAGGTGCTTGATTTGAAAAACTACCCATACGTAAAAGTCTTTCTATTTATACAAGGTCTTAATATGAAAAACTACCCATATGTAAAAGTCTTTCTGCTAATATGAGGTGCTCAATATGAAAAAATGCCCCTACATAGGTGCTTTCCCACTCATACGAAGTGCTCAATACAAACAAATATCCACATGCAAAAGCTTTCCTGTGCATGCAAGATGTTCGATGTGAAAAAATACCGATTTCTAATTATTTTCCTGTTCACATGACATACCCAGTATGAAAAAAATACCCATACGTAAGCTATTCCACTTACACAAAGTTCCCAGTACAAAGAAATACAGTATACATATGTTCTGAGTTATCCTGTGCAAATGTGGTGCTTGATATGAAGAAGTACCCATTAGTACTAGTCTTCCTGCTCATACAAACACTCAACAGGAAAAAAAAGAAAAGAAAATATTCATACGCAGTTTTTATGCTGATATAAAGCGCTCAATTAAAAGAAATACCTGTACTCATATACAGGAGTTTTTATGCTGATATGAAGTGCTCAATTAAAAAAATACTCATAGATAGCTTTGATGTTGATATGATGCCCTCTATTAAAAATAATCATACACTGGAGCTTTTATGTTGCCATGAAGTGATTGATTAAAAAAAAAAATACTCACATGATGGAGTTTTTATGCTGATATGAAGCGCTCAATTAAAAAAAATACATGAAGTTATTAAGCTGATATGATGCGCTCGATTTAAAAAAAAAAAAAAAACTCATAAGGAGTTTTTATGCAGATATGATGCGCCTGATTAAAAAAAAAAAAAATACTCATACACTGGGAGTGTTTATGCAGATATGATGCCCTCAATTTAAAAAAATTCCTGAGTGGACAACCTAACCCCTACAGATAACGGGGGTTTTTCTGTAACAACAATTCAAATTATTATCTTTCTATTTACCTGCCATAGCAGTCGACACTAGAGTACGCATCTTCCCTTCGGAGGAATCGACGAGCCTGGCTGTAGGACCTGCCTGGACAAGGACTCATCAGGGCCTAGATGAAGAGTCATCGGAGCCCAAACGAAGAATCATTGGAGCCCAAACAATTATCAGAAATGGAATGAAGAATCCGCCTGGGCCTGCCAACAGCTCTAAACTCTCCCTATCCCCCCTGCCCCAGGACGTGGATGGTGAGCTGCAGTGTCAGTTCAGAGGCACATCCCAGACCATATACCACAGGACCGTACCTTAAAATGAAAACCGCCTTATTTTCTATATATGCCGTATACATTAAAATTCTCAAATATCACCAAAAAACTACCCAAATCCAATAGGTTCCTTTGCCATGTTAATTTCTACAGCCTACCCATCTTGCTATACACTAAGATGGCCGACAATTGTGGCGAGGTAACACTGCTTCCATTCTCCTGCTCGGGAGCACCTGTGGCAGTTCACTATCGCCATTTCAATTTCACACACACAAAAAAATCCTACCACAATTAATTAACATGAAAAGGATATCATAATCTACAGGTCTTTTCCATCCCCTTAATGGATGGAGGCAATACTCGGTTATTTAAATTGACACAGCCTGTCTAGTTAAATGGCCGCCACCGGGGCCTTATCAAATGTAAACTTATTTCACCTTCCAAAATATTACACCACACATCTACTTGATTTTCGTTTACATTAATCTCCAACGCGTACTCATATACTGACGATATTCAAATCCAAAAAATAAATATGGATGCTTGAAATAACATAAGATTTAAATAGCACCCTCTCCTAATCGGTTTTAAAGGGACGTCTAGGATGCCTGGGGCGCACACCGCCTCATATCGTCCTCATAGCTAATAATTATACACTATATCAACCAACTCCAATTCTCCATAAAGGCACCAGATACTAATAAATATACAGACATGATAATTACCGTAAAAATAAGCGCAGAAACACCATAATAATAATAAATGCAGTCGTCGCTCACCTCTACTATCTCCAGCAGCTCCGTCTCATCTCCCACAATGCTCCTGTGACGTCACCCTCCACCCGTAAAATTATATACTTTTCAATGGCAAATTTTATGCACAGAAGCTCTTGAATATATTATCAGCTGTTCAAATAATAATTATTGTGCATAGTTTGTAATGAAGGAATTAGGAAGAGGTCTACAAAGCCTCCCAGGCCACGTACATTCAGGTTCACCCGATGACGTAGCAAACGGTAGCAATGTCTTCAGAAACGGAGGAATCGTCTTAATCTGGGCTGGGATCAGGAAGGCCTTACTACATAGTGTACACAGAAAAAAATAAATTGAAATTTCAAATGGGGAGCCAATAAGGGGCCAGTGGGGGGCACCTGCATCATAGGTGAAAGTCAGAAATGTGAGACTTAAGGAGCAGTTCATCATAACAAAGTCGAGACTTTTTTAGGTCGAAATCATAAGCATCTGAGATAGCATCTGCTATATGTTGCACGTGCGAGTTTTGAAAATTGAAGAAAAATACATAAAAACAGATAAAACGTAACAAAAAATCTAAAATAAATAAGATATTTTTCTCACATGTTTTCAGTGAAAAATCAGCTGATTAATGTCAAGTTTTAGGAATTCTTCATTTACCGCTTTGTTTCACTGTGGACTAGGACATATTGCCTCACCGCACCACCCTGTAAACAAACACCATAATGGATGTACAGTTCTTTTCCTGTTGGTGACGTACATCATCATAGACCACCTTGACGAGACGCTGCTTAGACCCGGTCGTTGTCGGACGTGTTCCTCCCGATCGTGTTGTCAACCGTCTTACTCTCGGGTGTTAGCCCATCTCAGCCGTAATCACATCCAGCTTATTTTGGGCAAATCGCGGCAATACCACAGTGATCCAGTGTTTTTTACAGTGAGTGTAACGGCCAGGCATGGAGTCTTCCATGACCGGCCTGGCCACACAGGACGTCCATATGGACCTCGCTCCTGCCGCTGCAGACGTCGTTGCCCCTGGTAAGAGGGTGAGGACGGCCTCCGCCACTAGTGATGAGGGAGGTGCCCCGGAAAAATGGATACGGCCTTCCGCCCCAGTTGGTGATTCCAGTGAACCAAGGAGCCTCGTGTACATAGCAAGGTCGGCTGACAATACCCTTGTATTTTTGAATCCCCGCAGGTTGTCGGATGCCATCAACAAATCTTCATGGGGTAAGTACTGTATAGAGGGATCACTCAGAGTTTTAGGTAAAGGAGCAGCTATCAGGTTCTGTGTTTTTGCAGATGATGTGGCCAAAATGACTGTACCACCAGAGGCCCTCATCCAGCTGGGGGACTGGCCAGTAAGGTGTTGGTTGGCTCGCTCACCTTCCAGTGGCGAGTTCTCATACGGGAAAATAGGGCCTGTTGCTCCTGATGTCACGGAGGAGGAACTTGTTAGTAATCTTCGCTGCCTTGGCAACTGTTCCTCCCAGCTAGAGGAAGTCACCCGCCTTATGGTCCGCCCTCCTGGTGGTGAGGCAGCAGTGGCAGCCAGGGTGGTACGCCTCAAATTCAGGGGCCCCCTGCCGGAGCAGGTCATATTTGGCCACTTATGTTACTCTGTAGGGACTTACACTTTTCCCATCCTGAGGTGCTATACATGCCATCGATTTGGACATGGCACAATATCTTGTAAAAATAAAGTTCGTTGCTCTCGTTGCAGCAGGTTCCATCCATGCAAATCCCCATCAGGTGGTCAGTGCACTAACGACCCTTACTGCTTCTTCTGTGGTGGCGCACACCAAGTGGTCTCCCGCATGTGCCCAGTCTACCAGCAGGCGCTTGCCATCCATGACGCTGCTAGGACTGACCCGTCAGCCCTGTCGGACGTCAACACCCGTTTGCGGGCCCTTAATCCATCCGGCCGTATTCCTCCCAGCTCCAACCCCTCGACAACATATATTGCTCCCAGTCGGACTTCCCGGCCTGTTCAGGAGGGTCTGACATACACAACAGTGGTTAGCAACCGCTTTTCAGCATTGGAAGAGCTTCCCGAAACATCTGGTGGTAATTCTCCAACTGAATCAAGTGAAGTGGAGCGAACAGTTGCCGTGTCCTCCCACCCAACCTCCCAGTCAGCAGTGCTGCTCCACCCTCTCCCTCCACCCAAGCCCCGTCGACAGCGTCCCCACCCAAATCGGACCTCTTTCACACATGCTGCACGAGAATCAGTAGCTCCCTCCACCCAGCCTGGTGGAATGTCAGCCAATTCCACCCCTTTAATGGCCACAACTCCCGCCTCAGATCCAAATATATCTCATGCCACCTCCCCCAGATCTCCTGAGACGGGCTCCACACCTGGTGAATCTCCTGCCTCTCCACGTCAGCCTGTACCAAGGGCAACCTCCCACGCCCCCCCTTATGCCAACCTCACAGGTGCCCAATCTACAGGGTCCTTTGTGGACCTTCTGCTTACAGCCCTGTCCATGTACAAAAATGGACAATCCTTTATAGACATATGTGTCAGCCTCCTGCCCCAGTTTCTCTCTCTACTCTCCCCTCAGTGATGGCTCCTTTACCTCTGCGTAGATTCTTCCTCTGGAATGCCAGATCGCTCCCTCGGAAAACATCCGATTTCAAACACACAGTAGCAGACCTCGTTCCAGATGTTATTGGTCTATGTGAGACTTGGTTAGCTCCACATCTCCATCTGTCGCTCAGGGGTTTTACTGTATACCGAGCTGATCGTCAGGGTGTTGGAGGAGGTCTAGCTGTCGCAGTCAGGGAGGATGTGCCTAGCTCGGTTCTGCCATTGACCCGCCCCCCTCGAGGGGTGTTGGACGTTCTTGCGGTCCGCCTATCCCTCTTGCAGGGATGGATCACTGTGGCGGTTTGCTACAACCCATGCAAGGACATAGGCCTGGAAGATCTCCAGGCCTATCAAGACCAGCTCCCTTCACCATGCCTCCTCTTGGATGATTTTAACGCCAGACACCCCCATTGGGATCCTTTCCTGACCCGAGGTTCTGGAAATAGGTCAGGAAATTCCCTCTTCCGATTTCTGCTAGGAAGTGACCGCTTCACCCTGCTCACCCCATCGGGGCTACAGACCCGTATTGACCCGCACTCAGGCCTACCCTCTACACTTGATCTATATTTGGGGGATCCCGTTTTTGGAGGCTCAACCATCTGGACTGGCCCATATTTGGGGTCTGACCACCTTCCAGTTATCCTAGATGTCCCCAATCTCTCCCCACCCTGCTCTGCTCCACCTCGTCCACATTGGATCCTCACACGAGGGTCCTGGTCCTCCTTTAAGGTGACCCTTGATAACACTGGGCCTCCGCCTGCAGGACCCATACATGATCGCGTGATGGACTTTACGTCCTCTGTGATCGCAGCAGGTAAGGCGACCTTCCGCAGGTCCTCAACACGTCCCCGAGGCACTGCCACGGTTCCTTGGTGGACAGAGGACTGCACCAGGGTTGTCCGGGCTAGGAGGTCTTCCTGGAACGTCTGGTGGAGATGTCCCTGCCCTAGCCACCGAGACACTCACCGTCGTAGGGACGCAGAATGCAAGCGGACTCTCACCCGAGCCCGCCGTGCTGCCTGGTCTGCTTTCCGCTCAACCCTGTCATTCTCAAGCTCACCATCCCGGACCTGGTCCTTTATTCGGGCAATGAAGGGTCGCCCTACCACCCTTTCGTATCCCCTGGTAAAGGAGGGTAATCTTCTGGTAGGCCTCCAAGACAAGGCTACCTTACTGGCTGCCTTCTTTGGAGCTAGACTTGGCTTCCCTGCTCCACTTCCAAATTTTCAACACCTACTCAGGGTCACTCAGGCAGGCATCTCCTCCTCCCCCCCAGCAGGCTTAGCCTCTCCTTTTACCCAGGCAGAACTCTCCTCTGCTCTGCGGACCCTACTACCAAAGAAGGCATGTGGGCCAGATTTAGTACCTAACGAATTTCTAATTCATCTCCCAGTCCGCATTCAAATGGCACTTTTAGACATCTTTAACAACAGCTGGGCATCAGGGATATTCCCATCTCACTGGAAAACCTCCCACCTCCTGCCCTTCCCCAAGTCGGGGAGAGACCCCTCTTCTCCGGCTTCTTACAGACCAATTGTACTGCTCTCCAATATCGGGAAGGTGCTTGAGAGGATGGTGTGCCGTCGGTTCTCCTGGTGGCTGGAGCACAATAGTCGCATGTCTGATGTACAATGTGGATTCCGCCCAGGGAGAGGGACATCTGACATCTTCCTCCAGTTTGACCATCATGTCCACCAGGCGTCCTGTCATAAGAAGATACTCCTGGCTGCCTTCGTGGATCTCCAGGGGGCTTTTGATTCTGCCTCCCATGATGGGATATTGTACAAGTTGTGCCGTCTTGGCATCACAGGCTCTGCACTGGCCTGGGTGCAAAGTTTTTTGGAGGAGCTATCCTTTTGTGTTTCCCTTGGGGGTACATACTCTTCCCCTACCCCAGTCAGGCAGGGAGTGCCACAGGGATCGTGCCTCAGTCCCTTACTTTTCAACGTCCTGATGTATGACCTCCCTCATCCTCCTGGAGTATCCACCTTAGTCTATGCAGATGACGTCTCAGTCCTCTGCAGTGCTGCCTCCCTATGGGAGGCCCAACATCGCCTCCAACAGGCTGTGGATGCCTTTGCCACTTGGGCTACAGATTGGGGGCTAACAGTCAATGCACCCAAGAGTGCTCTTATGTACTTTGGCCAAAGGAGGCTCCCCTCCATGCCGACAATTCAGCTAGCCGGAGAACCCCTCACCCTCCGGACTCGGCACAAGTTTCTGGGCCTCCATTTGGACAGTCCCCGTCTCACCTGGGCCCCCCATATTGACCATCTTCAATCGGCATGCCTTAGGCGCCTGGACATCATGAAGTGTGTCGCAGGAGCTCGCTGGGGTGCCGACCGAAACACTCTTCTTAGACTATATCTGGCCTTCATCCGCAGTAAGATCACGTACGGCACCACCCTTTACGGATCAGCTGCCCAGACCCACCTAAAGAAGTTGGATGTTGTCCAGAACACGGCACTTCGCATTGCCCTAGGTGCCTTCAAGTCCACCCCAATTATTTCGCTTCATGCAGAGTCAGGGGTGATGCCCCTTTCCATCTACCGCATGGAACTGGACTGTCGGCTGCTTCACCGTATTTCGGCCCTTCCCTCCAGCCATCCGGTCTCCTCCCTTTATCGCCTCTCCACAGTCCTTTGTCAACCCCCAACTTGGCCGCGAAGGAGATTACCATACATTATCCGCAGCATCCGAGCCTGCCACACCCTGTCGCTCGATCTGCCCAGGCCTGCCCCAGTGGCCCCTCTCTCCCCAGTGCCCCCTTGGAAGGATTTGTCTCCATATGTCTCCCCCTACTTCCCAGTACCGTTCTCGAAGTCGACAGATGCAGTCTTGGCACGGCAGATCTTTTACAGTTTGGACTCCTCGGTTTATAAGGACTTCCTGAGAATTTACACGGATGGGTCTCACTCCCCTCCATCTTCCTTTGCCTCAGCGGCTTATTTTGAAGATCTTTCCATATGCCAAACTTGGTCGTTCAGCGGGCGGTACGATGTCCTAACCGCAGAACTCATAGCCATCCTCCAGGCCCTTGAATTTATCCGAACTTTCTTCCAGCCTCAATCGGTAGTCTTATACACCGACTCACAGTCTGCACTTACCCTCCTTCTCTCGGATCGTCCAGTGACTCATGTCAAGACTGTCCATGCTATTATGGAACACCTCCTTTACCTTGTTACTCCTCCCTGGTACCTCCACCTTCAGTGGATTCCCTCACATGTGGGCATCCGTGGCAACGAAATAGTAGATGCAGCAGCAAAGCAAGCACTGACACATAGTACACTGGTCCATGTGACGCCAGATAGTGCCACATTCCCTAAACTTGCACGTAGCGCCTGCATATTGCACTGGAATGCGCACCTAGCAACCACCCTACCTGCTTCCCACTTGGGGCTTTTTCGCTCTGACTCCTTTGAACACCCTTGGGCACGCCATCCCTGCAGAGACATTGATGTAGCCATCACCAGGTTACGGTTGGGCCACACAGGCCTTGCAAGCCACCTGTACCGTTTGGGTATGATAGAGCATCCATGGTGCCAGTGGTGTCCTCAGGTTGCAGAAACCATAGAACATTTCATGTTATGGTGTCCTAGGTTCCACTCGCTTCGCACCCTTTTGCGGGAACGTTTGGCATCTCTGGGAGTTGTCAGTCTGTCTCTCCACACACTCCTGGGAGGCGGTATCGGGGACCCTTGGTTACGAGAACGGGTCGTGAGGTGCACGTCTGACTTTATCCGAAAATCTAGACAGCTCTCCCGCATATAATGTGAGGCCCTAAGCAGTTTGCATTGACAGGGCATTGGGCCATTGTACTGGCCGTGGCCCTTAAACCCACAAGAAGAAGAAGAAGAAGAAGACCACCTTGACAAAAGTTATAAAGGATTTCAAAACCAGATTTTCAAAATAAACAGCATCTTCTGTGCAGATGATGGCCTGTTACTAGCCCACTCAGATGAAGAGGTCCTGAAAGCAATAAATGCGTTAGAAACAATAGGAGGTATCTGTGGGTTAAATAAAAATAAGGAAAAGAGCCAAGTACTTGTGTACAACAAAAAGGAACAGCCGGAGGAAATTGGGGACATAAAAGTGACGCACAGCATAAAATACCTCGGAGTGACCATTACAAATAGAAAGGATTGTGAACATAAAATAAAACAACTACAAAAAGCGGGAATGTACGTAAATCAGATCAGGACCCATATACATATAGGGTCTTCTTACACCTTTCCACTACGCAGATTTACTGACGTCACGCTTAAGACAGGGCACTCCCCCCATTTCTCCCCACCCACCATCTCCCTTGGGACTTCAGAGGGAGGCCTCAAGTCGCTGTGAGGTGCAGCTGTCTGTCATCCTCCATACCCACCCCTCCCACCTTGCTTCCTCTACACAACTCTGTTCCCCACACACATTTCCTCAATTCAAATGATTGTTTAACTTCTCCCTTCTCATATTTAAAGGTACATGATTTTAAAATAAACACAATATACTCTAATAGTGACATTTATTACGATACATGGATATCATCTTGTTATAAATGATACCGGATATTTATTGGTACTGCTACCGGTATTGACTATATGTTACAATGCAGGCTTCATTTCCATAACTTCGACATCTTACTCTGCAGCTTTCGTGTCAAGTTAGCCAAATTTCTGTTTAATACCCGCATCCTGAAAAATACTCTGTATCGAACTAAAAGGCTAATTACTTCAGTAGGAAGAGACATGCCTATATATTAGTACTGACATTGCCTTGCCAGTTGTCTTTTAAATTACCGTTGGTAAGGCTTAGGTTTTATGCTGGTTTTAAGCCACAGTATGTCAAATGTATATATTCCGCATATATCATGGAGAGAGAGACACCAAATCATTAATTATAAATAACAAATCTCTTAATCCGAGCTACTAAATATATGTGAATGTATTTCATATACTCTTTGTGGCTTCATGTACATAAAAAGCTATATAGTTTTTACGAATTATTCACTCTTTGAGAACGAAAAGTGGCTGTATAAATCTTTTCCAACGACCTGGCACCGTTGTTTTTGCGACCTGGAAGGGAGGGAGGGAGGGAGGGAGGGAGGGTATGATAACATAATTCTTGCCAAACGCTTCCAGATGGAATTACAGTAACCCCTCCAATATCCGGATCAATAGAGCCATAGGCAGGTCCGGATATTGGGCCCCAGCTTATGGACTTATACTTATGGACCCTAACTCTGAAAAACACCTATACAACTCCCTCTGGACATGCATTGCACCTATTTAAGACCCAAATCACACCAATAAGGGCCATAAAAGACTGAAATAAATGCAAAAGAACCATAAAATGAGGTTTTAGAGGTGAGTTTATACAATATTAAACATTCTGGGTACTTACAAGTCCCTTGCTCTTGGACTGGTTTGAACCGCCAGTTTGCAGTCCACAGTTAATCCTCTGCACTCTAAATTCTAATTTCTTAACACTGCACAACACTGTAAATTCCCGTGTGTTCTAGTGGCAAGGTATTGCAGTTTATTCACTGTTTATTCACAAAAACAAGCACCTGTGGCTTGCACTGTTATGAGTATCTGCTCTCCATCGGAGTTAAGCTGTGACTGTTGATGTTGGTGGGGTAACAGAGTTGCCAGATCGCAACAGCCACATTACCAATCTCCTCAACTTTCATTGTCAAATATAACTTTTCATTACCAAATTCATAAAGCTAGCATATATTCTTCACTAATTATATATACAAGTGGAAATACATGTAATCACTCTACTTATAACTAACACCATGTTGATTATTTTCACACTATGTAGGGTAGCAGATTAATCAGAGAGAGCAAACAATCCACCATCTCCATCCTGTGTATCCTCATACATGTGAAAAATCCATTTGGTAATGCATTATTCTAATGCATTACCAAACGAATTTCTCATTACCAAATTGGCCCACACTTGGTAATGAAAAATACCAAATGGCAACCTGACAGGGGAGGGGGGAGGGGGAGGAAGGAAGGGGTGAAGGGACCATGGTGTAACAGCTGTTTGGCACCAGGCGGGAATTTCAAATTATGGGAGGAAAAAAAGTCAGATTTTTTTTTAATTTTTTGCGGTTTTTGGCCCATTTGGGGAATATTGGATCCCAGGAGGATTATGTCCAGTTAGTGGGGATGTTCGGATATTGGGCGTTCGGATATTAGAGGGATTACTTACATTACGAACCTGCTTTAAACAAATACATTCTGCGATATACCATACTTAATTTTCAACACTACTGCTTTCTTGCAAGAGTACTCAGTAATGGTTACCTACAGTATGTGGGTAGAACAAAATAATGGTGGGTAAATATGAATACTAGCAACTCATACTAGTGCAGTGGCCAGTTACCTCAATTTATTTTACCTGGGCTGGTAAATGCAATGCACCACGTGCTTTTCCACATTTCTGCAAGCATTAACCCCGTGAGGGGAGATATACTGTACAGCTTATAAAGAGCAAAGTCCATCATATACAGAGATATGCACCTACGCAGAGAGAGAGAGAGAGAGAAAGGGGACGGGACTTAACATTTAATGAAGCTGATGGCAGATTCAGCGTTGGCAGGGTGTGCTCTTCAAGGCTATTTGATTTTTTGGAATAGGCAGTTTGAGAAGTTCATATTTTAGATTTCTTTTATAAGCACTTTGATCAAAGTGAAGGCTGCAGATGCAAGCAGTATTCGGATTAATTGTGTCTTTCCTCTTGCACAGATGAATCCACTTACGTTTAATCTCTTCATCTTTGGGGAAAATATGGAAAGTTATATCCCCACCTTTCTTCAGTAAAGAGTTACAGCCAAACAATGCACAATTGGTAGGCATTATTTCACTGGGCACATACAATGGAATAAAGTGCAGGTGACAGAGGTGACCTGTTTGGTGCCGTGAACTCTGAGCAACTGCGTCTACTTCTCACTATATGGCAACCCCTTCTCGGAAGACCTCACCTGGTGTCTTTGCCATGACGTCATACGCAAACGCGACGCGTTTTGGGGTCGGTATGGTTAGACCCTGTATGTATATTGGTCCTGAATCAGATAACATCTATAACCTCACAAAGTTGCAACAGAGTGAAAATACGAAAAGTATTCTGGAAAAATGTGGCCCTGCCAAGTATACTGCACACAACAGAAGCTATGTTTATCAGCAAAGGCGAAATTAACGAACTTCAAATATTAGAAAACAAGGCTTATAAAAGAATATTTCAAGCACCAAATTATACCCAAAGTTGTGCACTTAGAGCTGAAATTGGCACGTCAACCTCACATACAAGAGACATACAAAGTAAATTATCATATGTCAGATACATTTTGAGTGGCCAAAGCAATAAAGTAGTAAAAACAGTATTTTTGAACCTATATGAAAACCAAAGCACAAGTTGGGCTAAATTAATAAAAAACTATCTACACAAAGTAAATCTAAATTTGGAAGGACTTGCAAAAGAAAAGAAATTGAAATTTAAAGTGAACACCATTGACACACAAATATGGAAAGCAGAAATACTTGGCAAGACCACACTAGAATACTACAGGGAATGGAAGTACGAAATTAAAGAAGAAGATACACTGTATGAAAATGGCTGGGACTCAGCAGTACTGTTCAGAGCACGAACAAACACACTAAACTTAAACTGGAGGAAAAAACACAACAATGAAGAAACAGTGTGTCCGATATGCCAATATAAAAATGAAACATTAGAACACTTTCTCCTAGATTGTGAAGGTTTAAGTGCAGTGAGGATCAAAAATAACTTACTACAACAGCCCTTTCCAGAGAATAGAACAGATATAATAAAAACTCTACTTCTGTTTGGAAAAAATAAAGAATAACAAGTGAAGGAAAACAGGAAGACAATATATGAACTGTGGAAACTAAGAGAAAAGAAAATAAGTGATCAGCGCACGGCTTAACAAAAAAGGACTGAAAAGAATAAGGAGCGGGCGCTGATACAAAGGCTACACCCCATCTACTACTACTACTACCACCACCACCGCTATGGTTCCATAGTGGATGTGTCAAACTGCCAATTCCACAAGGCCTTGTATCGGGGATCCCTAACACCAAGACGCTTCCATCCCGAACATTTGCGTTCCACAAGACATTTTGCCCACCATACTGGGTTTTCCTTAATCCATTTTAGTAGCTCTCCTTTTATTCCATCCGGTCCTGGTTGTTTATTTGTCTTTATTTTACTAAGTGCCTTCTTCACCTCCTCACTATTCCAGTTTTCCCATTCCATTGGTCCTCCCCTTTGCAATATTATTTCACCATCAAGTGCATCCATATGTTCCAGTATTTGTTCTGGAATTTTTTGGGTCCAATGTTCATTTTCCTCCTCTCTCATCAATTTCCCTATTTCATAACTTTTTTCCTTTGTTAAACCCTGAATATTTATTAAGCTAATCTTTAATGTCCCTATTATTCTCTGTTCTCTTGCCGAAAAATTTTTCTTCTAAGCTGACCACGGCTGATGTACCAATCATTTTCTCCCAGGTCTCACTTTTCTTTCAGTTTTTCTCTCAGTTCCTTGTCTTTTTCTTTCTCCTTCTTTGTCATGTCTGGGGCTATCTTAATCTTCTTCAGTCTCTCACTCTGTGCATCTTTGAGATTCATGGCCCTCTTCAGTATTTCAGATTTTTCCATGCTTGACCTCAGTTTTACTAACAATGGTCTTGGCTGACGTGAACTATCTTCATTATTTTCATTAGTATTTCTCTTTCCAATTCTTATTGCTGCTTCTATCCCTATGTCTGTCACATCAGTCCCCGTTATAAACACTTCTTTACACCTCTCTATGTCATCATTTCTTCTTTCATGCCAATGTTCTTTGTCTGATTCTGTTACTCCATACAGTACCAGGTTATTTATCCTACTTTTTCTGACTTCCTCTCTAACAATCTCAGGTACGGTACCGTAAAACGCCATAACCTCGGACGGCATCCAAACTTCGGACATTTCGCAAAAAAATGTAATAATTCAAGTTTATTGGAAGAGAGTTCGATATTTGCAAAAAGTAATGATGTGGGTAGGTAGGGTAATCCTCTAAGACTATCATGTATTAATCCTATTAAACTAGCTTGAATATGTGTGGATGAAAAAAATTCGTGAATCCACTGGAAAAAATAACTGAATTTTCTTACCCTGCAAAACTTTGTTCACACAGAACAAACAGTTTCAATTGTAAAAAAGTGAACAGTACGATTATATGTAGAAAAGTGCTGTAAGTACTGAGAAGTAAACTGTTTCAAAATATATGCATGGATAATCTTGCTATGCCTGCTTTAATGAATACTTCTTTATTTTGCAGAAAAAATTTCTAACTTCGGACAGACAAATTATTTGAGCCAAATAAAGTCCAAACTTCGGACAGACAATAATATTAATGGTAAAGTGATGCTAATTATATAAACAGAAAAACATGGCTAAAACAGCGAAATCTCCTATAAAGAGGAAAAGAGCCTACACAAGTAAAGTGTCCAAAAGTGCCCTGGAAAAGGCTAAAGATGACATAAATAACAAGAACATGAGTGTGTGCAAAGCAGCTGAAAAATATAAATTAAAAAAGAGCACATTACATGATTACCTAATACAAAAACATTGCAAACAAGTGGGACGTAATACTTCATTAAGCCATGATGAAGAGTTACTGGTGTGTCAGAGAATCCTCACATTGGCAGAATGGGGATTCCCACTCAACAATTTGGACTTGAGGATGTTAGTGAAAGCATATTTAGACAAACGAGGGGTTGTTGTGTCACGATTCAGTAACAATGTACCTGGTGTTAAATGGGCCCATTCCTTCTTCAAGCGCCACAAACAAACCCTTAGTAGACGATTGTCCCAGAATATAAAGACTGACAGAGCCAGAGTGACAAGAGCCATGCTAGCCAAGTTCTACAGTAACCTGAAAAAATCACTAGAAGGTGTGCCTCCAGAGAACATAACAAATTTTGATGAGACCAATCTTACTGATGATCCAGGTAAAAAGAAAGTCATAGTGAGGTGGGGCACTAATTATCCAGAGAGAATCATGAACTCAACAAAATCCTCAATATCTATTATGTTCTCTGGAACTGCATCTGGTGTGTTACTCCCTCAATATGTGGTGTATAAAGCTATCCATCTTTACAATACCTGGACTGAAGGGGGCCCTCCTGGAACACTATACAATAGGTCCCCCAGTGGATGGTTCGACTCGTGTTCATTCGATGACTGGTTCCACAAAATTATCCTCCCCTATGCTAAACGCAAGACAGGTAGAGTTGTCATTATAGGAGACAACTTGGCAAGCCATGTATCACCCAGTGTTATTGAGTCATGTGAGAAACATAGTATCTCCTTTCTTCTCTTACCACCTAACTCCACGCACTTGACACAACCTCTCGATGTTGCTGTGTTCAGGCCTCTAAAAGTGCACTGGCATGAGATCCTCGAGAACTTCAAGAAAACTGCTGTTGGTAGGCTGAGTGCTTCATTACCTAAAGACTGCTTCCCAGCACAACTGACCGAACTGGTGGATAAAGTTAAAGGGACCATTGCTGACAACCTACGTAGTGGGTTTAGGAAGTGCGGCATTTATCCTCTTGATCCACAGAAATCCATCTCAAGACTTCCAGAAGATTCAATCCAAGATACAGCTGATACTGGTACACCAGGACCATCTACCAGTACTGCCTTAGACAGCTCAGTGTTGGAATTGTTGAAGGACATGAGGCATGGAACCAGTCAGTCAAGCTCAAGTCCAGCTATAGTGAAACCAAGGCGAAAGAAAAGGTTGAATGTGTCACCGGGCATGAGTATTACTACAAGGGCACTACAAAATGAAACAGAGAGCCAGCATGAAGAGTGTGAAGTTGATGATCCACAACCCCAGCCACTGCAGCCACAAGAGGATACAGCAGAGATAGCAGCACAGCCTTCCACTTCCACATCTGCACCCAGCCATGAAGCACAAGCATCTCCCCTGACAGTCACCTCTACCCAGATTATTGGGGATAAAGTTGTTCCCTCAGATTGGGTAGTTGTGAGGGTTCCCTTTGATACCAAAGACAGATATAGGCATTATATTGCTATCATTGTTAAAGTAAAACCAGAAATACATGTCAGGTTTCTCAAACATGTTCAGGGTACACCCCACACATTTGTATACCCAATGGTTGATGACAGCAGTGACATAGACAAAGAGGATATACTGAAGGTGTTACCAGAACCAACGCTTGACCGAAAGCAAAGGATGATTTTTGATGTAGATGTGAACCTTTGGCCTAAGTAATGATAATAATTTTGATATAGATCTGTAAGATACCATAGTCAGTACCAAAGTTATTGCCAATAAGGTGCCTTAACCAGTAATGAGGTTTATTTTAAAGGAAAAAGTGATACTATATATTTAGTTACAGTATTTTATACTGGTAGTTAAGGAATAGTTTTTTGTACTGATGTACTACAGTTAATATGTTCCATGGTGCCTTCATAACATGTGCCAGTGTGTGCGTATGTCTGTTGATTTGTGTGTGTGTGTGTGTGTGTGTGTGTGTGTGTGTGTGTGTGTGTGTCTTTAGAACCTGTAAGAAATGTTCAACATCATATTATGTTATTTCGGTATGCATTTGTTGAGTCAATGAGGTAGATACTTGATAATTAAGTGAAGTTTTGTTTAGGAAAATGAGGACAGTTCCTCTTACAGTTTTGGGTATATGCAGTGCATTTTTATTTTATTTTTTCATCTCAAAAAGTTCGTGAATAGTTCTTAGTTCTATTTACGGCCAGAATACCTCACTACAATGTGATATAATGCAATTTAATGTGATATGAAATTACGAGCTTCAAAAAGAAGATATTTTGGGATACTTCACTATATATATGTTTAACTCTGATCACGAGTGCCCAATATTTTTTTTTTACATTTTTTAAAAACTTCTCAAGTGTCCGAAGTTTGGCCAGTGTGTCCAGAGATAGATCACATTAACCATTCTCATATTTAAAGGGAAAATACATGGATGTCCGAAGTTTGGAAGAGCTGTCCGAAGTTAGGAAATTTGTTCCTAACTTCGGACACTTGAAAATGAGAAAAAAAAGCACAAGTTTAGCTTGGCTAATTTTTTTAAATATATGGATTTAGTAGGTACTCTCCCTGGCTACCACATGACACCAACAGGAATAAAATTGCACCATTCTACAAGGAGTTATTCATTAAAACACATAAAAAATGTCCGAAGTTATGGCGTTTTACGGTACTGTTTCTGTAGCCTGTTTGACAAGACTTTCTTTTGCATTTCCATATATTTTATCCGCTCTATGTTCTAATGCACTAAATCTCTCTTTCAAAACTTCCATTTCCTCCTTTAATGCTTGATTTTCCTCCCTGAGTCTTCTATTTTCTTTCCTCATGTCTTTTACCTTGGTATTAAATCTCATGCAATACCATATGGCTTTTTCACCAAGCCGGTCCAGCATCCTATATTCTTCAACAGACATGTCTGGATGAACTGACACAGTGTTTAAACAAAGTTATAACCAACAATGAAATACCAGATGAATGGAGGAAATTAAAAACTGTAATGCTTCCAAAAACAAGGAAACCAAAAATAAAAGAACGCAGACCAATAGCCCTTACTAATAATGGATATAAATTGCTAATGAGCTTCTTAAAAGAAAAAGTGGTAGAGCATATAATATCAAGAGGAGAAATGAGTGTGGTTCAAGCAGGATTCACAAAGGGAAGAAGACTAGAGGATAACCTGTTTATACTTGACTATTGTATTGAAAATAGCAAAGAAAGAAAACAAGAGTTAATAGTGACAGCAATAGATTTTGAAAAAGCATTTGATTCTGTGGACAGGAAAGCCTTGATACAAGCTATGACAATATATGAATGCAATCCAATGATTATAGATATTATAGCAAGAATTTATACAGGTGACATGACAGAACTTTATTGGGGTCAGAAGAAAATTTGTGATGTGACAGTAAATAGTGGAATAAGACAGGGGTGTACAGGGTCACCTTTACACTTTGTGTTAATAGTTAACCAAATAATTAAGAAGATCTTTGGAAGTAATTTGGGATTTAAGAAGAGTAAGTTTTATATACCAGCACTATTTTTCGCAGATGATGGATTGATGTTATCTAACAGTAGGAAGGAGATGGAACAAATGATAGATTTATTGTTGGAGGTATCCAGAGAATGTGGATTGGAAATAAACAAGCAAAAGAGCCAATGTATGATTATGAACAGAAGAGGGCAAAAACCAGTAAAGATTAGAGATATAGAAGTGGTGACAGGTATTAAGTATCTAGGAATGAGGATAACAGACAAACGAACATACCGGTATATGGAAGAACACAAAAAAAACATGATTGAAGTAGCAAGAAAAATGGCAGGAATGACCTTCTCAGTAATAGTAAGATCTTGTAATAAACTCCTGAATGGGGAAACCTATTGGAAAAGTGTGGTACTACCAAGGGTACTGATGGGGGGAGCAGTACCGGTAGTTGTCTGGAAGGAGGAGATGGGAAAGCTACAAAAGATAGAAAATATGGTTTGGAGGCAGATAATGGGTGCACCTGGGTATGTTGCTGTGGAGGCACTGAGAGGAGAAATTGGGTGTTCAACCATGGAAGAAAGAGACACAAAGAATAAGCTTTGCTACGTAAGGCATGTAATGGAAGGAAAAAATGAAATGTTAAGAGAAATAATATTAGAAACGGAATAACACAAAAGAGAATATCAGTGGCTGACGGTGGTGAGAAGGTACATGCAGCAACTCAATATTGGAGGTTTACATGAATTGGAGAGACTAGATGAAGGAAGTATTAAGAAGATGGTTAGAAAATGGGGAGAAGATAAATGGAAGAGCAACATGGAAAAGAAATCAACCTTGAGTACTTATCGAAGAAACAAGAAAAATATAAAGGAAGAAGCAATTTATGATAACTCATACAAGTCAAAACTATGGTTTAGATGTTGGACAAACTGCCTGCAACTAAACTGAAGAAAAAAGTTTCATGGAGGAGGTGAATGTGAGATATGTAAGAGTGGGGAGGAGGAAACACTGGAACACTTCCTCATGAAATGTGAAGGATTACAAGAAGTCAGAAGACAACATGGAGTGAACCAAGACACGAAGGTGGAAGACTTGTTACTGTTCAACCCGCCAACTGAAGAAATCAGAGAAAACCATGAAAGATACATACAGGATCTGTGGAAGGAGAGAGCTAAAAAGATAAGAGCAGACCAGTGATATTTGAAAATACTGCCAAGCGCTGCTGATACAAAGGCAACAGCGCCCACTGTATGCAGTTTGCAGGCACCTGATTAGTTTGGCATGATAAGTGATAGTGACAGGATTGAGCCTGATAGATGGAAGAAAAGATTTTAAAGGTATGACTGATGGGTCAGTGGGCAGCCACTCTGGTCTAGTTGATTAGAGTGCATCTTACCAGCCAAGGAGTTGAACAGTAACAAGTCTTCCACCTTCGTGTCTTGGTTCACTCCATGTTGTCTTCTGACTTCTTGTAATCCTTCACATTTCATGAGGAAGTGTTCCAGTGTTTCCTCCTCCCCACTCTTACATATCTCACATTCACCTCCTCCATGAAACTTTTTTCTTCAGTTTAGTTGCAGGCAGTTTGTCCAACATCTAAACCATAGTTTTTACTTGTATGAGTTATCATAAATTGCTTCTTCCTTTATATTTTTCTTGTTTCTTCGATAAATACTCAAGGTTGATTTCTTTTCCATGTTGCTCTTCCATTTATCTTCTCCCCATTTTCTAACCATCTTCTTAATACTTCCTTCATCTAGTCTCTCCAATTCATGTAAACCTCCAATATTGAGTTGCTGCATGTACCTTCTCACCACCGTCAGCCACTGATGTTCTCTTTTGTGTTCTTCCATTTCTAATATTATTTCTCTTAACATTTCATTTTTTCCTTCCATTACATGCCTTACGTAGCAAAGCTTATTCTTTGCGTCTCTTTCTTCCATGGTTGAACACCCAATTTCTCCTCTCAGTGCCTCCACAGCAACATACCCAGGTGCACCCATTATCTGCCTCCAAACCATATTTTCTATCTTTTGTAGCTTTCCCATCTCCTCCTTCCAGACAACTACCGGTACTGCTCCCCCCATCAATACCCTTGGTAGTACCACACTTTTCCAATAGGTTTCCCCAATCAGGAGTTTATTACAAGATCTTACTATTACTGAGAAGGTCATTCCTGCCATTTTTCTTGCTACTTCAATCATGTTTTTTTTGTGTTCTTCCATATACCGGTATGTTCGTTTGTCTGTTATCCTCATTCCTAGATACTTAATACCTGTCACCACTTCTATATCTCTAATCTTTACTGGTTTTTGCCCTCTTCTGTTCATAATCATACATTGGCTCTTTTGCTTGTTTATTTCCAATCCACATTCTCTGGATACCTCCAACAATAAATCTATCATTTGTTCCATCTCCTTCCTACTGTTAGATAACATCAATCCATCATCTGCGAAAAATAGTGCTGGTATATAAAACTTACTCTTCTTAAATCCCAAATTACTTCCAAAGATCTTCTTAATTATTTGGTTAACTATTAACACAAAGTGTAAAGGTGACCCTGTACACCCCTGTCTTATTCCACTATTTACTGTCACATCACAAATTTTCTTCTGACCCAAATAAAGTTCTGTCATGTCACCTGTATAAATTCTTGCTATAATATCTATAATCATTGGATTGCATTCATATATTGTCATAGCTTGTATCAAGGCTTTCCTGTCCACAGAATCAAATGCTTTTTCAAAATCTATTGCTGTCACTATTAACTCTTGTTTTCTTTCTTTGCTATTTTCAATACAATAGTCAAGTATAAACAGGTTATCCTCTAGTCTTCTTCCCTTTGTGAATCCTGCTTGAACCACACTCATTTCTCCTCTTGATATTATATGCTCTACCACTTTTTCTTTTAAGAAGCTCATTAGCAATTTATATCCATTATTAGTAAGGGCTCTTGGTCTGTGTTCTTTTATTTTTGGTTTCCTTGTTTTTGGAAGCATTACCGTTTTTGATTTCCTCCATTCATCAGGTATTTCATTGTTGGTTATAACTTTGTTTAAACACTGTGTCAGTTCATCCAGACATGTCTGTTGAAGAATATAGGATGCTGGACCGGCTTGGTGAAAAAGCCATATGGTATTGCATGAGATTTAATACCAATGTAAAAGACATGAGGAAATAAAATAGAAGACTCAGGGAGGAAAATCAAGCATTAAAGGAGGAAATGGAAGTTTTGAAAGAGATTTAGTGCATTAGAACATAGAGTGGATAAAATATATGGAAATGCAAAAGAAAGTCTTGTCAGACAGGTTACAGAAACAGTACTTGAGATTGTTAGAGAGGAAGAAGACAGAAAAAGTAGGATAAATAACCTGGTACTGTATGGAGTAATAGAATCAGACAAAGAACATTGGCATGAAAGAAGAAATGATGACGTAGAGAGGTGTAAAGAAGTGTTTATAACGGGGACTTATGTGACAGACATAGGGATAGAAGCAGCAATAAGAATTGGAAAGAGAAACACTAATGAAAATAATGAAGATAGTTCACGTCAGCCAAGACCATTGTTAGTAAAGCTGAGGTCAAGCATGGAAAAATTTGAAATACTGAAGAGGGCCATGAATCTCAAAGATGCACAGAGTGAGAGACTGAAGAAGATTAAGATAGCCCCAGACATGACAAAGAAGGAGAAAGAAAAAGACAAGGAACTGAGAGAAAAACTGAAAGAAAAGTGAGACCTGGGAGAAAATGATTGGTACATCAGCCGTGGTCAGCTTAGAAGAAAAAATTTTCGGCAAGAGAACAGAGAATAATAGGGACATTAAAAATTAGCTTAATAAATATTCAGGGTTTAACAAAGGAAAAAAGTTATGAAATAGGGGAATTGATGAGAGAGGAGGAAAATGAACATTGGACCCAAAAAATTCCAGAACAAATACTGGAACATATGGATGCACTTGATGGTGAAATAATATTGCAAAGGGGAGGACCAATGGAATGGGAAAACTGGAATAGTGAGGAGGTGAAGAAGGCACTTAGTAAAATAAAGACAAATAAACAACCAGGACCTGATGGAATAAAAGGAGAGCTACTAAAATGGATTAAGGAAAACCCAGTATGGTGGGCAAAATGTCTTGTGGAACGCAAATGTTCGGGATGGAAGCGTCTTGGTGTTAGGGATCCCCGATACAAGGCCTTGTGGAATTGGCAGTTTGACACATCCACTATGGAACCATAGCGGTGGTGGTGGTGGTGGTAGTAGTAGTAGTAGATGGGGCGTAGCCTTTGTATCGGCACCCGCTCCTTATTCTTTTCAGTCCTTTTTTGTTAAGCCGTGCGCTGATCACTTATTTTCTTTTCTCTTAGTTTCCACAGTTCATATATTGTCTTCCTGTTTTCCTTCACTTGTTATTCTTTATTTTTTCCAAACAGAAGTAGAGTTTTTATTATATCTGTTCTATTCTCTGGAAAGGGCTGTTGTAGTAAGTTATTTTTGATCCTCACTGCACTTAAACCTTCACAATCTAGGAGAAAGTGTTCTAATGTTTCATTTTTATATTGGCATATCGGACACACTGTTTCTTCATTGTTGTGTTTTTTTCTCCAGTTTAAGTTTAGTGTGTTTGTTCGTGCTCTGAACAGTACTGCCGAGTCCCAGCCATTTTCATACAGTGTATCTTCATACTTCCATTCCCTGTAGTATTCTAGTGTGGTCTTGCCAAGTATTTCTGCTTTCCAAATTTATGTGTCAATGGTGTTCACTTTAAATTTCAATTTTTTTTCTTTTGCAAGTCCTTCCAAATTTATATTTACTTTGTGTAGATAGTTTTTTATTAATTTAGCCCAACTTGTGCTTTGGTTTTCATATAGGTCCAAAAATACTGTTTTTACTAGTTTATTGCTTTGGCCACTCAAAATGTATCTGACATATGATAATTTACTTTGTATGTCAAGTGGGGTTGGTGGAGGATTAGTGCCCCTCCCTGTAAAACAATTAACTCTAAGCCATTGGCCACCCCGTCTGGGATACATGGCGTCTGGCAATGAATGAATGAAAATGTCTCTTGTATATGAGTTTGACGTGCCAATTTCAGCTCTAAGTGCACAACTTTGGGTATGATTTGGTGCTTGAAATATTCTTTTATAAGCCTTGTTTTCTAATATTTGAAGTTTGTTAATTTCGCCTTTGCTGATAAACATAGCTTCTGTTGTGTGCAGTATACTTGGCAGGGCCACATTTTTCCAGAATACTTTTCCTATTTTCACTCTGTTGCAACTTCGTGAGGTTATAGATGTTATCTGATTCAGGACCAATATACATACAGGGTCTAACCATACTGACCCCAAAACACGTCGCGTTTGCGCATGACGTCATGGCAAAGACACCAGGTGAGGTCTTCCGAGAAGGGGTTGCCATATAGTGAGAAGTAGACTCAGTTGCTCAGAGTTCACGGCACCAAACAGGTCACCTCTGTCACCTGCACTTTATTCCATTGTATGTGCCCAGTGAAATAATGCCTACCAATTGTGCATTGTTTGGCTGTAACTCTTTATTGAAGAAAGGTGGGGATATAACTTTCCATATTTTCCCCAAAGATGAAGAGATTAAACGTAAGTGGATTCATCTGTGCAAGAGGAAAGACACAATTAATCCGAATACTGCTCGCATCTGCAGCCTTCACTTTGATCAAAGTGCTTATAAAAGAAATCTAAAATATGAAATTCTCAAACTGCCTATTCCAAAAAATCAAATATGCCTTGAAGAGCACGCCCTGCCAACGCTGAATCTGCCATCAGCTTCATTAAATGTTAAGTCCCTTCCCCTTTCTCTCTCTCTCTCTCTCTCTCTCTGTGTGTAGGTGCATATCTCTGTATATGGTGGACTTTGCTTTTTATAAGCTGTACAGTATCTCTCCCCTCATGGGATTAATGCTTGCAGAAATGTGGAAAAGCACGTGGTGCAATGCATTTACCAGCCCAGGTAAAATAAATTGAGGTAACTGGCCACTGCACTAGTATGAGTTGCTAGTATTCATATTTACCCACCATTATTTTGTTCTACCCACATACTGTAGGTAACCATTACTGAGTACCCTAGCAAGAAAGCAGTAGTGTTGAAAATTAAGTATGGTATATCGCAGAATGTATTTGTTTAAAGCAGGTTCGTAACGTAGTAATTCCATCTGGAAGCGTTTGGCAAGAAGTATGTTATCATACCCCCCCTTCCTTCCCTCCTTCCCTCCCTTCCAGGTCGCAAAAACAACGGTGCCAGGTCGTTGGAAAAGATTTATACAGCCACTTTTCGTTCTCAAAGAGTGAATAATTCGTAAAAACTATGTGAGGGAGGTGAGAGAGAGAGGGAGATGACCAACAAAATAACATTAACACTGACCAACACAAGCCAAGTTCTTCTGAGTACACATCCCAGGCATGATGTGAACAATTCTGAGTGACCAATTCGCCCATCCATCCATCCATCATCCAATCCTATGTTGCCCCATGAGGAGCGTAGAAGCCCGGGGCTAGGCAGTTAGTCCTGACGTTTAAGATGAGACCAACTCGTATGGTAAAATATTCTGAACTCGTGCGGTGCAGACATACACACTAACCCTGTGCTTCATTACCTCTGCCAAAGAGGTTATGTTTTTGGCTGTCTTTGTCTGTGTCTGTCTGTCTGTCTAACTGTTAGCAACATTATAGAAAAATGTGAATGGAACTGCACCAAATAATGATTACTGATTGAGGACCAGCAAAGGAACAAATGATTAAATTTTGGAAACAAACAGATCAAAGGTCAAGGTCAAAAAATATGGTGATGCTACCTGGGCAGAAGTATGCACTCCCTGAGTGCTGTTGTTTCACCATGTCAATTACATACTTCAGGCAAGTGTGTCAGCGGCCTTATGTGTACAGTCAACATGATGTTACCTAGGCCCATGTGGCTCATGATTTTGTAGACAGGTGAAGTGTATATCAGGTGGTCCAGGTTGGTGGAGCCTATGGGTGTGTCTAGTGAGGAGAGAGTGAGTTACTCGAGCACCACAGTGACAGACCACACACCTGCCATGCAAAAAAATCTGTGCTAGACTCTACCCCATAAAAAAAAAAAAAAAATGATACTTTGGTATAACTCCACTTTTTAAAAGCTACAAATAATTTGGTACCCTCTGGCAATTTATACACAATTTGAGCATACTGTGAAAAATAATCTGGTGCTAAATAATTCTTTGCCAATGCTGCCAGAATATATCTGGATACATATTTTCACTGCTTGTTCTGTCCCAAACATCTCTGCTTTTCCTGCCTTTCCCCTGCCCTACTCTACCCTAACCTACTCACCTTTTCATCGCTGTGGCAGTCCTGATGCAACCATATAGGCGTCTCCAATGCTCTCGATCTTGTACACTTCGCAGAGTTCGATACGAGAGACGAACATCTTGTAAGGTGCATTGAGGAGCGAGATGACCTGTTGATATACAAGCAGGGAGAGAGTTGGTGTTGGTGTTGTTCATCAACCTGTCTGCCTGGCTGAGCTGGCAAGTGGTCTGGGAGAGATTGTGAAAACTATGAGAAGGATTTAATTGATGTACTTTATTATCTTGTGGTAGGTGGTGGTGACCATCATCCACTCACTTGATGTAGTGCTGCCTACTTACTCCTTCACCTTTATCATTCTTTTTCTGTCTGCCTGCCTCACCTTCCCATTTCCCTCATTTTTCCTGTCATTTTTTATTCCTCCTCTTTCCTTAACAGAAGGCTTTACATTGCATGACAAGCCTAATGGCTGCCTGTAAGCCAGGAAACCACTTTCAAAGCTGGGTGGTAACCATATAACCAACCCACACGTGTTACCTACGTGTCAACAAGTGGTTTGGCGGAGAGTTAGTGCACCTCCCGGTAAACAACTAACTCAAACAGCCACCCCTTACGGGATCATGGCGTCTGGCTTTAGGTGGATAGACAGTGATGTGGAAATGAACAGTATGCAATGTGAGCTGAAAGAGATGGTATCGAACCATGTTAATATCATCTAACTAGTTTTCTTTTACGTAGGTAATGTATTACGAGAAATGGCATTTGTGTCAAGACTGGTGAAGGAGAGTAAGAAGAAAGTCGATGAAGGGTTTGGGAGGAATTGGAGTGTGAAATGGAGGGAGAGTAAGAAATTGTTTTGGAAGGAGGTAAATAAAGTAAGGCAGTGTGAAAGGGGAAATAGTAGGGGAGTGAAAGAAAGGAATAATAGATTGTTGGTGGAGAAGAGAGAGAAACTGAGGAGATGGAAAGAGCACTTTGAGGATTTGTTGAATGTAGAGAGTGAGAGCAGTGCGAGTATAAGTGGTTGGAGAATGGCTGGGAGAAGAAGAGATGAGAGGAGGGAGGAAGATATCAGTAGGGCAGAAGTAGTGGAAGCAATGAAGATCAAATTGGGAAAGGCCCCAGGAATTGATGGAGTGTGTGGTGAAATGCTGAGGTGTTGGGGTGAGATTGTTGTGGAGTGGATATGGAAGTTGTGTACATTGGCTTGGGAAGAGGGAAGGGTTCCAGAGGACTGGAAATCAGGTATAATTGTTCCTTTATACAAAGGAAAAGGGGAGAGAGAAGTATGTGGTAACCATAGGGAAATTTGCCTTCTTAGTGTGACTGGTAAAATATATGGTAGAATACTCATTGATAGGGTTAGGCATATAACAGAGGAGCTAGTTGGAGAAGAACAAGGGGGATTTAGGAAGGAAAAAGGGTGTGTAGATCAGATATGTGTTCTAAGATGTTTAGTGGAAAAGTATCTAGAGAAGGGAAAGAAAGTGTATTCTGCCTTCATGGACTTGGAGAAAGCTTATGACAGAATAGATAGGCAAGGTATGTGGAAGGTATTAAGAATATATGGAGTGGAGGGGAAATTGTTGAGTGCTGTGAAGAGTATGTACGAAGGAGCTAGGGCTGTGGTGCAAGTGGATGGTGAGTTGAATGAGTTCTTTGATCTCAATGTAGGACTGAAACAGGGTTGTGTGATGTCTCTATGGCTGTTTAATATATACATGGATGGGGTTGTAAAGGAGGTGCAAGGTAGGTCAGTGGATGTGGGGGGTGGCTCTAATGAATGAGGGTGAGAATTGGAAGATTCCGGTGTTGCTGTTTGCTGATGATACAGTATTGTTGAGAGAAGATAAATGGAAGTTGCAAGGTTTGGTGAATGATTTTGGGACAGTGTGTAGGAGGAGGAAGCTGAAAGTTAATGTAAACAAAAGTAAAGTTATGGTGTTTGAGAGGAATGAAGTCGCAGAATGTACAGTGAGGTTGGATGGTGAGGCTATGGAGAATGTGAGTGCATTCAAGTACTTGGGTAGTGTGATGAGTAAGGCTGGAACTTTGGGGGATGAAGTGCGTACCAGGGTACTGCAGGGAAGGAAGGTTGTTGGTACACTGGAAGCAATGATGAGAAATAGGGAGGTGAGTATAGAAGTTAAGAAGTCACTGCATGATAGTATTGTGATCCCTACCCTGACATATGGAAGTGAGGTGTAGACCTTGCAAGAGGGGAACAAGTCAAGAGTGAGAGCAGTGGAAATGAGTTACTTGAGAGGAGCATGTGGAGTGACATGGAGGGACAGGTTGACGAATGGAGAAATGAAGGAACGTTGTGGGGTAGATGTGGATGTGGTTGAGAAGATTAGGAGAAATACACTGAGGTGGCTTGGCCATGTGGAGAGAATGGAGAATGAACGACTGACTAAGAGGGTGTATGTAGGTGAGGTGGAGGGAGGGAGAGGGAGGGGTAGATCAAGGATGAGGTGGAGGGAGGGAGAGGGAGGGGTAGATCAAGGATGAGGTGGAGGGATGGAGTTGAGAGGTATATGAGGGAGGGGGGGTGAGTTGGGGGGAGGGTAGTCAAATGGTAGGTGACAGAGCGACTTGGAGGCGTTTTGTCTGCAGCCACCCTTTGCGGGATTAGGGCGTTGGGCTACAGAGAGATAGATATATATGTATATTTTTTTTTTAATGCAGATAACATATCCTGAGGGATAGTACTGTGTTAGTACAATCTATCAAGGTGTAATGTATGTAGATAGTCCTAATGTGTTAGAAGGTATGATACTTGTGTCAATCTGATCTTTGTAGTTTTATGTTGATACAGTAGGATGAGAAATGGCAGTTTTCATTATGGTATCCTCTATACACTTTCCCTGTGTGCAGATACTGTATTACTAGCTTGGTTTCATCTGAGAGAACTGGGGAACTGAAACATCTATCTATCTATTGCCAGATGCCTCAATCCCGTTTGGGGTGGCCACAAACAAATCGCCTCCACATCGCCTTGTCCCCTGCCATTTCACTGCCCTGCTCCCAACTCACACCCCCCTCTCTCATATACCTCTCCACCCCATCCCTCCATCTCATCCTCGGCCTCCCCCTACTTCTTCCCCCCTCCACCTCACTCACAAACACTCTCTTCGTCAGTCTTTCACCCTCCATCCTCTCCACATGGCCAAACCACCTCAGTGTGTTCCTCATAACGCTTCCTATCACATCCACATCCACATTACAACGTTCCTTTATATCCTCATTCGTCAGCCTGTCTCTCCTTGTGACTCCACATGCTCCTCTTAAATAACTCATTTCCACTGCTCTCACTCTTGATTTGTGTCCTTCCAACAACGTCCAAGCTTCACTTCCATACGTTGGAGTTGGTATCACAATACTGTCATGTAGTAACTTTTCACTTCCATGCTCACTTCCCCGTTTCTTATCACTGCTTTCAAGGAACCAGCAACCTTTCTTCCCTGATGTACCTTTTCAAGCACTTCATCCTCCAAACCTCCATCCTTACTCATCACACTACCCAAGTACTTAAACGTACTCACATTTTCCAATTCCTCACCATCCAACCTCGCTGTACATTCACTGACTTCACCTCTCTCAAAGACTATCACTTTACTCTTCCCTACATTCACCTTTAGATTCCATTTCTTACACACTCCCCCAAACTCATCCACCAAGCCTTGCAGCTCCCCTTCGTCTTCACTCAACAACACAGTATCATCTGCAAACAACAGTACAGGGAGTTTCCAAACACTATCCTCTCTCACCAGGGCCACTCCAACATCCACTACCCTACCTTGTACCTCTTTTATTACCCCATCCATGTACAGATTGAACAACCATGGAGACATGACACATCCCTGTTTCAACCCAACCTTCAAAGAGAAAAATTCACTTAGTTCACCATCATCACGCACTGCAGCCTTAGCACCATCATACATACTCTTCACAGCATTCAACAACTTCCCATCTACTCCATATATTCTTAATACTTTCCACAATCCTTGTCTATCCACCCTGTCATATGCTTTCTCCAAATCCATGAAAGCCGCGTACAACTTCTTTCCTTTCTCTAGAAACTTTTCCACTAAAGATCTAAGAATGAGTCATGGCACCATTAAATTTAATGAGTCTTTTCTGTCCAACTCTAATGCAAGAATTAACTGATACTTCCAGTCCTTCTTGAATGCAACAAGTCAACTCTGGAACTGTCTTCCTTTTCCTGTATTTCCCGCCAGTCTTTTCAGCACACTGTGTCTTGGTATCTCTAAAATCTAAATGAACAGATTTTGAATTAGTCACTTCTTATTTTTTCCTGATGGGAACAATTTTATAGGCTTTCAGCCTCTGCTTCCTTCTTCCCTGCCTAAACAAAAAGAAGAAGAAAAAAATAAAGAGAGGAAATGGAGGATAGACAACTTATTATTTTTTTTTTTTCCATGGCACCTTCAGAGTTCCACCACAGAGCAGCATTGTTTCAATTTGTTTATAAAGGCTCCAACATGCTTAATGTGTTGGCCTTTGTCACTTTATGGTTCTCCATCCTGCTTGATTTCTAACAGCCTCTGTTCAGTCCCTTATCCCTTGGGTCACAATGTATGACTTCATCCCCCCCTTTCTTTTCTCTCTCTCTCTGTCTCTCTTTTTTTTTTTTTTTCTTTTTTTTTTTCCATCTCAACTCTACACTGTGTGGTAATGTATATGTTCAATATTTCTCTATCTGTTTATGTATTTATCTAAATGTACCTATATGTGCATGTAAATATGGTTGTATATGAATACATATGTATAAATGTGGCTCTGTGTATGTGAATTTCCATGTGACTATGCATATCAAAACATGAGTATATGTATGTGTACATAAATGTGCCTGTATCTGTATGTATAGATAAATGTGCCTATACAGTCTGTGTATAAGTACGGTACGTAAATTTGGCTGTATGTGTACGTGTATGCAAATGTGCACGTATATAGACCTGTATGTGCATGTGTACATGCATATGCCTGCATGTGTATGTGTATGTAAATGTGCATGCATATACGAGGTCTATTCAGAGGGTATCTAACCTTAGACATGAAGAGCTTAGTGCAAATTCTGTATAATACAGTTAGGTAAATTAGGTAAGTAAATACACACACACACAAAATCATCAGGTGGCTACTTACTTGATAGTGGAAGCAGTTGACTGAGAAGTGGATGACCGTCAAAACAGGTATTTTCAACAACGGAGATTCCATGACCATGAAGCTTCCGTAAGGCAGATTCAGTGTCAGAACCTGAAGAATATATTAAAAATTAACACTTTTCATTAAAGACCCTTGATTAATTCACTGACCCTCAGGTGATATCCATCTTTAGTTAGTATCATGTGATTTTATTCAACCCAAGCAAGGCCTCGTATGTTGGGAGTCGGGACTTTAATTGCCCCTCCAGTTTGAAATGCCTATTCTAAGCTGAGAATAAAGTGGTTAGAAGATGTTAAGAATAAAATTAAAAAGACACTGGCAGGAATAAACTGAGCGAGATAAAGTGAACAGAAACATGTGATGGTAACACGATTAAAATCACCTTTGGGTAATTAGTCCGATCATCCGGCACTATCGTGCATAAATTAAGTCTATCATGCTGATAGGGGAAAAAAAAAAATTCCTGTACGCTGAATACAACTGCTTTTTTTACAAGGAATAATGCTGGACAGGGATGCCTTCATATGGTGTGGAACATATATAGTTGGACAGCTCCGCTCCTGGGTCTATAAACACCCCTAATCCTCTCCCTATCCACCAAAGTGATGGTAAAATACACGAGCAGTTTCAATCTTCAGTCCACCAGGTTCACACACATACACACACACACACAGGTACGAAAGTGGTACACAAACAGGATGGAAGAAAAAAGGAGGAAGTTAGTAGAACCATGTCATGACAAGCATATAAACAAGATGATAAAGTTGATGTACTCAAATGTGGATGGAATGGTATCTAAATTACTAGAGATGAATGATTATGTCAGAGAAAATGAACCACAAATAATATGCCTAACTGAGACAAAATTAACACCAAGGATATCCAATGACATACTAAACTTAGAGGAATACAATATATGGAGAAGAGACAGAAATTTAAAAAAAGGAGGAGGAATTATAATATTAACTAAGAAATATCTAAAAGTCAAGGAAATAAACCTAGATATACCATCACAAGTAGAACTGATTGCAGTAGAGATCGACACATCTGAAGGTAAAGTAATTGTAGCCAATTTGTATATGCCACCCAGATCAAACACATGGGAAAGAGACGAATATGAGGACCTGGCAGAGAGTACAATTCAGAGTATAAGATCCTTGCTACATAAAATGGAAGAGAAATCGGAAAGAATTATACTAACTGGAGATTTCAATACAAATATAATTTGGAATACTCTAGATATAAATAGCCAAGAAAGCTGTTGGGACCAAAAGCTCCTGGATCTCGTACAAGAGTTTTTCTTAACGCAACATGTGAGGGAAACCACTAGAAAAAGAGGACTTGATGTACCTTCAGTGCTAGATCTAATATTTACTAGGCAAGAAAATGACATTGACAGTTTAATATATCACCCTCCACTCGGCAAAAGCGATCATGCAGTACTAAATTATAACTTCAGGATAGCATATGACATAGTAAACAGCAATGACAGTTACAAAAAGAGACTAAACTATAAAAAGGGAAATTATCAAGACCTAAAGAAGTATTTCATAGAAGTTGATTGGGAAAATGAGCTTAGAGGACAAGATTTAAATGCTGTATATAAAAAATTTTGTGAATTTTATGAAATAGGAGTCCAGAAGTATATCCCACAGCACAAAGAAGCAGATAAGAATAGACAGAAATGGTTCAATACAGAATGTAAAAAATCTAAAGAAAGAAGAGATTTGTTGTGGAATAGATACAGAAGACACAATAGTGAAAGGGCGTATAATAATTACAAACAGGCAAGAAACAACTATACAAGAATAAGGAGGGAAGCCCAAAAACAGTTTGAGGAGGATATAATAAATAAAAGTAGTGATCAACCAAAGCTGTTTGCAGCTATATCAGAAGCAAAACCAAAGTAAAAGATATAATACAATCCATCACGGACGAGGGAATCACTTATACACAAGAGAAAGATATTTGTGAAGCACTAAATAAGAATTTCCAATTAGTTTTTACAGAAGAAAAAAATTTTGAGAGGGAATATGTGGAACACGCATGTCCACACATACTACCAGATATACAAATAGCAGAAAAAGTAATACAAGAGGAGTTAAGTAGATTAGACAGAGGAAAAGCAAGTGGTCCTGATGAAATTTCATGTTGGGTGTTACGAGAATGTGCAAAGGAGTTAAGTAAACCATTATTTTTAAATTTCAAGAAATCCTTGAGTCAAGGGAAACTACCTGATATTTGGAAAAAAGCAAATATAGTCCCCTTATTCAAGAAAGGAAATAGACAAAATCCTCTCAACTACCGACCGGTATCACTGACCAGTGTTGTAAGCAAGGTATTAGAAAAACTTATAAGAAAAGCTTGGGTAAATCATCTAGAAGAACACAGTATGATAACAGAAAGACAGTTTGGTTTCAGAAAAGGAAAATCATGTGTTACTAATCTGTTGAGCTACTATGACAGAGTAACAAACACAATACAGGAAAGGGAAGGATGGGTGGACAGTATCTATTTAGATTTCAAGAAAGCTTTTGACACAGTACCACACCAAAGACTTTTATGGAAGCTGTACCATCAAGGAGGAATTCGAGGCAAACTGTTTTGTTGGATGCAAGACTTTCTCATAAGAGAAATGAGGACAGTACTAAGAGGAAACTACTCATCATGGAAAGAAGTGACTAGTGGAGTACCACAGGGTTCGGTGCTGGCACCAATCATGTTTCTAGTGTACATAAATGATATAAACAGTAACACTGGAAATGAGAGCTATCTGAATATGTTTGCAGATGATGCAAAAATACAAAGGAGAATTACTAGCACAGACTCTTGTAGGGAGCTACAAGAAGAATTAAATAGACTTCATGAATGGAGTAGTACATGGCAAATGGAATTCAGTGTGGACAAGTGTCATGTAATCAAGTTTGGTAAAAGTGGAAAAAGACCTGATTGGGATTATAAGTTAGGAAATAAAACCCTATACACATCAGAAAGAGAGAAAGACCTAGGTGTGATTATCAATAACAGACTATCTCCGGCTGACCACATCAGCGAGAAGGTACGGAACATGTATACACTGCTTGCAAATATGAGAATAGCATTCACATACATAAATGAAGACATGCTAAGAAGGATAATAACATCATTCATTAGACCAACCCTGGAATATGCATCAATAGTCTGGAGTCCTCAACTCAAAAAGCATATAGACAAGATTGAAAAAGTTCAAAGGGCCGCTACAAGATGGATACCAAGCTTAAGGGACCTAAGCTACAAAGAAAGACTAAATAAACTGAATCTACCAACACTACAGGAGAGAAGGAAAAGAGGTGACATGATAATGCTATATAAGTGCATATCAGGAAAGGAGAAAATAGACATAAATGATTACTTAACATATGGAGAAGCATCAGCAAGAGGACACTGCAAAAAACTGCATAAGAAGAGAGGTGATAAAGACGTAAGGAAAATCAGTTTCCCAAACAGAGCAATTGATCAATGGAATGCACTACCGAATGAAATAGTGTGTGCCAAAACAATTCACAAATTTAAGGATATGTACGATAAATATGGTCTAAGACACGGGACAATACGAGCTTGACTCATTCCTGTAAAGATACAATTAGGTAAGAACAATTAGGTAAGGTAAGAACACAAAAAAAAAAGTTATTAAATAGTACTAGGGTTAAAAAAGTTTTCCCATATGCTGAATTTATCTGCCTTTCAACAGGAAGAGACAATAGGAAGAAAATTATATTCATCATCATAATCCTGACCTCATTTTCTACCTGCAGGTGGGGTTCAAAGAACAAGGAAAATCAAGACAGGAAACCTATCAACAGCATGCCTAATCAAATCCCCACATATTCACTGATTTACCATTCAAGCCATCAGAATCCTGACTCACCTCAGTACTAAAAAAAAAAAAAAAAAAAAAAAAAAAAAAAAGAACAGGACCACCAAATTCATCATGTCCAGATGGGACTAGAGCCAAAACATAATGCAGACACATTCGGACACTTACTAGAGAGGGAAGGCAGACTGACAAATGAGGAAGTGAAGGAGCATTGTGGTGAGGATGTGGATGTGATAGAATGCATTAGGAGAAATACAATGAGGTGGTTTGGCCATATGGAGAGGATGGAGAGTGAAAGACTGATGAGGAGAGTGTATGTGAGTGAGGTGGAAGGGGGGAGAGGGAGGGGGAGGCCAAGGATGAGATGGAGGGATGGAGTAGAGAGGTATATGAGACAGGGGGGTATGAAGTGGGAGGAGGGCAGTTACATGGTGGGGGAGAGGGCAGTATGGAGGTGATTTGTTTGTGGCCACCCCTTACAGGATTCAGATGTCTGGCAATAGATAGACAGATCAACAGGTAATTGTTCAAAAGGATGAATTATATAGTACTCACATGTGGAAGAGCCATCTATTTTTCCAGCTTTTCCTGCTATGGGCAAAATTCTTCCAATCTGAAATAAAGAAAAACTCCCTTAACCTTATTCAGACTCTATACATGTATTTCTACAGAAGCCAAAGGTCCAGTGCTGTCAGTCTTTGCTTACCTTTAGCCTCTATAAAATTATGAAAGAATATCAGCAGCAAATTATGTCAACTGTACAGCACTTTGTTGCAGGAGGGAGAAAATAAATAAATAAAATAAAAATAAAAAAGCACTATCATCATCATCATAACAACAAGACAACTTCTTAAGACTACTGTATGAAGGGATGAGTATAGTCCATATCAAGAAGAGGAAAACCAGATACGGTACCACAGCAGGAAAAATTATGAAGAGGATCCAGGGTAAAACAGGCCAATGCTATACATGCATTCAATCTTCACTGATGATGCAGTTTTATGCCATGCACCCTCTTCTTCGACAAGCCAAGATGGTGCTCCTATACAGATGCCTTCTGTTGGAGTAGGTAACACTTCACAACTGGATACCTTTCCTGATGTCAACCAATGCACCTAGCTTGAAATCAAACACTGACAAGCACATTTATGTACACATACATATACAGTAGTCATGTTTTGATATGCATAGTCACATGGAAATTCACATACAGAGAGCCTCATTTATAAATATGTATTCATATACAACCATATTTACATGCACATATAGGTACATTTAGATAAATACATAAACAGATAGAGAGATATTGAACACATACATTACCACACAGTGTAGAGTTGTGAGGAGATTAAAAAAAAAAGAGAGAGAGAGAGAGAGAGAGAGAGAGAGACAGAGACAGAGAGAGACAGAGAGAAAAGAAAGGGGGGGATGAAGTCATACATTGTGACCCAAGGGATAAGGGACTGAACAGAGGCTGTTAGAAATCAAGCAGGATGGAGAACCATAAAGTGACAGGCCAACACATTAAGCATGTTGGAGCCTTTATAAACAAATTGAAACAATGCTGCTCTGTGGTGGAACTCTGAAGGTGCCATGGAAAAAAAAATAATAAGTTGTCTATCCTCCATTTCCTCTCTTTATTTTTTCTTCTTCTTTTTGTTTAGGCAGGGAAGAAGGAAGCAGAGGCTGAAAGCCTATAAAATTGTTCCCTTCAGGAAAAAAATAAGATGTGACTAATTCAAAATCTGTTCATTTAGATTTTAGAGATACCAAGACACAGTGTGCTGAAAAGACTGGCGGGAAATACATGAAAAGGAAGACAGTTCCAGAGTTGACTTGTTGCATTCATGAAGGACTGGAAGTATCAGTTAATTCTTGCATTAGAGTTGGACAGAAAAGACTCATTAAATTTAATGGTGCCATGACTCATTCTTAAATCTTTAGTGGAAAAGTTTCTAGAGAAAGGAAAGAAGTTGTATGCGGCTTTCATGGATTTGGAGAAAGCATATGACAGGGTGGATAGACAAGGATTGTGGAAAGTATTAAGAATATATGGAGTAGATGGGAAGTTGTTGAATGCTGTGAAGAGTATGTATGATGGTGCTAAGGCTGCAGTGCGTGATGATGGTGAACTAAGTGAATTTTTCTCTTTGAAGGTTGGGTTGAAACAGGGATGTGTCATGTCTCCATGGTTGTTCAATCTGTACATGGGTGGGGTAATAAAAGAGGTACAAGGTAAGGTAGTGGATGTTGGAGTGGCCCTGGTGAGAGAGGATAGTGTTTGGAAACTTCCTGTACTGTTGTTTGCAGATGATACTGTGTTGTTGAGTGAAGATGAAGGGGAGCTGCAAGGCTTGGTGGATGAGTTTGGGGGAGTGTGTAAGAAACGGAATCTAAAGGTGAATGTAGGGAAGAGTAAAGTGATAGTCTTTGAGAGAGGTGAAGTCAGTGAATGTACAGCGAGGTTGGATGGTGAGGAATTGGAAAATGTGAGTACGTTTAAGTACTTGGGTAGTGTGATGAGTAAGGATGGAGGTTTGGAGGATGAAGTGCTTGAAAAGGTACATCAGGGAAGAAAGGTTGCTGGTTCCTTGAAAGCAGTGATAAGAAACGGGGAAGTGAGCATGGAAGTGAAAAGTTACTACATGACAGTATTGTGATACCAACTCCAACGTATGGAAGTGAAGCTTGGACGTTGTTGGAAGGACACAAATCAAGAGTGAGAGCAGTGGAAATGAGTTATTTAAGAGGAGCATGTGGAGTCACAAGGAGAGACAGGCTGACGAATGAGGATATAAAGGAGCGTTGTGGTGTGGATGTGGATGTGATAGGAAGCGTTATGAGGAACACACTGAGGTGGTTTGGCCATGTGGAGAGGATGGAAGGTGAAAGACTGACAAAGAGAGTGTTTGTGAGTGAGGTGGAGGGGGGAAGAGGTAGGGGGAGGCCGAGGATGAGATGGAGGGATGGGATGGAGAGGTATATGAGAGAGGCGGGTGTGAGTTGGGAGCAGGTCAGTGAAATGGCGGGGGACAAGGCGATGTGGAGGCGATTTGTTTGTGGCCACCCCAAACGGGATTGAGGTGTCTGGCAATAGATAGATAGATAGATAGATGTTTCAGTTCCCCAGTTCTCTCAGATGAAACCAAGCTAGTAATACAGTATCTGCACACAGGGAAAGTGTATAGAGGATCTATCTATCTATCTATAGCCCGACGCCCTAATCCTGCAAAGGGTGGCCGCAGACAAAACGCCTCCAAGTCACTCTGTCACCCACCATTTGACTCCCCTCCCCCCAACTCACCCCCCCCTCCCTCACATACCTCTCAACTCCATCCCTCCACCTCATCCTCGGTCTACCCCTCCCTCTCCCTCCCTCCACCTCACCTACATACACCCTCTTAGTCAGTCTTTCATTCTCCATCCTCTCCACATGTCCAAACCACCTCAGTGTATTTCTCCTAATCTTTTCAACCACATCCACATCTACCCCACAACGTTCCTTCACTTCTTCATTCGTCAACCTGTCCCTCCATGTCACTCCACATGCTCCTCTCAAGTAACTCATTTCCACTGCTCTCACTCTTGACTTGTTCCCCTCTTGCAAGGTCCACGCCTCGCTTCCATACGTCAGGGTAGGGATCACAATACCATCATGCAGTGACTTCTTAACTTCCATACTCACCTCCCTATTTCTCATCACTGCTTTCAGTGTGCCAACAGCCTTCCTTCCCTGCTGTACCCTTTCACGTACTTCATCCCCCAAAGTTCCATCCTTACTCATCACACTACCCAAGTACTTGAATGCACTCACATTCTCCATATCCTCACCATCCAACCTCACTGCACACTCTGTGACTTCATTCCTCTCAAACACCATAACTTTACTTTTGTTTACATTAACTTTCAGCTTCCTGCCATTTCTCATCCTACTGTATCAACATAAAACTACAAAGATCAGATTGACACAAGTATCATACCTTCTAACACATTAGGACTATCTACATACATTACACCTTGATAGATTGTACTAACACAGTACTATCCCTCAGGATATGTTATCTGCATTAAAAAAAATATATATATATATATATATATATATATATATATATATATATATCTATCTCTCTGTAGCCCAACACCCTAATCCCGCAAAGGGTGGCCGCAGACAAAACGCCTCCAAGTCGCTCTGTCACCTACCATTTGACTACCCTCCCCCAATTCACCCCCCCCTCCCTCATATACCTCTCAACTCCATCCCTCCACCTCATCCTTGATCAACCCCTCCCTCTCCCTCCCTCCACCTCACCTACACACACCCTCTTAGTCAGTCGTTCATTCTCCATTCTCTCCACATGTCCAAACCACCTCAGTGTATTTCTCCTAATCTTCTCAACCACATCCACATCTACCCCACAACGTTCCTTCACTTCTTCATTCGTCAACCTGTCCCTCCATGTCACTCCACATGCTCCTCTCAAGTAACTCATTTCCACTGCTCTCACTCTTGACTTGTTCCCCTCTTGCAAGGTCCTCACCTCACTTCCATATGTCAGGGTAGGGATCACAATACTATCATGCAGTGACTTCTTAACTTCTACCGTATACTCACCTCCCTATTTCTCATCATTGCTTCCAGTGTACCAACAACCATCCTTTCCTGCTGTACCCTGATACGCACTTCATCCCCTAAAGTTCCAGCCTTACTCATCACACAACCCAAGTACTTGAATGCACTCACATTCTCCATAGCCTCACCATCCAACCTCACTGTACATTCTGTGACTTCATTCCTCTCAAACACCATAACTTTACTTTTGTTTATATTAACTTTCAGCTTCCTCCTCCTACACACTGTCCCAAAATCATTCACCAAACCTTGCAACTCCCATTTATCTTCACTCAACAATACTGTATCATCAGCAAACAGCAACACCGGAATCTTCCAACTCTCACCCTCATTCATTAGAGCCACCCCCACATCCACTGACCTACCTTGCACCTCCTTTACAACCCCATCCATGTATATATTAAACAGCCATAGAGACATCACACAACCCTGTTTCAGTCCTACATTGAGATCAAAGAACTCATTCAACTCACCATCCACTCGCACCGCAGCCCTAGCTCCTTCGTACATACTCTTCACAGCACTCAAAAATTTCCCCTCCACTCCATATATTCTTAATACCTTCCACATACCTTGCCTATCTATTCAGTCATAAGCTTTCTCGAAGTCCATGAAGGCAGCATACACTTTCCTTCCCTTCTCTAGATACTTTTCCACTAAACATCTTAGAACAAATATCTGATCTACACACCCTTTTTCCTTCCTAAATCCCCCTTGTTCTTCTCCAACTAGCTCCTCTGTTATATGCCTAACCCTATCAATGAGCATTCTACCATATATTTTACCAGTCACACTAAGAAGGCAAATTTCCCTATGGTTACCACATACTTCTCTCTCCCCTTTTCCTTTGTATAAAGGAACAATTATACCTGATTTCCAGTCCTCTGGAACCCTTCCCTCTTCCCAAGCCAATGTACACAACTTCCATATCCACTCCACAACAATCTCACCCCCACAACTCAGCATTTCACCACACACTCCATCAATTTCTGGGGCCTTTCCCAATTTGATCTTCATTGCTTCCACTACTTCTGCCCTACTGATATCTTCCTCCCTCCTCTCATCTCTTCTTCTCCCAGCCATTCTCCAACCACTTATACTCACACTGCTCTCACTCTCTACATTCAACAAATCCTCAAAGTGCTCCTTCCATCTCCTCAGTTTCTCTCTCTTCTCCACCAACAATCTATTATTCCTATCGTTCACTCCCCTACTATTTCCCCTTTCACACTGCCTTACTTTATTTACCTCCTTCCAAAACAATTTCTTACTCTCCCTCCATTTCACACTCCGATTCCTCCCAAACTCTTCATCCACTTTCTTCTTACTCTCCTTCACCAGTCTTAACACAAATGCCATCTCTCGTAATACATTACCTATGTAAAAGAAAACTACTTAGGTGATATTAACATGGTTCGATACCATCTCTTTCAGCTCACATTGCATACTGTTCGTTTCCACATCACTGTCTATCCACCTAAAGCCAGACGCCATGATCCCGTAAGGGGTAGCTGTTTGAGTTAGTTGTTTACCGGGAGGTGCACTAACTCTCCGCCAAACCACTTGTTGACACGTAGGTAACACGTGTGGGTTGGTTATATGGTTACCACCCAGCTTTGAAAGTGGTTTCCTGGCTTACAGGCAGCCATTAGGCTTGTCATGCAATGTAAAGCCTTCTGTTAAGGAAAGAGGAGGAATAAAAAATGACAGGAAAAATGAGGGAAATGGGAAGGTGAGGCAGGCAGACAGAAAAAGAATGATAAAGGTGAAGGAGTAAGTAGGCAGCACTACATCAAGTGAGTGGATGATGGTCACCACCACCTACCACAAGATAATAAAGTACATCAATTAAATCCTTCTCATAGTTTTCACAATCTCTCCCAGACCACTTGCCAGCTCAGCCAGGCAGACAGGTTGATGAACAACACCAACACCAACTCTCTCCCTGCTTGTATATCAACAGGTCATCTCGCTCCTCAATGCACCTTACAAGATGTTCGTCTCTCGTATCGAACTCTGCGAAGTGTACAAGATCGAGAGCATTGGAGACGCCTATATGGTTGCATCAGGACTGCCACAGCGATGAAAAGGTGAGTAGGGCAGGGGAAAGGCAGGAAAAGCAGAGATGTTTGGGACAGAACAAGCAGTGAAAATATGTATCCAGATATATTCTGGCAGCATTGGCAAAGAATTATTTAGCACCAGATTATTTTTCACAGTATGCTCAAATTGTGTATAAATTGCCAGAGGGTACCAAATTATTTGTAGCTTTTAAAAAGTGGAGTTATACCAAAGTATAATTTTTTTTTTTTTTTTTATGGGGTAGAGTCTAGCAAAGATTTTTTTGTCTATGCATGGCAGGTGTGTGGTCTGTCACTGTGGTGCTCGAGTACCTCACTCTCTCCCTCACTAGACACACCCATAAGCTCCACCAACTTGGACCACCTGATATACACTTCACCTGTCTACAAAATCATGAGCCACGTGGGCCTAGGTAACATCATGTTGATTGTACACATAAGGCCGCTGACACACTTGCCTGAAGTATGTAATTGACATGGTGAAACAACGGCACTCCGGGAGTGCATACTTCTGCCTAGGTAGCACCACCACCTTTTTTGACCTTGACCTTTGATCTGTTTATTTCCAAAATTTAATCATTTGTTCCTTTGCTGGTCCTCAATCAGTAATCATTATTTGGTGCAGTTCCATTCACATTTTTCTATAATGTTGCTAACAGTTAAACAGACATACAGACACAGACAAAGAGAGCCAAAAACATAACCTCTTTGGCAGAGGTAATGAAGCACAGGGTTAGTGTGTGTGTCTGCACCGCACGAGTTCAGAATATTTTACCATACGAATTGGTCTCATCTTAAACGTCAGGACCAACTGCCTAGCCCCGGGCTTCTACGCTCCTCATGGGGCAACATAGGATTGGATGATGGATGGATGGATGGACGAATTGGTCACTCAGAATTGTTCACATCATGCCTGGGATGTGTACTCAGAAGAACTTGGCTTGTGTTGGTCAGTCTCCCTCTCTCTCTCACCTCCCTCACAGCTGACAGTATCAGAATATGGAAGTATGATAATCTTCACTGGAATATTCAACATTTGAAACTTACTTCAGTGAAAAATTAGCCTGTAGACCTCTGGAGGTTCCCAGTGATGAGTAAAAGTTTTGACATGGGCCAAAGTAAGATACATAAGATGTCCCTCAAGATTCAAGAGTAAATTCAAGATGGTTTCATAACTCAGACCTTGAAAGGTTCCCCACTGACAACTAATATTGCCAAGCAATTGCCAGACAGTGCTGGTGCCTCCCCTAAGCTCATTTGGACATGAACCCAGTGGACTGGAGGCTGAAACTAACCTCTTTTGGAGGACAGGGAGTGAGTTGTGGCTAACATTACACAAACATTAAGTGCTCAAATAGCTAAGTTATATCAGAGGTGTAAACAGTGTTCATACCAAAGTCAATTATTTTGTTCATTTTTCACATATCTGGTCCTGTCTGTGCCTCCTGCATATTCATCTGTGTACACAGATCATTAAGAATAATAAATTTTTAATGTTATTGAACTTGAATGTATCGCTGAGCTATATTGCTGTATTTTTGACATAGCATACTTCAAGTATTTAGTACTGTGCTTGATGAACATCAGCACCACCCTCATTAACACTACCACTGCCAAACATCATCACATCCTAAGCTTATATCAGGACATCACTTCAGCTGTCAGCATAGATTTGGAATGGGTGGAATCACATGTCACAGATGACATGTTTCCTGCTTGTAGTCCATTTTTCAGGGGATAGGGAGGGAGGTGAGGGGTAGAAGAGCAGGGAGGTGAGGGGTAGAAGAGCTCCTTGTTATATCAGTGCCACCACAAGAAGGCTTCTTCCACTGGCAAGGTTATGTGGAGCCTGATAAGGTGCCACTGCTACCTGTGTGGGGCGACAGATGCAACATCCATCCAGTAAAGGGATGGCCCTGCAGGGACAGTTGCTGGTCTGCAGGTGATGGGTCCGTTTGACATTTCAAATTATGGTTACTGAACAATAAAAACTGTATATAGTTTTAATAACACAATTTCTGTTTGTAGTATAATGTGAATGATAATTAAGGAAAATTCACTGTGAAGTCTGTGGCACCTTGAGTACAGATGAGTGGTTCAGAGTTTGTAGGTAGCTACTGTAGGTTGTATGTGCCAGACTTGCTGTAACCCTAGGCTCATCAGGGCATGAATGCAGTGAGTGCCATAAAGTGGTCATCTGTCTGGTTGCTCCTAGAAATTTTTTGTTAAGGCATAAACCCACCACTGGTAAAGAGAAAGGATGAAGGGAGTCATTGAGAGGTGAGTTGTTGAAATTTAAGTAGTGGAGGGAGGGCAGCATGATGGCAGGGGACAGGTTGACATGGTGATTTGTTTCGTAACAAACCCATCATTGATAAAGGTCGATCTATCTATCTATTGCCAGACGCCTTAAACCTGTAAGGGGTGGCCACAAACAAATCGCCTTCATGTTGCCCTGTCTCCTGCCATTTCGCCCTGCTTCCAGCTCACACACCCCTCTCTCATATACCTCTCCACTCCATCCCTCCATTAAGGTGCCTGATATAAATAGACAGGCACATTAGAAAGACAAAGATAGATTAATAGGCAGACAGATGGGCTGACTGATAGACTGCACAGAGGTAAATTCATATAGTCAGTAGCTCAGCAGGGTTTAAATAAAAATAAAGTATTACATAAGTCAGATAGTTAATAGTCATCTTAACCCTCTCATGATCTGTCATAGGGGCCTGTGTTAATAGTTATGTTCCTATGGCCTAATGGGAACTGAATTATTTTGGCATTAGCTGCATTAAAGTATAACCAGTTTAGCTAGGCGTTAAATTGCCATCTTGAATACTATAGCAAAAACTTAATCTGCAGAATTTGGTGCTAGTCACAAAGAACTGTGGGAGGAGTGTAGAGCCAGAGTATTTTATTATTCAAGTTTTCCCAAAATTCGAAGGTTTCCCGCCTGCACCGTAACTCCTTTGACAACTGCAAATCCTTCGACACATGTAGACACTGAAGATTTCGGCCGTTAATGAACGTATTTACAGCCGTAGAAAAGATCATTGCATTAGAAAATATATATATAACTTTTTGCCAAAGTTTTAATTAAACTTACAGGTACAAGAAATGCTTGTATGTAATATATGCAATGTTGCAACATTATTGGAACCAGGTGATTGTTGACGATGGAGGTTGGGTTCATTGCGGTAGGTGCAATGTAATTACCTTGTATCGCTAATAATCTGTGTCAGAAACATAGCGATGATTCGCTCCTTATTACGTAGGTATCTTGTGGTTTTTCTGATGTATAATGAAAATGATTTTACGGATAATGTGAGGAAATTCGTCCGTGTGTAGTCGGCCCAGGTAAGCTGCGGCCAGGTGACAGATGCACACCGTTAAATTTGCTCACACTATCCGTAAAAACATTTCCATTATATATTAGGGGCATCAAAATATAGCCACGTAATATGCAGCGAATTATCATAATATTTCAGAGACAGATAATTGACGAAATATGGAAATGGGATGCTCATAATTCAATTTATTTATTTTTTTTTGTTCGTTTAACGGGCGATCTTAACATACCAAGTGGATTTTTGCTGTCATTTAGTGTATGTGTGTTTTTGTGTGCAAATTAATATTTCTATTTTTTATTAATATTTGTAATTTCGAGGATCTTGGGTTAGGTTAGGTTGCGATAGCATGTCGGATGAGTTAAAAAGGACCATCAGGGTAAGTTAGGTTAGGTTCCTTTTGTTAAATAGGTTAGATAGGCTGAGTTTTGTGCCATAGGCACGGTAGTTGCACTACTTGAAGGACTTTGAATTATGATTCGTTATGCTGAGTGTTTTTAGGTTGACTCCTCGTCCTAAAAACACTATGGTCCATTCGCAGCAAGAAGTCCGTTCAGGGTGTGGCAGAAGTTGGGATTTCCCCGAGTGCGACGTTGCCAATTTGACCACCAATTATCGGATTATCACTCTGTCTCCCTACCTACCCCCATCACACCTGTTTCTCTCTCTCTCTCTCTCTCTCCCTATATATATATATATATATATATATATTTATATATATTGTATATATTTATTAATTATTTTCAATTTTTTTTCCACACCACTTATGAGGTAAAAGTCTAGGCGCGTTTTATTTTTAAGAGGTTTCCCCTGTAGGCCTAATCCTCTCTCTGATCTTTAATCATAATCTTCTTCGTCATCAGAACTTTCTGTTATATTGACGAGAGAGAGAGGGGGAGAGAGAAACAGGTGGGATGGGGGTAGGTAGGGAGCCAGTGATAATCCGATAATTGGTGGTCAAATTGGCAACTCTACGGCATGGCAACGTGGGAAAAAAGCACTGCCACGTGTCATAGAATTCATTCAAATCGTTGTTATAATTCTAAAAAGTGATACTCAATGTACTATATAGCTTCCTTTATTATAAACAGAATATAAAAAACAATTTCAAATGGCACATAGATGGGAAATAAGAGAGAGAGAGAGGCATGTACTACGGTTGATTTGGCAGCATCGCTAGAGGTGATTCACCAGGTGGGCCCCACACTGAACGGACTTCTTGCGGTGAAAGGACCATAGCGACTGAGCGGGGTCCTCTTTCCGGACTGGAAGTAAAGCACCAACAAAGGAACAGGACATAAAAACTAGGCAGTACACCTTAACACATCTATTACCTTAATTCTAACACCGTTACAATATTACATAGAGTGATATTCTGGATAGGGGATACAGATATACAGAGTTACGTTAGGATGACACGGGATATTCAACACACACTGTAATCACACTTAGCAATGGATTGTGGTTCTATAAGTGAAAGTGATTGTCTTTCATCAAAGCCCAAAAAGTCTCTGTTCACAGTCACAAGAGGAATATACAGTGCTCGTCAGAAGTATAGAGCGCCCTGCGTCCCTCCTGAGAAACAAACCTTTCAACATTGAAAAAACATATAAATAATGCATTTTATTTACCTTTAGTGCTTCGTAGGGTAGCCTTTACGTTTGTTCACGGACCTGAGACGTCTTGGAAGTGAAAGGGCGAGGCTCCTGAGGTGCTGGAGGGGTATTTTGTCCCAGGAGTCACGAATGGCGGCTTCCAACTTAGGCAGAGAGCTCACGTCTTTCCCTTGGAGACTCTTCTTTACGAGGTACCAGAGGTTTTCAATGGGGTTGAGGTCTGGGCTATTTCCTGGCCAGTCTGTCATGAATGATACCTCGCAGTCACGAAGCCAATTGGTGACTGATTTGGCCTTGTGAGCAGGTGCACCGTCCTGCTGAAACACTCGCGCACCTGTTAGCTCGAAGGAGTCTGGTAAATGATCACACAGAAGCTCCAGGTAAACATCCTGATTCACTCTGATGTTCTTGGGAAGTACAACAAGCTTCCCCAAACCCTTCCCTGAGAAACAACCCCATACCATGAGTGAATCAGGATGTTTAACTGTGCTTTCTACATACCGTGGGTCAAGTGGGTCACTACCTTTGCGTCGATACACACGTGCTCCTCTGTTACAGGTAACACTAAACGTTGCCTCATCAGACCACAACACTGACAACCATTGCTCCTCACCCCAGGTTAGATATTTATTAGCAAAGGAAAGCCTACGAATTCTCTGGCTCTTGGTGAGAAGAGGCTTTTTCACAGGCCTGTGACTTGTGTAACCAAGCTCATGCACCCTACGAGACACTGTTCTCACTGACACCTCACCAAACACTTCCGGGTTGCTCTCCTTAATTTTCCTTGCACTCACACGAGGATTAAACTCCACTGAACGTTTTAAAACATTAACAGACCTTGGGGAAGTTTTCCTAGGCCTACCAGACCGCGGTTTCTTTGTGGGAACTGCACCACTGTTTTCCTCCCGAAACCGCGCACACCAACGACGCACTGTCGATCGTGCCACACCAACCAATTCACTAATTTCCTTTGTCTGGTGGCCTGCCTCCTTTAGAGCAATGATCTGGGATATGATTTCACTCGATAGTTCACGGGTAGGTGCCATAACAAAGTTGTGAAGGCCAGAAAACTGCGGGACACTCGGTAAAAAATGGCGCAATTTCAGAGGGACACTCGGCGGAGTTCCTCTCTCTCAGGCAGCCCGTGGGCGACTGAGGCGGGAACCAACCAGCGCGTCGGAAGGCCCCAGGCTACCGTGACGTCATGCTCGGAGCTCAAACTTGTGGCTCAATTCTTACCCCCCAGAATGGGGTGATTCTTTTGGGCCATAAGTATTGCGCGCCTGGCGGACAACGCTGAATACTTCTGACGAGCACTGTACAGGATTAATAGTCTAGGGGAGGAATATTACTATAAAAAGGCAGGGGATGGATCACGACACTTGACTTGATCAACTAGGCGCGGCGACACTCGCCCGCGTGTTCGGCTGCTGTCCCACTGACAGGGGGGAACTCCTCTATTCTGGGCTGGGGGAACAACACTAGATTCACTATTACAGAATTACTGTCTTTAACAAGGGGCAGGTGAGTTTATGGGAATCACAAACACTTACAGGCTGACTTCCTCTAGATCGCACTGTCACTCTGTCACTGTTCGGGTTCCACTTTCTCGGGTATTAAAAGGGATGTCACTGATCTTACCCGTTTTTCTGGGGTGATATCACTCTGTCACTTAGAGGGGGACCTCCGGGGGCTCTGCCCATGGCGGGCGTCGCATTACCTGCTGGGGGGAGTCTCTACCCGATTCGATGCGTTGCAGGGAGGCCCTCTTGCCTGGGGGCTCGACCTGATGTAGACCCTCCTTTCAGGGTCTCGTCGTGGTGGTGCAGGGAGGCCCGTCTATGTGGGGCCTCAACCTGATACAGACCCTCCTCTCAGGATCTCGTCGTCGTGGTGCAGGGAGGCCCGCCTCTGTGGGGCCTCGACCTGATGTAGACTCTCCTCTCGGGTCTTGTCATCGTGGTGCAGGGAGGCCCGCCTATGTGGGGCCTTGACCTGGTGTGGTGGCCCTCGGGACTGGGGCCAAACAGGCGGAGGAGGCACGTCTGGCGTCGGAGGCTCCGGAGTGGGAGGAGGGCAGTGTTGGTAGGCTGCTGGGCTCGCCTGGGGGTCCTGGGGCTGTGGAGGTCTGCCAGGGGACTCAGGTGTGGGTTGCGGCCTCGTCTCCTGCTGGTGCCTGGGGGAGACAAGAATTTCCCGGGAGTAGGAGGCAGGCCCCGACTGGGGCTTGGTCTCTGCTCCGGCAATACCTTCGGGGCAACTCTCCCGAGTGGTGTCCAGCTACTCCTGCAGGAGCTTGCTGAAGGTAGAAGACACACAGAGACCGTGTTCTCTCTCTTATACAGGGGGGGTAGCACGGAGGCGACTCTCTCTCCTGTCTCCATCACAGCCTTGGCTCCAGGTTGGTTTACCCTGGGACCCACTTTTGGCTTTATACAAGGGGCTCTTACCCTTGGGGTGGCTGAGGGTACTGGCCCCTTACAGCTCACTATTGGGCCTCCTGCCCTGTTTGTGACAGAGGGTATTTCTCCCTCGTAGTTCACTAACAGACCTCCTGTCCTGTTTGTGGCAGAGGGTATTTCTCCCTCGTGGCTCACCAGAGTTGTGGCAGAGGGTTGCGTTCCCTCGTGGCTCACTGTGGCAGAGGTGGGGACACCTCGTGGCTCACCAAGGGACCTCCTGCCCTTAAGGGGTGTAACTATGGTCGTCACCAAAGAGCTACCAGGGACTGATTTTATATCAGTCCCACCCCACTGCTGTCGATGGTCAGCCCGCCATTGAGGTTGTTGCGGATCTAGGCTCACCTGGCGTTGGGGCAGTTGCGGGGAGAAGGGGCACAGGTCAGTAGTGGTTGGATGACCCTCTTGCCCTGGGTCATTAGCCCCTCCATTGTCCCTTCCTGGGGTGGTGGGGTGTTGGTGGCCTGGTGGTGGGGTGGGGGGTGGCGGGGTGGATGGTCCGGCGGCGGGCATTTTAACTTCGAATTATGATTCGTAGTTATTCAATATAATCGAACAAGATGTGACCTAGCTGTGAGTGGAGGGACTTTTTAAATGATGCAACTGAGTCAGCAATAACAGTATCATCTGACAGAGTTCCAGAGGTCTATACATACTGAAAAACCTGTGTGTACACTCGGCTGAAGTGAGGGGCTTGGCCAACTTGAATCTATGGCCCCTGGTGTGAGTTAATGAAGGAAGAGAAAAAAGCTCTGGTGGTGCAACTGGGGACTGGCGATGGAAGTTTCTCCAGCATTTAATAAGGTCAGCTCTGATCAGTCTCCCTTTCACAGAATACAGACCCAGGTTTTCAGGCAGTCAGCATAACTGAGTTCAGACAGGCCATTGACTTGCTTAGTCCATCTGTGCTGTACAGACTCCAGGAGCCTCAGGTCTCCATGGTAGCCTGTATTCCATACAGTGGAGGCAAACTCCAGGATAGGTCTGATGTGGTATTTGAATAAAGTCAACCTAAAATCTCGGTCACAACAGAGGGTGGACTTCAATAAATTATTTGCAAGTCCTGCTGCCTTTTTTATGGTAGTAGCTGATGGATATTTGTATAACATGGTATTTGAGCCACCCCATTATATCAGTGCCACCAAATGAAGGTTCCCTACTCCAGCATCAGTCCCCTGGTATGAGGTTAGTGAAGGCAGTACATAATCCTCCAGTACAGTCTTACCTAATAAGGTATGGAATGACTAGCATCATATTCTGTTGTTAATTTATTTTTAGTTGTAGGGGGAGATGGGAATTTATTCCTAGTTATAATTTATAGTGTAGATAGGATTTTTTATAATTAGTTGTGTACAATGGAAGAGTTAACCGTTACTCCCAGTCCCTCATGCAACAGGTCAACTCTGGAACTGTCTCCCTCTGTATTTCCTGCTAGCTATGATCTCTGGTCTTTCAAACGCAGTGTGTCCACGCATCTTGAAATGGTCGGATCTTGAATTTGGCTCGCCCTTTTTTTTTTTTTTTTTTTTTTTTTTTTATATATAAAGAAGTAACAGTTTGCAGGCTCCTGGTCTTTAGTTCCTTCTTCCAAGCATTAAAAAAAAAATACACTCACACACACACACACACACACAAATTAACCTCATAACCAAGGCTCAAAACATCATTACATCATTAGCAATATCAGCAGGAAGATACTACTGTATATTGTGTATGTACTGCACTTCATTCATGTCATAAACAATCTGGTACGTCATGCCTTGTATCCAGTAACCCTGTTTATACAGGTATAGTCATTTCACCTTAACTTGGCCCAGATATTAATGAACAGTGTAGTACATTTTCACCATTATTAGTCACTTTCCATGGTCCTTTGGCATTTACTTGACTCAGATTTACAAGGGCAGTACAGAAATTTTATCTCTTTAATCATCTGGTTAGTTTCCGTCTTCTTGTAGTCCTTCCACCTAAGCTTGGTTCAGATTTACACAAAGTAGCTATTGTGTTCAATGATGATATTTTTAGCTTATTTTTGCTATCGGTGATTTTTGTTTGCTTTAGAGGTGACCTTTGTCGGTGAAGTGGTGGTTGTTGCTTTGGGTTGGTGATACAGGCTTTACATGTGACCTTGATGCTACTCTGTTGTTTTGAAAAAACAACAATAATTAAAGACTGATCCTCAGTCTTTAATTATTGTTGTGAGGGTGGCAGGCATAAAGATAGGAGTTTATTTGATGGCACTGCAGTCCAGCCTTGTCACCAACACTTGAAATAAGCTGGACATGCAGGATATACATTGTGTACCATATATTTATGTTGCCTGTCACAAAGAGGTTAGGGCAAGGATGACCAACCTCATTTACTCTGAAATGGCGCTGGGATAAGTAAACCTCAACTGTCTCTCAGATATAAGCTCTCACTGGCCTCATCCTACTGCAGTGTGGTAACCCATTAGGCATCAGCTATGCTCAGTTTATTTTATCTAGGCGTAAACTTGCCATCTCTCAATCTTGAATGTTGAGGATCATGATCAGTAAAATATGGTGCTAATAATAAAGGCCTATGGAAAGGATGTTGAACCCTAGTACTGTTGACATCTAAAGGTTAGATTACGTTTAGGTACAGTACTTGCCAATGTTACGTAGAAGTTCGGGGAGATTTAGAGGCTTGGTGATATATTTAAGACATCCTAAAGTGTAGAAATAGGAGTGAAATTTTAATGCGACCTAATACTAGCTGGTATGGATTTATTCATACCAAGTCAACAATTCACTAAAAGATCAAACTCTCCAAAATGGTTTGATGGCAATTGTGCCTGAGCAACAGCCCAAAAGTCATTAGCATATAACTCTTACTGAAAATAAAAAACATCTGAATCACTCTCCCAATTTAAAATTGCTAGAAATCATGCAAAAGCTGTATTAAATCTATCTAAATCAAACTTTCTTCAAAAGCAAGCATCAAAACTAATGTGGTAGGTCTCCATATTATAATTGCAAATCATACTAGATAGATAGATAAATAGATAGATAGAGAGACAGATAGAAGCAGGAAGTCAAATGATGAGAAGGTGTTGTGTTTGCGAGAAGCGAGCAGCGCTAAACGCTTACACGGAGGAAAGCTGACGACAGCGGCCAGTAAGGAGATGATTCAGTTAGCTGTCAGCAGTCCTCTCGTGAGAAGGTTCTGTTGCCATGAGGAAGGTGCGGGACACACACACCCTACTACACGAGATTTTAGGAAAGAGAGTTTAGAAGGAGACAAGCGACCCTAGAGAGAGGTCGAGACGGAGATTAGCTTGAGAACAGAGAGAGAGAGAGAGATAGCGAGACAGGGAGGTAGCTACCCAGGACTTATACTATTATACCTGTTTAATATTTCCAAGACAAATAAAAATAGTCCCATACTATTCTTTACCTCTCCCGTCACTACATGACATCTGGTGGGGAAACTACTACAAGATATAAAAGCCGCTCGACCACAAGTCTAAAATATACTTCTCTACAATTAACTACAAAGTCTTTATGACATTTGGTGGCAGCTACCTAGTGGAAACATACAAATTAAGTTACAAGGTAAACTAGAAAAAAAAAAAAAAAAATGGCCAACACAAATGCCGTTAGCAAGAGTGAACATCTTCAACACAATCGTGAAGACAATGATTTCCACACAGTGCTGACACACATATTACTCACGAGAGGTACAGGTGAACAAGTCAGTGTGTATAGTTAATACTGTATATATGTATATATTTTTTATATAAAATAACAATATATGGGACTATATAATATCATTTTATAGTATCTGTGCAATATAAACTAAACTTTGAAAAAGTATCCAAAGAAAATTAGCCAGTAATTATGTAACCATGAACAACATGGAAACAAGCGTACACAAGCAAAGAGAAACAAACTATGGAAAATCAATACATACAAAAAAAAAAAAAAAAAAAAAAAAAAGAAAGAAAGAAAGAAAAGTAAAACAGAAAAAAGAGAAATAGAGTAAGATCACATAACAAACAAATGAAAATAAGTGTAAGTGTTACTACATAAGCCAAAATACCACATAAACTACAAACAAAAAAGCAAATTGTTGTCTCCACATACAAGTGGCACGACACATCATCACTATCATCGACCGCAGCATATGTTAGGACTGCAGTTATTACAATTGTTACTCCATATTATAATTATGTAACGACAAACGATTGCATTATGTTACACTTTGCCAATTATGTAACAGTTGCATTAACAAGATGTAACTTTTATGTAACTTTAACTACAATTATGTACCTACAAACGATATGTAACAATTATGTAACGACAAACGATTGCATTATGTTACACTTTGCCAATTATGTAACAGTTGCATTAACAAGATGTAACTTTTATGTAACTTTAACAACAATTATGTACCTACAAACGATATGTAACAATTATGTAACGACAAAACAGTTGCATTAACAAGATGTAACTTTTATGTAACTACAATTATAAGGCCAACACAATTATGCATTAACACAATATTTAGTAACAATTCATAAAATGTTACAATTATGTAGTACCACAATGTTAGTACAATATTATAAGTCATACAATTATAGCACAATTCTATATTACCAGTATCATCATACAAGTTAGGTGAAATATTAGACATTACTAAAGTGATAACTCAAATATGTAATGTATAACCTAGCAGTATTACCATTGCACAATTATATGCGTACGTCTGTTGTACATGCACGTCTTACAAGTGTTATACAACAACCATTGCATTTATTCAAATATGTATACAACTTGTTTAAATGTAATATTACTGAATAATCACTATTTACTATGAATAATATATGTATACAATATTCATACAATTATGTTACTTTACAATATTATGTATTTCACTTAATTAGCTTATAAGTTCATTATAATGTATATATAATATGTATTAATATGTTATGACTATTAAATGTCGATGGTACGCCATTTTGCGCGGCAGAGCAATGTGGTAGGTCTCCATATTATAATTGCAAATCATACTAGATAGATAGATAAATAGATAGATAGAGAGACAGATAGAAGCAGGAAGTCAAATGATGAGAAGGTGTTGTGTTTGCGAGAAGCGAGCAGCGCTAAACGCTTACACGGAGGAAAGCTGACGACAGCGGCCAGTAAGGAGATGATTCAGTTAGCTGTCAGCAGTCCTCTCGTGAGAAGGTTCTGTTGCCATGAGGAAGGTGCGGGACACACACACCCTACTACACGAGATTTTAGGAAAGAGAGTTTAGAAGGAGACAAGCGACCCTAGAGAGAGGTCGAGACGGAGATTAGCTTGAGAACAGAGAGAGAGAGAGAGAGATAGCGAGACAGGGAGGTAGCTACCCAGGACTTATACTATTATACCTGTTTAATATTTCCAAGACAAATAAAAATAGTCCCATACTATTCTTTACCTCTCCCGTCACTACATGACATCTGGTGGGGAAACTACTACAAGATATAAAAGCCGCTCGACCACAAGTCTAAAATATACTTCTCTACAATTAACTACAAAGTCTTTATGACACTACTTAACAACCCTAATGACAATAGAATATTCTGGTCAACTCTTAATTCTTTCAATAATAACTTTAACAAGTCATCTTCCATTCCCCCACTAAAATCTTCAGATGGCAATATTACAAATGACCCACGTGGGAAAGCAGATATCTTTGCTAGTACCTTTGCAAGAAACTCTACCATAGATGATACCAGCCAGAATGTCTCAGTACTGGAACTTGATTCTCCCGAAATTGCCCCACTTAAAATACAGACAAGATACATAAAATCCATCCTAGACAATTTACCTACCAACAAAACTCCAGGCCCAGATGGGATTCCGCCAATTGTTTTGAAAAAGTGTTCCCCTGAACTTGCCTCTGTCCTAGCTAAATTATTCAGACTATGCATACGTACTTCTTTATTCCCAAATTCATGGAAAGAAGCCAACATCCACCCAGTTCCGAAGAAAGGAAGTTCGTCTGACCCCTCCAATTACAGACCAATAGCTGTCACATCTTCTCTTGGTAAGGTATTTGAAACTTTAATTAATAAGCATATTGTTAAACATCTTGAATCCAACAACTTAATTAGCGATAGACAATACGGTTTTCGCCACAAAAGATCCACCATTGACATACTCAATCTCTTAACTCATACCATCCATCAATCAATTGATCTTTTTGGAGAAACTCATGCAGTAGCTCTTGATATTTCTAAAGCTTTCGACAGAGTATGGCACCGTTCCCTGCTGTCCAAACTCCCTTGCTATGGACTAACGTCTTTTGTTCCTTTGATTTCTTCTTATCTTAGTGACAGGAAAATAAGAGTAGAAGTAGATGATGTATATTCGAATTTCCACTCAATTAACGCCAGCGTGCCGCAGGGATCAGTTCTGGTGCCAACCTTATTTCTGGTTCATATTAATGATCTCTTATCTGTCACTCACAATCCCATTCACTCATATGCAGATGACTCAACACTACACAGTTCATTCACACTCAGACATCCATTTACAAAGTCTAATATCTCTACCTCTCAACTCAGTACAGCCATCTCCATAAATCAAGATCTATCTACAATCAGTGAATGGGGACAAAACAACCTTGTCTCATTTAATGCTAGTAAAACTAAATATATACAGTTTACTAATAGACAGATATTGCCAGATTCGTACATTACCTTCAGTGCTACTAATATTCCCATCTCCAAAAGTATTGAAATTCTTGGTGTCTCACCAGTGCCCTCAGCTGGACCTCTCATGTCAGATCACTTGCTAAAACCGCCTCAAAGAAACTTGGATTATTGTACAGAGTCTGTAACTTCTTCGCCGATGAGCAGTTAGCTATAATTTATAAGAGTCATGTGCGCTCTCAGCTTGAATATTGCTCACCCTTGTGGAATGGTTGTGGAGAGGTTGCATTAAGACAACTAGACAGAATTCAGAGTAAAGCTGTTAGAATCATTAACAACCCTGCCATTACATATAAACTACCTCCCCTGCAAGTAAGAAGGAATGTTGCCTCCCTTGCATTATTTTACAGATATTTTTTTGGCAAATGCTCAGACGAAGTTGCGTCCATGGTGCCACCTCTCCATGCCTTCCCTCGTGCTACACGGGCATCTGGTAGCGCTCATGACTGGAATGTCTTTCATCCATATTGCAGAACTTCTGCCTATCAGAATTCTTTCATTCCCCGAACTGCATCTCTCTGGAACTCGCTTCCCCAGAGCTGTTTTCCTCCAAATTTCACCCACAACTGTTCAAGTCTAACTGTTACAGATATTTTATGAACAGAGGACACCAGTAATCTGGTGTATGGATTATTTTTTTTCCCCATTTGTTTTTCCTTCCTCCGTTCTGTAAAAAAAAAATAAAAATAAAAAAAAATAAAAAATAAGTAAATAAAAATGCACCGTCACTTAACCCCTACACCGCGGGCATGTTTACCGATGTTTTGCGTGTGCCGCAGGGTTATTCGGGCTCCGACAGACTCCCAAAAAATATTTGCCAAAAATCAGTTATTAGTCCTAGAATATTAAAATTATATATGCTTATGGCACGTTGAGTACACCGCTTCCCGTCCGATCAGCGAAGTTAAGCAACGTTGGGTCTGGTTAGTACTTGGATGGGTGACCGCCTGGGAACACCAGATGCTGTTGGCATCCCTACGTGTCAAGTGGGGTTGGTGGAGGATTAGTGCCCCTCCCTGTAAAACAATTAACTCTAAGCCCTTGGCCACCCCGTTTGGGATACATGGCGTCTGGCAATGAATGAATGAATGAACATACCTTCAGCTTTCTCCTGGAATGTTTGTTGAGCCTTCGTCAGTTACCGTAGGACTTGTGGAGACCTCTGAAGTTGGGTAACGAAGTCTCCACTTTACACTTCCCGACAACCGGTATTAACACTATAAACACTACTCTATGATTTTCAAGTAGTTTGGGATCCATACTCCAAAAAAAAAAAACACTGTGAAAGCAATGAAAATTATGAGCGCATCTGACCGCCGCGCTTGCGCTAGTTCGCTCTTGGTACTCTGTCATTTATTATTCATAAAACCCCTCACACTTTATATATCTATTACTATATAACACTTATATATATCTACAGTCTTTATCCATAAGTTTCCTTCAGTAGTATTAGTTTATTGTCACTGTAGGGATTCAATTTCTTTCAGTAAAATACGTAGCATTCACTTTCTCGTCCTGTATACTGGCATTGAGAGTGAATGTCACTTTTATCTTCACTCTCATAACTCATAGTATTCAGACATGCTATAGTGAAACTTTCACTTTCATTACTCCTAGGGTATATACTCGTATTCTTATAATACTACTCATTTACATTTCTATTTATGTTCTCTATTTTATTTACGTTATTTATATTTCTATTTTATTTACACTGTGTTATGCACTGTCACTTGAAGTAACTTATAAAACTATTTTCCATTGTTCACGTATATTTACATTCATTACTTTCACTTGCTGTTTACACATTATTTACAATTCCACTTGCACTGTTTTACTCAATAGAAAGGTCGTAGTCACTCTTTTATCAATTGTCAGCCATTTACCTCTTTCCACGCGAGGTTTAGTAGGGGGTAAAGGTCACAGGGCCCTTTGCATGGGGGTGAAAAAAGGCCCTGAAGTCAGCAAGAGGATGAGCCGTACCTCCTCTTCGGAAGATGAGAGAGAACTGATAAAGGAGGGCCGGCCCGGGTTGAGGCCTACTGAGGGGTTATTCAGTGCTACCAACGTAGCTCTTGAAACAGCTATGTATTTCACTGAAATGATTGGCAGGAAATCTAGACAATACATTATAAATTGGGTAGTTCCAGGTGAATGTAAATATCACTTAGGCTTCTCCCTTCCCTCCTTATATGTATATTTATTACGAAATTAGATTATATGGCATATTTCAAGGGGAAAAAAACAGCGAAAATTAGCGAACGAGTGCACGTGAGGTGTTGTCAGGTGATAATTAGCCAATTCCAGGTGTATGGCACTCTCACTTACCTTATTTCTTTCTTGTATATATTATTTGGTATAAGAATAGGGCATAGGGCTTATTTCAATGGATGAAATCAGTGAAAAATTCCAGGGAAGATTTACTTAGCATAGCACGGCCAGGCAGGCGAGAGGATAGTGTAATGGAGGGGGGGTTGGGAGGGGAGTCAAGAACGGGGAGAAATGGCTAAATTGTCAACAATGGATGGGAGTACAGATGAGATTAGGAGTGCTGACTAGTGTTGGACATTGGCAGTACTGATAGATGATACAAGCCCCCACTTGGAAGCCCGGGTGAATTCAAAATAACACAGAATCACAAAAGCGACGCCCCGCAGTATGATCCCTTGCTCCCAAGCGTCACGAAAGTGATGCCCCGCGGTTAAGGGGTTAATCAATTTTGTGGGGAAAAATTCACTCCAGCGTACTTTCTGGAGTCCTTATTAGCACCAGGGCCCTAAGGTCCCTTTACCAGGAACTGCACCTGAAGACTGGGTGAGAAAGGATCCACTGAAGTAGGAGGGTTTTATCACTGGCAAAATTGCTTTATGAGTGAATTAGAGTTGGAAGGTTATTTTAATGTGATAATGTATACAGCACAGACTTTATTTTCAGTTGTTGGTCCTGTCCTTGGAGAAGATGCACACGCTGCAGGAGAGGATTTGGACACCCAGAATCGTCTGCTTCCTGCTGTGCCTCCTACTCTGCTGGCTGCTCTGCTCCATCCTGAAGCCAGGCACCTGATGACAGAATCAGTTACGGTAAGTCTTCTTAATGTTTTGTTACATTTTACATGTAGCAAGCAGACCGTATTACAGTAATGCCTCAATAGATGATACCCCTAGATGTGATACCCCCCCAGCTTAACGATTGAGGTAGAAATACCACCATACCCCACCTAACAATGGCCAAACACTGGTTTAACAATGGCTTTGATATGTATATGTATATATATATTATATATATAATTTTTTTTTTATGATAGTCTAAAATTGTGTTTAGGTTGATTTATAAACTGTTTTTAGATTTAATGTATTGTAGTTATGAAAATTTTTTCGACTATCTTCTACGATGGAACACATTCTTTTCACTTGTCCTTTCTCTGAAATCTCCTTTCTAGGTTTCAGTGTTCACCACCATCTTTGGCCCTCCTCTCCTTCCACTGATCCACGTGGTGAACAAGCCTACATCTTTTCTATCCTTAATGTCCTAGAGCAGTTTGTTCAGTACCCTACCTGTATCCCTGACTGCCTTGGAGAGAGCTCCAACATGATTGACCTGACTTCTTCTTTACAACATCCTTCTGTGTACGCTGTTAATCTTTCCTTTACGTTGGGCTCCTCCGATCACAGCCTTATTACCTTGACCTGTCCTATGGTTCTGGTACGGCCTGTGGATCCCCCAAAGAAACGTCGACTGTGGCACTTTGGAGCTCTGGATTGGGAGGCCCTCAGACAGTACTTATTTGATTTTCCTTGGAATAATTATTGCTTCCTCGGCCGGGAGCCATCTGAATGTGCCTTGCGCATTACGGAGGTCATTCTCTTGGACATGGAAACATACATTCCTTCATATCCTTTGTCTATTGCAAGAAAGCCATGGTTTAATCACGCTTGTTCTAATGCTGTCCGCAACAAGGAGAGGGTCTATAAAAGGTACCAGAGCCAACCCACCCCCAAATCACATCTTGTTTATGTTTCTGACTGAAGTCGTGCTAAGTCTGTTCTTCGCCCTGCTAAAAATAATTTCATCCATACTAAATGCTCTCAACTCTCCAACTCGAATTCTTTCCGTTCCTTCTGGCACCATGCCAAAAAACTTTCAAACAACTTTACCTCATCATCTTTCCCTCCTCTTTTCTACTCTGGTGCCTTTGTGCCTATTTCTTCTACTGATAAAGTACGTCTCTTCTCTCAGACTTTCTCTTCCTGTTCCATTTTAGACGATTCCTGTGCTGTTCCTCCATCACTTCCCCCCTCTGACTTCCTCATGGCTGACATTAAAATTTCATCAGGTGATGTATTTTCTGCCATCACTGGCCTTAATACTAACAAGGCATATGGGTCTGATGGAGTCCTTCCTGTTGTCCTCAAGAGCTGTGCTTCTGTGCTTATACCCTGCTTAGGCAAAATCTTTCGCCGTTGTCTTTCAACTTGTACTGTTCCATCTTGCTGAAAGTTTGCTTTCATTCAGTCAGTCCCAGAGAAGAGTGACCATTCCCAATCCTCTAACTATGTTTTTTTTTTTTTTTTTTTTTTTTTTTTGCTCGACTCTGGGCATAGGCTTCACATCCTGTGTCAAAGGTTTTCAAGTCAGTTCTTAGCAGAATAATTTTAAAGCATCTTTCCTATCACAACCTTTTTTCTGATCGTCAGTATGGTGTTCCGTCAGGGACACTCCACTAGTGATCTTGTCACCTACCTTTCAGACTCCTGGTCGTGCTCCTTTCGGGACTTTGGCGAAAGCTTTGCCATTGCTTTTGACATCTCAAAGGCATTCGATTGAGTCTGGCATAAATCTTTAATTTCCAAACTGCCCTCTTACGGTTTCTATCCTTCTATCTGTGCCTTCATCTACAGCTTCCTTTCTGGTCGTTCTATAGCTGCTGTTGTAGATGGCCATCGTTATTCTCCTAGATCTATCAACAGTGTTGTTCCTCAGGGCTCTGTTCTATCACCAACTTTCTTCCTTTTATTTGTCAGTGACCTTCTAAGCTATACATCTAACCCTGTACACTTGTACACTACTGATTCCACCCTTCACCTTTCCATTCATTTCTCGCAACATCCATCTCAGCAGTTACTTCAGCAAACAACGAATGAGGCTGTGGCACACCTAATGTCTGATTTGGCGTGTATCTCTGACTGGGGTAATCTTGTTTTTAATGCATCAAAAACTCAGTTTTTACGCCTGTCAGCCTGACACAATCTTCCACAGGAGTACCCACTAATGTTTAATAATATCCAGCTCAGTCTTGCATCATCTTTGAGCATCCTTGGGGTTTCATTCACTCGGGACTTATCTTGGAAAGATCATATTGTATCTCTTGTTAAATCTGTTTGTGAGAGATTGGGTGTGCTAAGCCGGCTTCATAACCATATAGCCAGATTATGGTGCCTGGTGGTTTAGTGGGTAAGTAACCCCTAAATTAATTAACCCCTAGAGTACTATTAGAATCAGTCGATCATTTTTCAGAATTTCCCTTGATGCCTAATAAGATCAATAGAGGAGTCTTTGTAAATAACTGCGAACACTAGGCTTCGGCCCGATTGTGACATATATTGATGCAAACCAATGAGAACTAAGTCCTGAGTAGGGAAGGGGAAGGATCCAGGCCGCTACCCATGGTGGGGGGGAGTGATTCCCCCACCGCCCTCTTGCCACTTACTTCTACCCCAAACCTTTTGTTCCCTCTCCCCCTCCGTCACTTGTAACTGGACTCACAGCTCCTCCTACCAACTCTGTAAACCTGATTTTACCACATTTCCTCCACCTTCCTCCCTCATTCTACCCCCTCTACCCATTCATACTCCCTCCACCTCCAGCTACTTTCTTGCTGTGGCTACTTGGTAAGCGTTTCACCTATGAAAATGATATATACATTGTCTGATGTGATGTGTAAAATCAAGATCTTTCATTCTATAATACCAAAATTAATGTTGGTGCAATTTTTTTTTTTTTCTCTCCCCATATGCAAGGGTTGCTAGTGTCAGTTTTTTATGATCTTTGACAGGCTTAATAACCAGTTAGTCTAGAATGCTTTGGTTTGCGGCTTATGGTGTGTAAATTCAAGCTCTAAAGTTTGGGCATAAAACTTTTTAATTCTGTACAAGCTGAAAAATCGGCTCCATATACAGGTTTTCAGGGAAGTTCGGTCGATCAAATTGCATATCCGAGGGGTTAAGGCACTTCAATCAGATTGAGCCTGTGTAAGTTTATATCCAAGGGTTGGTTGGGGTTTATTGCTCACGTAATGCCACTCAGGGATGAGTGAGGTTGGCCTTTCTCATCTTGAATGTCAGGACCAACTTGCCTAGCCCCAGGCTCCCACACTCCTCACGGGGCAACATAGGGTTTTATGATGGATGTACTTATTACTACATCTCTGTGGTACTGGCAAGGACGCTTTGACTCAGTGGCACTAGCAGAACAGGATGTGTGAGTGTGTGTGTGTGTGTGTGTGTTAGTTTAAGCATATATAAAGGGGAAGGGGACATTGCAATGTCTTATGGTGTAGTTATCATTGCATGGTTTTTGCTCAGACCTGTTATGCATTAAAGCGAGAGAGAGTAGTAGCAAACCAAGTTATATATAAGTTGGGAACAACATGCACTGAGATTCATTGGTGTATCATTTCCAAGGCACCCTGGAGGTAGACACGGCTTTTTTTTTTTTTTTTTTTTTTTTTTATCACCAGTAGGCCTAATCTACTGTCTGGCATGATTGATTCATTTTTCCTAAAGGCACAGTTCTGTTTTTATAAGGGTTAGGTTTATCGTCAAAGCATTTATAGAGGCTCTAAAATGCCTGCTTGTGTTGTCCATGGTCACCTAATGGTGTCTGTCCTTACTGCATGCTGCGTGATCTCTGGCAGCGTCCCTATTCAGTCCCTTATTTCTGAGGTCACAGTTTATGACCTTAACCCAGTAGTAGTAGTAATATTTGCAACCCAAGGCTTATCTGAGAAAGAAACCACTGGACTGTCCATTTTGGTTGCCATTCTTATAGATACTGTAATGTAATGTGGCATCGTTGTACAGAAGTGAAAGTGATGCATTTTTCGTTATTTTTATATTAGATGATGATGATATTACTTTTGCTTTAATATAAGTAGAGCATTTCTTTGAACAGAATCTCCAGGTATTAAGTGGAAGCATGGGTGGGTAGTCAGTATATTATGTTTGATTCTGTCAGGGCGTTAATCTCAGCTTTGCCTGTGTGTACTTGTAGCTGAGTGTCCCCGAATGAGGGAAATATAGAAATCAAAGGCATCAGAATCAATATGGGATCTTCCTTTCTCTGCAGTTATTACAGCCAAGCATTTTTTCACAGGAGAGGCAGCAGAGTGGAACATGTTGGAGACTGTCCATGGAGGACAGCACCACAGAGACTAAGGCAAGGCAGGACCACCACCAGGAGGAAGGTTCTACCAGGGAGTCCATTTCCTCAGTGGTCAAGACCATCTCCATCAAGTCTGCCACCACCCGAGAGAAGGATGCCATGAAAAGGTATGCTGGAGAGAGGGATGCCACAAGGGGGGGTGGGTACCAAAAAGAAGGTTGCCAGAGAGAAGGATTGCAAAGGGAGGTATACCTCATTCTCCCCAAAGGAAACCAGTGCAGGCAATGCTAGAGAGAGAGATTCCAAAGGGAGGTATACCCCAAATAGGGATGCCACAATCTCCCGAAAGGTCCTCTTACCTAGACCCCTGGAGGTCAATGCTGGCACTGTGTGTGTGTGTGTGTGTGTGTGTGTATGAGTGTTTGTTTAGGGCCCGTATTTTCGATGTTTGTGGAGGTTCCCAAACACCTCTTCCTTAATGATTTATTTTTCACATTACCTGTTAACATCCACCCATTTTTTAAAATCTTTTAAATCTGGATATAGATAGCATGAATAACACACAGGAATATATTAAGGGAGCAGAATCAGAAATAAATCGGCAAGGAAGAGGTGTTAGTAAGCTTCCTAACCTCACCAAAGTACCACCTAAGGAATCAAACACCATTTTCTTACTGATTTATTCTTGATTCTGCTCTGTTACTATATTTTTGTGTTATTCATGCAATCTATGGCAAAATTAAAAGATGAGGCAAAAAAGAGGATATTAATGGGTAGTTTGGAAAGTAAATCGCTAAGGAGGAGGTGCTAGGGAACCTCGTAGCTAATGAGAACACCGGCCACTGCCCACTCATGTGTATTTGAGGCGTCTAGAACCAAAGGGGCATCGGCGCCAAAATGTACTTTTGAGTTATGACGCTTTAAAGTTGTGTTTATGGCAACGTCATAACCAGAAGGCAATAAACAGACCTTTTATACATCAAAATGATCATCAGCGCCTATGCTCTAAATGTAAAGCCAAAAAAAACAAACAGTAATAACCGTAACCACAAAATAGGCAGTAAACCAAACCCCCAATTTATAAATGGGCATAATAACATATTGTAGGGATTTAAAAACATAGCAGAAAAAACATCAACGAATGTATTAATGTACAAAACTTTATTAACTGAAGATTCCAGTTCACTTAATATTAATAAACGAATAATTATTACTGTAAGTTCACGTTTTTGACAACTGAAACTGAAATCAATGCAGTTATATTTTTTCCTCTACCATAATAGATTGAAATAATAACACTAAAAAAAAAAAGTAGTGTAGTGCTTAAGTAAATTGAGAAGGGGTAGTGGGGGGTTAAATGGTGGGTCATCTAGGAGATCGACATCCAACTCTGCCTCCTCGGTGCCATGCCCCCTCCTGCTGTCTCCCCTCACCACTCTCTTTTCCTCTTCCTTTCTACCTTTTTCCACTTCTCCACACATTTCTGACACTTACAAGAGGTTATAGGCACCACCTCCTCACTGTAACTATGTGATGAACTCATCTTGTCACCCCCCCTTCCACCCCAATAACAACAGCTCATTTTGTCACCAATAATCTACGATAAATGGGGTAAAAATCCAATACGTAATAATTATACACCTCGGTGAACACGGGAGGGAAACCTCACCAGCACACCGGGCGAGCCACACGCTTGCTGATTGGCTGCTCTGGGGGAGTGGCAGAGAGTGAGAATGCTGATTGGTTTGGGCTGTGTGGCTTAGATGCTTGCCTGCTCTGATTTGTTCGCCCGGCAGCAAGGACAAACCCACGTGACTTTGAGCCTCTACCACTGTCCAGAAGGCCGAATCTTGTATGGCAACCAGTGCTGTCACTGAGAAGAGGGTTAAGCCTGTTGTCTCTCCTACCTAACTCAAAACCAGTATATTGGTGGGGATGCCCCTTTGGCTCTAGACGCCTCATTTATAGGCCTGGTATTGTATTTTTAAGATTGTATTTTGAGGTACAGTAAGACCTCACTATAACGGACTAACTGGGGCCCAAGCCATTCCAAAAAATGCGAAATTCCGATAAAAGCGACATCCGAACTTTTTCCGATATATCAGATATTAGTCTGGATTGTATGAACGTTTTCAAACTGTTTTGTCTACGACTGCGGTACTGTACTGTGTTATAACTTCACTACGGTACAATAATCAAATAGTATAATATATACTGTATAATGATACTGTGCTGTACACTGATAAACATGTCTCTTATTTACCTTATTGTGGTAAACATAGCTGAAGTGGTCTGGCAGTCTGGACTGCTTCTGGCTTTATCGGACTTTTTCCGATATACTGTATAGGAATTTAGTCTGGTAGCTCCTAGAGTCCGTTAAAGCGAATTCCGGTCTATTGAAGTCCATTATATCAAGGTTTTGCTGTCTTGTATTTATTTTGGGTTGTATTTGGAGGTATTGTATTTTTTGGCTATTGTATTTTTAAGGTATTTTAGGCTATTGAATGAGGAGAGCAAGAGGGTGGAAGTGGTGACTGTGTTCAAGAGTGCGAGGTATGCTGTGATGGCATTGTGTGAAATGAAGATGAAAGGGTGCGAAATGGAGGAGTGGGAGGGTGTGAAATGTGTAAGATCCGGAATGAATGGGCGAGGAAGATGCAAGGAAGGAGTTGCTTAATTGATGAATGTGGTGTGGCAGAGTGGAATGAGAGACTACAAATGTGTCAGTTCAAGGTGTATGTATGTAAAGTTCAAGTTTGAGAAGGTTAAAGTGGCAGTGATTGTAGCATATGCACAATGTGAGGACCTGGAGTGAGAGAGAGAGAAAGATAGATTTTGGAATGAGCTGGATGAAATAGTGGGAGAAATGCCCAGGAACTATAAGGTGATCATAATGGGAGATATGAATGGAAGAGTAAGCACTGGTCCTGAGGATGACATAATGGGTTGTTATGGAGTTCCGGGAGAAAATGACATGGGAAGCGACTAAAGGATATGTGTCAGGAGAGGAGGTTGTGCATTTGTAACTCGTTTTTCAAACACAAAGATGCATATAATTATACATGATATAGAGGAAACGGAGATCATGTTGAAAGAAGCCTGATTGATTACCTGCTTGTAGAGAGGTTATGATGGGAATGGTTGTGGATACAACAGCCGTGAGAGTATGATGTGGAGGTCTGTCAGATCATATGATTGTGGTATGCAAGATCAAGCTGAGAGGAGTGAGGTGGATCAGGAGAAAGAGGAGCAATCAGGGAGAAAGACTGAAAGTTGAGAGGCTGAGGATCAAAGAAATGGCAGATGATTACAGGACCCAAGTAGAGGAAGAGTTAGAAACAGTGAACTGGAATGAAATGGATCTGGACAGCCTGTGGAATGCATATATATAGGGATTGCTTAGTTAGGAATGCTAAAGTAGTGTGTGGTGTGGCAAGAGTAACAAAAAAGAAGAAAGTGTACATCATGCTGGGATGAGGTTAAGAGGGCAGTGGAGGAAAAGAGGAAGAAGTGGCTAAAGTGGTTACAGGATAGGGGTTCTGTTGAAACAAGAACTGAGTATATTGAGAGCAAGGAGCACATAAAGAGACTAGTGAAAAGGAAAAAGGAGGAGGTAAACGATGATCTGAGAAGAGTAATGAATGCGAACTACTTTGAAAATAGGAAGTTATTCTGGAAAGAGGTGCGGAAATATTGAAGTGAAAGTGGAAAGAAATGTGATGGTGTGAAGGATGCAGGTGGTAGATGATTAACCCTGGCACTATGCACAGCCATTTACCTCGTACACTGGCGGTGGTTGTGATTACGCAAGAGCAAGTTAGGAGTTTGATCCTCTGCCATGTTGTCTGAGCCACCACCATGGTCTGACTTAGTGACAGTTTCAATTCTGTGGTAGGCCTTAGTGGTAATTGAGATTATGCAGTCTGGCTTGGTGACATTTCCGATTATGCAAAGTCTGGGTTAGTGACAGTGTAGAACTTGTGGTAATGGTTATGTGCTGTACTGTACACTAGTTTACTGGCCCCAGAAGAGAGTGTGTGTGTGTGTGTGTGTGTGTGTGTGTGTGTGTGTGTGTGTGTGTGTGTGTGTGTGGGTGTGCATGTGTATGTGTGTTACCACCAAGGACCAGGGGTAATATGTGAATGGATGTTAGTTGAGTGCCTTTTTTACCTTTTTGTAGTTTTCAACCATAAAGTGTTGTGAAATGTTTTTTTAAAATATTGACTTTTTTTTTTCTTTCCCCATGAACTTGAATTCCAATTTTATACTTGTTGCCAGTAGGTTTTAATGTTGCTGTTACCTGATGATTTGGTCTCTCTGACACCACATGATTTAATTCAGCTTGAATCGCTTTGACTGAAAGCATTAATGTCCACTATACTTTACAGACACTGACTTGACTGCCAGACATGGAACCACATTAGCCTAGATATAAAAGCCAAGGGTTTACTGTATGGTTGCTGACAACATCTGTGTGGAATTAATTCAACATTGCCAGTGGCCTCCACCCTCATGGTAAGTGTCAAGTGTGATTCCTTTTTGTACATCAGGTGATCTTGATTTTATGTAGATAGAATGATTATTTGGCAGCTTTTTGTGATTGTGAGGTTGTTCTGGTGCCCACATCGTTTCCCATGACGAGTTGTAGTTTCACACTATTGTTATGTATTACATACAAAGTTGTTTTTCATAATTAACCATGTGTAATATGGTGTGAATGATAAGCAACCAAACACCATTTCTCTGTAAAGTGTGGCTTGGAATAGGATGCGCAACCAGACAGCCTTTTTCAATCAAAACAACCTAGGGTAAAGTGAAGGCGATAGAGAAATATGAATTTTATTTATGTTTAAAGTCTTGGAGAAATATTTACCTTGCTGGTATACATTAATATAATCAATAATATTTTATTGAGGTGTATAATAAGCATGGTAAAGTTGTGATGCTTCTATTCATGTATAAATCCCAGTTGTCTGTGAGGTTTGGCATCTCTGAATATATTGACCTCAGCGCCACTCCCAGAGGGGACGCTGACAAGCTAGGGCAGAACGCACGTAACATTCAAACGAGAGGGACGTATATACTCTGGGCTCTCTCTCTGTCGCAGTTGTATCTTTCTGTGGCCAATAAAGAGAGATAAATCTGCTTAGTTTTCAGTTCACCTTCACACTCTACCTACTTCTGCAATTCCTTTAACAGGACTTACACTGATTCCCACCATCTGCAGTGTGTGAAAAAGACATTTGGTGGAGAGTGTCAGCCGGAAGTCACTTCAACCAGGCGCAACATTATTAACCTTGCTTGGAACAGTGAGGTCACGTCTAAGCTGATATATAATTATTGATAAGCTGTGGGGTTCCAATAAGCTTATATATTAGTGACCAGTTGAGGAATTCATACAAACCGACACACGGTGGAATCAGGATTTGAAGGGCTTGAATGGTCAGTGAATGAGAGTGTGACTCATTTAATTAAGGGTCCAGTGTGATTCATTTTTATACACCAGGTGGTCATGATTTGTTGTAGATACAGGTGTAAGGATCATTTTGCAGCATTTTATGTGAGGTGTAATCAGGATTTGAGGGCTTGAATAGTAAGTGAATGAAAGTGTGGCCCATTTGCCATGCTGTTGATACTTCTCTCTCTGTCAGTCTTTTTCTTGTACTGTGGACCCTGCCTCATCCCATCCCTGGGGTGGAAAAGAGGTTATTCCCGCTTCTATAAGCTCTCTAATCTCCTTTACACTTACCAACCCTCACCATTTTTCACCCCCCCCCCCACACACACACACGAAGGAGGAACCAAAGATTAGAAGCCTTCAAGAAAAATTCAAAATCCGTTCATTTTGAGATCCTTGAACACATTGCATTTAAAAGACTCAAGATCTCAGACAGTAGGAAGTACAAACAGGAAGACAGTTCCTGAATTGACCTGTTGCATACATGAAGGACTGGGCTTATCCAGTAATTCTTGCATTAGAGTTGCACAGAAAATGGGTGAGAGTTTGCTGCCAAATGGGTGCCATGCCCCTGCCATAGTAGAGAAGAGTTGGTTAAATTGGAAAATCTTGGAAATCAAAACAACTTAGATTTTAACTCTTGAAACTTAATGATTATTTACATTTTATTACAGCGTTCTGCATATTTGTTGCAGCAATATTTGAACATGTATGTATTCCATGTTTGCATATATTTACCTTTCATATATTTTCGTGTAATTTGTTGCAGATGTTTATGTATGCTCAATAAAAATATGTATATGTTGCAAACTTATTTTGCATGTTAATGTTGCAGGTATTTTGTGCATACTTGTGTTGCATTTGGACAAGTTGAGAATTCGAGGCTGACTTGGAGAGTGTATGTGGGTGAGATGGAGAGGGGGAGGGAGATATGGGGTGGAGAGGTATATAAGAGAGGGTGGTGTGAGTTGCAGAGAGGGGAACCTGATGGCGGAGGACAGGTTGACATGTAGTGATTGACACATTGTATATATATTTATATTTATATATATATATATATTGTGGTAGGTGGGGGCACTCACCATCCACTCACTTGATGTAGTGCTGCTCTCAGGTGTCTGCCCTTTCCTCTCCTCCATCCTTCTTTCCATCCATCCTGTTCTGTCTTTCTTCCCTTCATTCTTTCCTCTTCCTTCTGCCTATGGGTGACTCTGCACCGAGTAACAAGCCAAATGGTTTCCTGTACACCAGGAAACCATTTACTACGCTGGGTGGTAACCATTTAATCAAATTTTGGCGCCTGGTGGTTTAGTGGGTAATAATGGTGCTCCAATCGGATTGAGCCGGTGAAGGTTTATATTCAAGGGGTGGTTGGGGTTTATTGCTCACGTAATGCCACTCAGGGATGAGTTAGGCTGGTCACTCTCATTGTAAAAGCCAGGACCAACATGCCTAGCCCCGGGATCCTATGCACTTCATGGGGCAACGTAGGATTAGATGATGGATGGATATATATATATATATATATATATATATATATATATATATATATATATATATATATATATATATCCATCCATCCATCCATCCATCATCCAATCCTACATTGCCCCATGAGGAGCGTAGGAGCCTAGGGCTAGGTATGTTGGTCCTGGCTTTTACAATGAGAGTGACCAGCCTAACTCATCCCTGAGTGACATTACATGAGCAATAACCCCAACCACCCCTAGCCTAACCTAACCTAACCTTCACTGGGTTAATCCGATTGGAGCGCCTTAATTACCCACTAAACCACCAGGCACCATAATTTGGTTATATGGTTACCACCTAGCATAGTAAATGGTCTCCTGGTATACAGGAAACCATTTTGCTTGTCAATTAGTGTAGAGTCCCCCAAAGGCAAAAGAGGAGGAAAAAAAGACAAAAGAGGGAGTGTAAAGTCATCTGTAGGCTGAAGGACAAGGAAAGAATGAAGTAAAGAAAGAGAGAAGAGGAAGGAAGGAAAGGACGGAGGAGAGGAAAGGATAGACACCCAAGAGCAGCACTACATGAAGTGAGTGGATGGTGAGTGCCCCCACCTATCACCAATATATATATATATATATATGTACTGTATATATAATATAGGTAGAGAGAAAATTGTAGTGCCACGGATTACATGTTAATGTGTAGCAAGGTAAAGAAAACAGATTAAGAATGAGAAAGTAGAAACCTTGCTAAGCTCACATGAATGAAGCCCCCCCTAAAAATATTTTTTCCTAATTATTACCCTTTTTTAGGTGGTGAGAGTTGCAGGGAGGGTAACCTGATGACACAGGAGGTGACGTGAGGCAGTTTGGTCATGCTCACCCCTCCCTGCATTTGGACATTATTTATTAGTGAATGCCCGCAAGTCGCTTGTTGTTATTTTCTGTGGTTTCTCACTGTCGCGTCGCACACAGTTGTCAAAATTTTTTCTGTATTTTTCAGACACTCCCGGGCATCACCCTGACCCAATAAGTAATGAACAAATGCACAGACACACTTACACAGCTTGACCATTACTATATTGTTACTACTACTACTATTACGACCACTACTGCTACTGCTATTACTAATACTACAAACATTATTAATATTTGAGAAAAGTCCTCTGAGAAGGAAAAATAGCTTGCAGACTAAAGTTCCATTTTGATCTATGAGGTAGGGTTGCCAGTTTCCCCCAAGCTACAGAAACACTTGTACATAAAAACACATTTCTTCATTTTTTTTACCTTTTTGCCTAAATTTTATTTATTTATTTATTTTTTTGCCTAATTTTTTGGTGTAAAATCCTCTGTAAATTAAGGAAAAATTATGTATTGAAAAGTTCTATTGCAGTAGCAGTTATATGTAAAAGTAATTTGTTTTCAACTCTGGAACTGTCTCCCTCTGTCTGTATTTCCTGCTTCCTATGATCTCCAGTCTTTCAAACGCAGTGTGTCCAGGCATCTCGAATGGATCTTGAATTTGGCTCTCTCTTGTATTTTGTTTTTCTCTTGGAAGGAACAGTTTTGCAGGCTCATTGCCTTTGGTTCCTTCTTCCTCACATAAAAAAAAAAAAAATCAACATCCAGACCTGTCCCACCCTAGGGCAGGGTGAGGAATAGCAATGTGTACAGTGGACAGCCCAAGTTTGTTCAGTTCAATAGGCCACCCTACCATTATTATTATAGAACAACTATGGCCACCCTACCATTATTACTACAGAAGGACTGTAGTAATAATGGTAGGGTGTCTGACTTGGCTCATATCTCTGACTGGGGTAAAAATAATATTGTTGTTTTTAATGCATCAAAGACTCAGTTCTTACACCTATCAACCCGACAAAATCTTCCTCAGGAGTACCCACTAATGTTTGATAATATCCAGCCTAATCCTGCATCATCCTTCAACATGCTTGGGGTTTCATTCACTCTTGTAAAATCTGCTTCCAAGAGATTAGGTGTGCTAACCAGACTCCGTACCTTCATTACCCCTGCACAGTTGTTGACCTTATACACGGGTTTTATTCGCCCCTGTGTAGAGTACAACTCTCATGTGTGGGGAGACTCCCCACATACAGCTCTTCTCAAAAGGGTGGAATCAAATGCTTTTCGTCTCATTAACTCTCCCTCTCGTACTGGCTCCCACCTCTGTCACATCACCGCACTGTTGCATCTTTATCTCTCGTCTGTCGCTACTTCAGTGGTCATTGTTCCTCTGAACTGTCTGCATGCATCCCTCCACCTCTACGATGGGCACGTAGCATCCGTCTAGCAACAAACTCTCATCCCTTTTCAGTCCAACTCTCTAATGCAAGAGTTAACTGTTACTCTCAGTCTTTCATTTATGCAACAGGTCAGCCCTGGAACTGTCTCCCTCTGTCTGTATTTCCTACTTCCTATGATCTCCAGTCTTTCAAACGCAGTGTGTCCTGGCATCTCAAAATGAACGGATCTTGAATTTCTCTCCTCTCTCTCTCTCTCTCTCTCTCTCTGTGACATGGTGGTGGGTCTTGAAGATCGGTAAAATTTTGTTTAACATTTTAAATAAACTTTTCCCTGGCATCCTATTTTGTATATATCAGACTTTTACTTTTTCCAGAATTGTCTTTATGTATTTTCATCTTTATTGCACTATAGTTATGAATTTATGTATGGATATGTATTAATATAGTTTTGTATTATCATTTACCGAATTTATGTATGTATTTTTGTATATTGAGATTTATTTATAGCCTTTCATTTTTTACTGCACTGTCAGGAAGAGCATTGTATAGCTGATTTGTGTTTATATTATCTGTATTGATGTATTACTTGTTTATATATATGGTAGCATTAAGGACAGAGAGAGGGAGTTTGAGGATGGTGATGGAGGTGGTGGTGGTGGTGATGTTACTGGTGATGGTGGTAACGATGATAATTGTGGTGGTGGAGATGGTGTATTTGTAATTTCTGTGTATATGAATATTTATTATGTACTTTATTTATGTAGGCAATTGTGTGTGTGTGTATGTGTATCTGCAGTGTGAGGAAGAGGCGTCGGGGGTAGAGGGTATTGTCATGATTACTATCGATCGTCAGTCAAAACTCTCTCTCTCTCTCTCAGGATTGTTTTTCCTACATAAACGCGTTAAACATTTGATTCCGTATGACGCGTTAATGTATAGGCCATAAAAAATTTTTTTGACACCCTTACGGCACGATACATTATGCCACACCACACAAAGCATTCTGAATCAACTCCTGAATTAGGTTTCGTTGTTGATATCCCCAGCCTTGTGTTGCTGGTATGTGTCAGTTCGTCTGCTAATGATGAAATCCAATGGGAGAGGGAGAGAGGTACAGGGGTACGAAGCACACTACTTATTCTCACCGTCTGTAACAGTGATCGTTGCGAAGTGTATCAGAGCAAGGGATGCCGAAAATTTTTGGAGAGGGTGTACGTTAATTAAATTTGTAACTATTAAAACGACACGGTAAATAACATACAGATGGTGTAGGTGTAATAAGCAAACTAAATCACCTGTGAAGAGGTTAAGGAAGCTCCCTAACATCTGCTCTTAAATGATTTATTTTGCATATAACACACTTTTTCGTCTGTCACATAAATCCTTCCAGTATCGTCATACAGAGAAGGGAGGTTAAGAGACTGGTGAAGGAGAGTAAGAAGAAAGTGGATGAAGAGTTTGGGAGGAATCTGAGTGTGAAATGGAGGGAGAGTAAGAAATTGTTTTGGAAGGAGGTAAAGAAAGTAAGGCAGTGTGAAAGGGAAAATAGTAGGGGAGTGAAAGGTAGGAATAATAGATTGTTGGTGGAGAAGAGAGAGAAACTGAGGAGATGGAAGGAGCACTTTGATGATTTGTTGAATGTAGAGAGTGAGAGCAGTGCGAGTATAAGTGGTTGGGGAATGGCTGAGAGAAGAAGAGATGAGAAGAGGAAGGAAGAGATCAGTAGGGCGAAAGTGGTGGAAGCGATGAAGAAGATTAAGTTGGGAAAGGCCCCAGGAATTGATGGAGTGTGTGGTGAAATGCTTAGGTATGGGGGTGAGATTGTTGTGGAGTGGATATGGAAGTTGTGTAGATTGGCTTGGGAAGAGGGAAGGGTTCCAGCAGACTAGAAATCAGGTATAATTGTTCCTTTATACAAAGGAAAAGGGGAGAGAGAAGTATGTGGTAACCATAGGGGTATTTTCCTTCTTAATGTGACTGGTAAATATATGGTAGAATACTCATTGATAGGGTAAGGCATATGACAGAGGAGCTAGTTGGAGAAGAACAAGGGGGATTTAGGAAGGGAAAAGGGTGTGTAGATCAGATATTTGTTCTAAGATGTTTAGTGGAGAAGTATCTAGAGAAGGGAAGGAAAGTGTATGCTGCCTTCATGGACTTGGAGAAAGCTTATGACAGAATAGATAGGCAAGGTATGTGGAAGGTATTAAGAATATATGGGGTGGAGGGGAAATTGTTGAGTGCTGTGAAGAGTATGTACGAGGGAGCTAGGGCTATAGTGCGAGTGGATGGTGAGCTGAGTGAGTTCTTTGATCTCAGTGTGGGACTGAAACAGGGTTGTGTGATGTCTCCATGGCTGTTTAATATATACATGGATGGGGTTGTAAAGGAGGTGCAAGGTAGGGCAGTGGATGTAGGGGTGGCTCTAATGAATGAGGGTGAGATTTGGAAGCTTCAGGTGTTGCTGTTTGCTGATGATACAGTATTGTTGAGTGGAGATGAATGGGAGTTGCAAGGTTTGGTGAATGAATCTGGGACAGTGTGTAGGAGGAGGAATCTGAAAGTTAATGTAAACAAAAGTAAAGTTATGGTGTTTGAGAGGAATGAAGTCACAGAGTGTGCAGTGAGGTTGTATGGTGAGGATATGGAGAATGTGAGTGCATTCAAGTACTTGGGTAGTGTGATGAGTAAGGATGGAACTTTGGGGGATGAAGTGCGTGAAAGGATACAGTAGGGAAGGAAGGTTGTTGGTACACTGAAAGCAGTGATGAGAAATAGGGAGGTGAGTATGGAAGTTAAGAAGTCACTGCATGATAGTATTGTGATCCCTACTCTGACGTATGGAAGCGAGGCGTGGACCTTGCAAGAGGGGAACAAGTCAAGAGTGAGAGCAGTGGAAATGAGTTACTTGAGAGGAACATGTGGAGTGACGTGGAGGGACAGGTTGACAAATGAAGAAGTGAAGGAATGTTGTGGGGTGGATGTGGATGTGGTTGAGAAGATTAGGAGAAATACACTGAGGTGGTTTGAACATGTGAAGAGAATGGAGAATGAAAGACTGACTAAGAGGGTGTATGTAGGTGAGGTGGAGGGAGGGAGAGGGAGGGGTAGACCGAGGATGAGGTGGAGGGATGGAGTTGAGAGGTATATGAGGGAGGGGGGGGGTGAGTTGGGGGGAGGGTAGTCAAATGGTGGGTGACAGAGCAACTTGGAGGCGTTTTGTCTGCAGCCACCCTTTGCGGGATTAGGGCGTCGGGCTATAGATAGATAGATAGATCGTCATACAAAAGGATATTAGCTGGCCATTGCTAAGGAATAGGTGTTAGGAAGCAATGTGAATATGAGCCTTGGGGGTGCTCATTCTGTTCGGCAACACATTTGCAGCAACTCATTCTTACTTCATTGTCCACCTTGTCCTGTGAAAAGGTCATATTATGCCATTACACATGACATCAATATTATACTCCTTTGTACTCTGCTCTTAACCTATAATTGCCATCTCTTCATCTTAAATACAGGATTATAACAGTAGATGAACACATACTAGGCACAACGAAGTGCAAGGGAAAGGATGTGGAGCTGTAGTATAGTTTTCACTAACACATTAACTGCAAGATCATTTTGTCTTAAGAAGGAAGGACACATGATATAAACTAACCTTATGGGGAGGGAAGATAGCGAGCATGATAGTGATTGAATGTGTGTGTGTGTGAGGGGGAGGGGCTTTGACATGAGTAGATTGAACAAACCTTATGGGGCCGGAAGATAGCAAGCACGACGTTATCGATGCTGTAGAATGTTTTGCTGAAGAGAATGACAGGTACAGCCTGGTGGAATATGGCCGCCAGCATGTAATTTGGGCCTCGGAAGGGGTGGGCTTGGCACAGACACAGCATGCAGTTCATATTTACCTCCGTTACCTAAAACAAATAAAAACACTACTACTGCTACTACAACTAGTACTACTAGTAATAATAATAATAAAGGTGTGTGTTTTTGGTGATGATGTGGATGTGACAAATTGTTGCAAGAAATACTTTGTGGTGTTTTGTGTGGAGAGGATGAAAGTGTGTGTGTGTGTTTACCTATTTGTAGTATACAGGAATTGAGCAGTGCTTGTGTTGTCCTGTCTCCATATCCACATTTATCTAGTCTACTTTTACACACATGAATGTTTTTCTCCTTCACCACCTTTTCGTCAAAGTCGTTCCAAATACTTACGTATTTACCTAATATACCTAACTGTGATATACACGAAATGTGCTATGCTCGTGGGTTCCCGTCGCTGTTTTTCAGTAAGTAAAATTTAGCTTTAAACTCGTTTAAGTTTACGGGACGAATGAGGAGTTTGACTGGGACAGAGGAGGTTTGGAGCCAGCAGTTCCAGTGTCTGGCCCTTGGCCTTGGATTGATGCTCCTACTGTGAGTGAGGCAATAGGCAGGATGACGGTGGGGAAGGAAGCAGGTGTGTCTGGGTTGACTGCCAAAATGTTGAAAGCCTCAGGCAATATAGGGGTGAAGTTAGTCACTGTGCTGATAAATAGGATTATTTATGAGTGTGTTGTCCCAGATGATTGGCTGAAGAGTGTAATTCTAAATGTGTATAAAGGGAAGGGTGATGCCCTGGAAAGAGGAAATTATAGAGGTATAAAGCTTTTAGATCAGATAATGAAGGTAATGGAGAGAGTTTTAGAAGGTATGATTAGAGAAAGAGTGAATATTGATGAGATGCAGTTTGGGTTTATGCCAGGGAGGGGGACCACTGATGCTATATTCATTGTTCGACAGGTTCAGGAAACTATATATTGGTAGGAGAAAGGATCTTTATTTTGTTTTTGTTGATTTGGAAAAGGCCTTTGACAGAGTCCCTAGAGAGGTGGTGAAGTGGGCAATGAGAAAGCTTGGCTTGGAGGAGTGGCTGGTTAGGGTGGTTATGGCCATGTTTGTGTGTGCTCACACCCAGGTAAGAGTGAATGGAGATTTGAGTGATGAGTTTTCCTTGAATGTTGGTGTGCATCAGGGGTCAGTTTTGAGTCCCATGTTGTTTATCATGGTACTTGAAGCCCTTTCACGTGACTTTAGAAACGGACTCCCGTGGGAGTTGTATGCAGATGATTTGGTGTTGATTGCAGAGAACGAAAGGGAGGCGGAGGAAAGATTTAGGAAGTGGAGAGATGGGGTGGGGCACAAGGGCTTAAGGGTAACTGCAGATAAAACAAAAGTGATGATATCTAGGGTTGGTGGCGGTACTGTCAAAGACGAGAGAGCGTGACCATGTGCAATTTGCCACAAGGGCGTGGGAAGTCATTTCATCTTGTGCGGTGTTTGTGATAAATGGGTGCATAAGAGATGTAGTGGTATCAGAGGTAGACTGCGAGATAATGCTGATTTTATGTGTACGACGTGTCGGGGAGAGCAGATGGAGATTGTCAGACATGAAAGGATTGAATTTGCTGGTGAATCTCTTTGAGTGTGTGGAAGAGTTTTGTTATTTGGGAGACATTTTTGTGTGCTGGAGGTGGGGCTGGAGCTAGCTCTGTGGCTAGGGTGAGAAGTGGTTGGAAGAAGTTCAGGGAGCTCTTGCCTCTCCTGACATTGAGAGGACTCTCCCTGCGTGCTAAGGGGTATTTGTATGCAGCATGTGTTAGGAGTGTAATGCTGTATGGTAGTGAGACCTGGGCAGTGAAGGAGGAGGACATTTGCCGGCTCAGACGTACAGAAATGACAGTGATTAGGTGGATGTGTAGTGCGTCCCTGAGTCCAAGGTCTGGGGGGGCTGGGTTCATGATGAAAGAGTTGAGGTAGGATGGGACTGGAGTGTATTGGTGTTGTGATGAGGAGAGGTAGATTGTGATGGTTTGGACATGTGGAGAGGATGGGGGATGGTAATTGGGTGAGGATGGTGAGAGGTGTTAATATTGGGGGTGGGGTTATGAGGGGTAGACCGAGAAAGACATGGGACGAGGTCGTTAAGTGTGACCTCAGGGTTATGGGACTAAACAGGGAGGCTGCAATAGATCGTGCAGCATGGGGAGCCGCCATTAGGTGACCAAGGCCGACTCATGCAAGCATGTTGGAGCCTTTAAAATGAAACGATTATTATTATTACTGTTGTTATTATTATTATTATTACTACAGACTTCGCAAATTCTTACTGCCTTGTAATTAAACCTTACTGTTCCCAGGTTATATTGTTCTTGCTGCTAACCAGATACTTTTGTTAGTCAAGGTTTGGAAGGAAAGGACTAATGTGTATTATTTTTTCAGGTGTGTTAATTGACCCAGCTGTGGAAACTGCAAACAGAGACGGAGAAAGGGGAGAAGAAAACCACTACCAGCTGCCAAATTAATACCAACCAGCTGCCCAGTCACGGTAATACCAACCATCTGCCTCCACTCTCAGATAAGCGTCCTATTGTGACTTTTTTGAATTTTGCCAAAGGGACCTGTAGTATGGGGCCTTCTGCTCTTGTCATAATATACTTGCTACCACCAGACTCTTTCATTTATATTAGGAGACGGCCATCATTGTGAAGGAATCTATCTACTACCCAGTTTCCCACTATCTATCTGTTTAAACTGCCATCTGTCCTTATTAAGTGCTGAGTTGTAACAAAAGATTAACACAGGAATAAAGCCAGTCATGAAGAGTTCGGTAAATAATGCAGAGCCGTCGGAATTTCTTGTTCTGCTGGGAATAAGGAAGTCCTTGAGGGACTATAACCAGGGAATTGAGCTAGACAGATGATGTAAAATGGATTTGTTCATCTTAGGTCTTGTGTACTAGTAGTAGTTCAACCTCAGGCACAGCAGAACATTATCCCAGTGGACTGCAGGCTGATTTACCCTTCTGTAGTCCATTATTCTCCTCTTGCGGGATAGGTGTGGCATTGAGAAGTGTAAATGTAGTCTGGCAGCCCTCCCCCCCCATCCAGCACCAATACACTAGGGGTTAATTAAGATCCATATTGAACTCCTCCACAGACAAAAGGATTAAGTTTGAACACACTTGAGATTATCTCCTAAAACCTTGCCTTATTTTCAGGATCCGTCTGTTTTACTCAGGCTGCTGTTCCTGCGATTGCTGAGTTGGTGCTGCCATGCTGGCGTTGATCCTGGTGGTGCTGCCATGCTGGCGTTGATCCTGGTGGTGCTGCCGTGCTGGCGTTGATCCTGGTGGTGCTGCCGTGCTGGCGTTGATCCTGGTGGTGCTGCCATGCTGGCGTTGATCCTGGTGGTGCTGCCATGTTGGCGTTGATCCTGGTGGTGCTGCCTGCTGGAGTTGATCCTGGTAGTGCTGCCTGCTGGAGCCGGCAGTGCTGGCTCAATTTTTCTCATCATGCAATGTCTATACCCAAGGATGGTTGGGGTTTATCGTTAACATAATGCCACTCGGGGATGAGTGTGGCTTGTCACTCTCATCTTAAATGTCAGGACCAACTTGCCCAGCCCTGAGCTCCTTCGCTGCTCATAGGGCGATACAAGATTGAGTGGTGAATGTTGAAAAATACTCAGTGGCCTCAAAACTTGGGAAATACCTCTGATAGATAAACTGTAGAGGTTCCCAGCACCATTGATCCTGAAAACCTTTCTACATCTCAGTTCCTTCTACTACAACTACAGCTACAACCACCCATCTGAAATGTGAGTTAAAAAATTTTTGGTTGATCCACCTTGACTTGGCGGAGAGTTTTGTCCTTGGCAGCCTAATTTCATTGGCCAGAAGCAGAGTAAGACAAGGCTAGCAATACTGTGGCTCTGCATCCTTTCCAGATCACTTTTAAGCCAAGTTGAGGTGGACAGAGTATAACAGTTGCTCCCCTACTTACGATATTTTAATAGAGAACTCCTGACCCCATCATTGGGTGGGAAGAGGAGTCAGGAATGATGATGATAATGCCTAATGATGATTTTAATTATGATCAGTGGCAGTGCTGGGCTGCATAACTAGATCATTCCACCACTAGGGTATACAAGACCAGTTAACTTAGTCTAGGTACTGATTTTACTTGCCTGTTGATGACGACGACGATGATTGATGATAGAATAGTTAGTGCTAGGCTCCATAATTAGATCATTCCACCACCAGGATATAGAAGGCCAGTTAACTTAGTCTAGGTGCTGATTTTACTGGCCAATCAACGACGACGATGATTGATGATAAGCTAGGATGATGCAGTGCCAGGAGTCAATCCCTGGCACTATCAGGCTGGCAACCACACAGCCGAATAAAATCTCAAGCCGATAAGTGTTTAATCTCAACAGCAATTCTTCTTAGCTCTTGTTCGTAAGTGGGAGAGCAACTGTCTTTATTCCAACTAACACCAGATGGTTTTATTCAACTGAGAGTGATGCATTGAGGGTCTAAGGATAATAAAGAGCTTTATTTTTAACTTATTTTCATCTTAAATGTCAGGACGAACTTGCCTAGCCCCGGGTTCCTACGCTTCTCTGTAGGGCGACGTAGGATTGGATGATGGCTGATTGGATGGATTTTTAACTCATTTATATTCGTCTGTGCTCAATGATCATACTTCTTGCACCGTAATGTGGCCTGGGATTTGTCCATTCACCTGCTTTTTTCATATATCTCTGTGGTAGAATAACACAGTACTACATGTCTACATCCATCCCACTGCACTTCTTCATGACTAGCATTCTGCTTGATAAACTATTGCTAAGATGCTTATTTTATGCCTGGGTAGAGTAACAAGAATACAGTAAGTAAATTCCCCAGGTTTACCAGTAGCAGATAGTTTTGAAACCTTTCCCCTGCACTTCATGATTAGCATGTCTCCTTGCTAAGGTGTTGCCTCAGCTCAGCAATATTTCAAGCTGATAGATAAAGTACACAGCTAGGTAAACATTACACAGATACACATAGACAGTAGATATATTGGAGTAAATGTTAGCTAGGTAGATACCCGGTATACTGCAAGAATTTTGTGATGGAAAGGTTCCTCATGTTATTTTTGATGCCTTTGACTGCTAGTAGTGTTTCTCTCAGTTGAACAGTGTCTGGTGTTAGTTCAGTCAAAGTGGCTTGTCTTCTTTGTGGCTGGGGTGATTTCCTAACGTGATTTCTTAGCAAGCCTCCTGAGCCACCTACAAGACACCCAAGTGAATTATGCATATGATTATTGCTTGATTATTATGTTGATGTTTGTATTGTAATTGATGCACAGTGAACAGATTTTTTTATAGCCTGTGGTTTGGCCAGTTGTTTGATACTTGTGTATATTGTCGCTATGTTGTCCGTTTACATCACCCACACCAATCGACCCTGCAGTTCTGGCGTTACTCATTGTTTACGAACCTTGGCCCGTCGATTCCCCTGTGTGGAAGTTGGAACGCTAAGTACCGGTATGCTTTTAAAAAAAATTAGCGCCAAGTCAGACTGAGATTAAAGTGTTGTGCCGGCAGTAAATGAACAAAAAGTTTGCATCATAAAGATAAACTTTAAAAATTGTGCGCCGAATTAGTTGCCATAATAGTCGTGTAGTGTGGCCCCAAGTCCCTTTGCTACTAGTGGGGTTTTGGGGGATTGGGGATGCCTGGGGGGTTGGGTCAGTACTTTTACAGCACACACAACCCACCATTGTGTGCCATGATATATATCCGTTTTGACATGGGTAATGGGGGCTGTCGGACAGTGAGAAGGAGTCCATCATTGCAAATGTTGGAAGGATAAGTGGCACACAGGTGGATGATTATATAGGTAAACATGCACTCAGGCCTAGCTTGCAATAACCACGTTGTGGCCGTACAGTAAGGGGGCGGAATGCTCTATGAGGGGGTTGTGTTTGATGGCCAGTTTTTTTGTTTATTTTTTACGGCCTCGGCAATGCCTCAAGGATTGGGCATACGTTCTTAAGTGGATATTGCAAGCCAGACGTTGCATACTTTGTTCACATCTATCAGATGCTGGACCTCACATTCACAGCCACCCAGTCATTCACCAATGTTTTGTTTCCCCTGTTTTGCAAGAGACCTGGGACTAGCTGCTGACTGATGTAATACCATATAGTGCCACGTCCAGCAGGAGCACTGTAACTCCTTACACCATCACGTGACTGTCTAGTTCTATGCTCATTGTTTACAAACCGTGACCCTGTCGATTCCCTTTTGTATGCAGTTAACCTTATTGTTCCATGAAAGTGTGTGTGGCAGGAAAAGCGATTACTGTATTCTTAACGTCAGATGGAAATTGGACATACTTATAAAAGCATGCTACAAGGTTGAGTAAGATTAGTAACAAGTATGGTGTGGGAATAACTACCATAATACATAAGGCAGCAGAGTAATGTATATATTATTAAAGTTTTATGCTGGAAGTTAGAACGCTAAGTATGGATGTAAAAATATGCGCCATGTCAGACCAAGGAGATTAAAGTTTTACGCCGGCAGTAAATGAACAAAAAGTCTGCTTCATAAAAATAAGCTTTAAAAATTGTGTGCCGAATTAGTTGCCATAATACTGTCGTGTAGTGTGGCCCCAAGTCCCTTTGCTACTAGTGGGGTTTGGGGGGATTGGGGATGCCTGGGGGGTTGGGTCAATACTTTTACAGCACACACAACCCACCATTGTGTGCCATGATATATATCTGTTTTGACATGGGTAATGGGGGCTGTCGGACAGTGAGAAGGAGTCCATCATTGCATATGTTGGAAGGATAAGTGGCACACAGGTGGATGATTATATAGGTAAACATGCACTCAGGCCTTGCTTGCAATAACCACGTTGTGGCCGTACAGTAAGGGGGCGGAATGCTCTATGAGGGGGTTGTGTTTGATGGCCAGTTTTTTTGTTTATTTTTTACGGCCTAGGCAATGCCTCAAGGATTGGGCATACGTTCTTAAGTGGATATTGCAAGCCAGACGTTGCACAATTTGTTCACATCTATCAGATGCTGGACCTCACATTCACAGCCACCCAGTCATTCACCAATTTTTTGTTTCCCCCTTTTTGTGAAGAGACCTGGGACTAGCTACTGACTAATTTATTACCGGATATTGCCACATCCAGCAGGAGCGCCGTAACTCTTTACACCACCACTTGACTGTCTAGTTGTATATTATCACCAAGTTTAGTAACTTATATCCTGGGTAGCCAGAAGGCACTTGGCTTGTCACTCATGATAGTCACAAGATGTCCACTTTGATTAGTAATCGTATCAAACAACCAGTTTCTTTACCTGCTGCCGTCAGCTCTGAAAGAAGACATCTTTGCCAGATTCAAGTAAAGCGACTAAGGTTATAGACAACTGGCCAGCCGTACACAACCATTGGCTATGAAATGTTTTGCATAAATCCTGTCCTGAGCATGAGCAAAGTATGTAGACAATTCTCTGCCAACTGTAGGAATGGAAGTTGTTGTTTGAAATATTTTATGTGGTAAGGACTGCACATCAACGTTACTATTCTTTCCTAGTCCACCATTCTCCTGTATGGGGATAGTAAAGGAACTGAAGGCTGTTATTTTATCTGACATTCAATATCTGATCATTGCCATATGATGGTGTCTGTTCCAGGCATCAGGAAAACAGGCAACAGAAGGAATGTTACCCTCTAGTGATTTGGGGAAGAGTGGTAAATATGAAATACAAGTTAGTGCTGGCAGAGTATTGTTGGCATACTTTTGCACATGCCTGTACATCACAAACAGATGCAGTTAAGTCCTGGTTATGTGCCACAGATGCTAAAAAATACAGGGTGGTTCATATCTAACATGTCTGAACCCATGTGTTTTGTTGTTGCCTTTTGAACCATACCTTACCCCATCCTTAGGTGGGAAGAAGAGGCTGGGATGATGATGATGACGTTTGCAGTGATGATTTTAATAATAATGAATGATGATTATTATATTGATTTTGATTATTTGATGATTGATATGGTGGAGGCTCATTCGGCTTTACCATCACTACCCTGCATCATTTTCTGTTTCCCATAACCCTTTCTTACTTGATAGTGATTGCTTGTTTGCATCCATTGGTTGCATTTTTTTTATCAAGTAATTTAATATCTCCTCTTGCATTTTCTTCAGTAATTGCTTAAAGTTCACTCATTTTGGTAAGAAGAGATTTTTACCCTCCACTGACTTTTATCTATTGCCAGACATCTCAGTCGCATAAGGGGAGGCCACAAACAAATTAACTCCATGTCATTCTGTTATCTGCTATTTGACTGCCCTCTCTCCAACTCACACCTCCCTCCTTTGTATCTCTCCACTCCAGTCTTCCATCTCTACCATGGTCTCTCCTCTTCATATCATACGCTTACCTTCTAGTCATTCTCTCATTCCCCATCCTCTACATGGCCAAATTATCTCAAAGTATTTCTCCTAATAGCACCACAGCACTTTTCCACTTCCTCATTTGTACGTCTGTCTGTCCATAAAACTCCACACATTCCTCAGGTCATTTCCACTGCTCTCACTCTTGTGCCCTTCCAACAGGATCTAAGCCTCATTTCTCAACGTCATATCATAGCTTTCAGTGATCCAGCAACCTTTCTACCCTGCTGTACCCATTCAAGCACATCCTTCCATCCTCACTCATCACTCTAAAGTACTTGGATGCACCTTCATTATCTATTTCCTCACCATCCAGTCTCACTCTGTATGCTGTGATTTCCCTCAAGACCATAACTTTACCCATACGTATATTCTCTTTAGGATTCTGTTTCTTACATCCTCAGACTCATGCACCAAGCCTTGCAGTTCACATTCATCACAATACAGTATCATCAGCAGGCAACAGCTCAGGAAGTTTCCACATCTTACCCTCCCTTACTAGATACCAATATATTCACATTCCTTCCTATTACCTCTCTTATAGCTTCATCCATATACAAATTGAATAGCCACTGAGACATGACATGCAGAAACACGTCACACACAGACATGACACACAAAAGCATGGCACAAGGTATGACACAAAGATGACACAAAGAGAGAAGATTTTTGTCCTTATGCAGATTCATTTCCCTCACGTCACTGGCAGAATAAGATAGCACTGTGGCTCAACATCCTTTCCATTGCACTTCTTCATGACTAGCACCATATTAGTCATGTTTCAACTAGCATTTACAAAGGAATGATGGTAATTAAATACCCAGTTAAACGGAGCATAATTAAGTTGTCAAAATACATGCTTCCCCCATACCCGCAGACTGAGCCAACAACACCAGATATATATGGGCAGCCCTGTATTTGGGTTTAGTAAATTGTGGGCTGCTGTTGCTGTGGTCCTGTATTCCTGGCTAAGTAGGACAGTGGCAGGTGTTTGGATATGCCTGTGTAGTAGTGCTGTAATCAAACCACTTCTCTGAACCAACATGGCATCAGTTTCAGCATTTTTGCCATTGCAGTATTTGCTGCCTAAGTAAAACAGTGTCACTTGGTTGTAGCTTATCTGTGTGTGCTGATCATCTACCTTCTTGAATGAGATGTGGCTAAATGAGCTATGAAACTTTGCTAAGGATATATGCGTGTCATTTTCCAGAGTAAACTCCTGAAAGATGCACACACACGTCTGAAGAATATTAGAGGATAATCTTGGTTGTAAGAATTTTGGAGCTCCTATTGCCTCTTTTCTTTGATTAAATTCGAGTATTCAGTTTCTCCAGCATTGACTCTGATTCTTAGTAATTAAAATGAGCCAGGGACCACCACAACAGCAGGTATTATCAGCCCAAAAGATCGTAAATAACTGTGGCAAATAAAAGGACTCTGCAAAAAAGCCATAGTGCTTGTTTACCCAGCAATAAAAATGGGTGTTTTGTATATATTATCCCTCCTGAACTGTTGATGTTGGCTATTGTATTTGTACGCCAATTGTTATGCCCATTTTCTTGTTATATTTGCATTATTATTATTACCATGTCATTGTGATGCACTGCACAGTCAGCCATAGGAAAAAATATGCTGAAAAAAATATGTACTCTTGTCCTTCTTTGGTTGATTGTAATTGGCAACAGGTCAACTTGAATTTATTTTTCTCAGTCTCTATTTCCCTCTGCCTGTGACCTCCAGTCTTGTAAATGCAATGTGTGCTGGAATTTCAGATGTAAGATATCTTGCATTTGGCTCTCTTTTGTGTATTATTTCTTGCACTTTTCAGTTTCTGCTTCTCTGCATTAAAAAGAAAAATGTATTATCCTAAATAGCACTGAGATTTTAAAACTAACAAGCATCCTTAGTTATGACCATTTATGTCAAAGGTTGATGAGCAACTTGAGTCGTTTCCCTTCATTTATATCCAAGAATAACAATCATTCTGAGTTTATTCCCCTCATTAAACATAGCAGTTGATTCCCTTCATTTAGGTGAGAGATTAACGAGATTTTTCCCTGCATATATACGAACATTTATCGTTAATACGGTTTATGTTTTATATATTTTTTTTCCTGTGGCTGACTATGTTTTATATATTGATGTGGGAGTGTTTTTTTTGTGTCTTTATTTCTGTTGATTTATTCTATAGTCAGTTTGCTTCACCTGACAGAGATAACCGTTAGCTTTATGGCCAAGTGTAGTCAGACTGGAGAGTTAATTTGACTAGTAACCAAGGAGACTCATCCGTACCCCATCACTAAGGCACTCTGAATTTTATACATCAGTGATTTAGTATTGAAGTGATAAAAGTTGCCTTGTTTTGTCAGATGGAAATAAACTGACTATAGTTATATGTTCAATTGGAATATGTTATACTCTTATCGGTACGGTGGAAAATGTGCCACGTCTTTGAAATTTTATAACTATATGGATTAGGGCGTCAGGCTATAGATAGATTGATAGATAGGTAGGGAGAGATCCTAGTGTGCCCATAGACTAAACTATTTTGATATATCTCTTCCTATCACACAGTCATTTGCCATATTTTCCTAAGCATGAGCAAGAATAATTTTGCCTGTCAGGTCTCTATCGTCTTTCAACCCAGGGCATCTCAGAAATCAGCAGTATTGTGTGTTGAGCAGATAATTTTGTGCAGTATGCCTAGCCCTGGCTTCCTACGCTCCTTATGGGGTGACATAGGATTGGATGATGGCAGATGATGTTGTATAAAGGTGCAATGTCACCAACATCACAGCCAATGGTTGACACGTTTTTAGAATTCCTATCGTTATGCTGATTCTTAGTCTATGCTGTTGATATTTCTCCTTCATTGTTGTGTTTTCTTGGTCTGTGTATCGTTTGGGTGTTTGTGATGGTGTTGATGTCTGTTGGGTTGGGTTGTCATGGTTTATGATTAGAGAGAGCAAGGATGTGTCATGTCCCCATGGTTTTGTGTGTGTGTGTAAGATACTAGGATTTGAATGGTAAGTGAATGAGTGTATGAGCCATTTCATTGGGCTTGCAGTTAGTTTCACTCTCTCTTGGGTTTCCTCTTTGCTTTATGGGCCCTATGCATTTTATCCCTGTGTAAAAAAAAATAAATAAACAGATTAGGAGTGACTGCTTGAAAAAGAAAAAAAAAATGGTTACGATGATTGAAAAATAATTGGCTACAAAGATGATGATGATGATGATGATGATTAGTCCACTTCACTAGGCATGGTACTGATAGTTCACCCCCTTAATGCTTGTTTATTCTTTGTTCTTTGCTCCCACCTCAAATATTTCTGTTATGAGAGATAGAGAGACCCTGTTGTTGTAGTGCTAAAATCATTACTCGTACATACCTCTGACCCTCCTATCACCGGTATTGGCCATCCTTCCCTTCCAGCACATTAATTCTCATGATAAATTGAATTCCTTTGTCAGTGGATGATAAACCTATTATATCAAAATTATGCTGTTTTGAAGAATATTTGCTATGTATTAGTTAATCTTGGCTTGTAATCCCACTTGACTGACTACAGAAACCCTGGCAGCCCCAAAGGTATATGTTGAAGGATTGTCTGTTGTGGTAGTGTGGTGTGGTGTGTGGGAGGAGGCCTACACTGTGGTGAGTGTTTGTAGTAGTGTGTTGTGGTGAGGGGGGGAGGCTTTACACTGTGGTAAATGTGAGTGTGGAGTGGTGTGGCAGGAAGCATTACACTGTGGGCATAGTGCATTGTGTGTGAGATGTGTATTGTGTTGGCATTGAAGTAGAGAAAGATGATGGTTGTGTTGAAGTCTGGGTATACTCATTTCACTCTAACTTGGCACAAATTTTCATGTTTTGGTATTTTTTTTTTTAACGTGTTCCACTGGCAGAAACAAAACATTATACCTGCATTCACTCCATAGCTTTTCATTGTGACAGGCATCATATTTTAATGCCTGTTTACTGTATTCTTACAACTCAGCATTCATGAGAGAGCATAAGCCATTTTTAGAGTAAGTTAGAGTTGTGTTTCTCTGGGTATGGTTGAGTGTGAAGGGTGGGTGTCTGGTGATGGTTTTTGAAGGTTTCTGTTGTATATCTAGGTAGTAGCTATGTACCGTCTGAAATAGTAGAAATAAAGTTTAAAAAGAAAGAAAAAAAAAAAGTGGATGACGGCCACAGCCACTTGGCGGACTGCACTTGGGCTACTGGACTGTATTGCAGATGGTCGGAGCCAGTGACCTGTACTGTGAAATTCCATATGCTTTTCACAGCACAGTTCCTTTGGAATGGGGGCCGTTTTAAGGGGGTAGGAAAAAATATGTATCCTTCTGAAAAATAGTGTTGGGTATAGGATGAGAATAGGTTGTAAGTACTCTTTGTAATGTAAGTTCTTATTACATGCTTTCCATAGCTGTTCTTCAAAACCAGCATCATATTTTAGTGTTTATATTCTGTATTCTTACAATACAGCATCCATGAGAGAGAGCACAGGGCATTTTTAGACCAAGTTAGAGTAATAAGAGAGAGTATAGGTTGTGTTTTTCTGGATGTGGTTGTGTCTGAAGGGTGGGTGTCTCATGATGGTTTTTGAAGGCTTCTGTTTGGCTGTAGTGGCCATGTATATCTAGGTAGTTGCTATGTACCGTCTGAAGTAGTAGGAATAAAGTTAGAAAAGAGAGAAAAAAAAAGTGGATGACGGCCACAGCCACTGGTGGATCTGCACTTCGGCCACAGGTATTGCAGGTGGACGGAGCCGGTGACCTGTACTGTGAAATTCCATATGTTTTTCACAGTATGGTTCTGTTGGAATGGGGGCCGTTTTAAGGGGGTAGGAAAGAAAATATGTATCCTTGTGAATTTTAGTGTTGGGTATAGGATGAGAATATCTATCTATCTGTCTGCCTACTGCCAGCTGCCATAATCCCGTAAGGGGGGGCCATTTGACTTTTATTTATGGGGAGGGGCACTAGCCCTTCACCAACCCACTTGTTGACCCATAGGGACCACATATGGTTTGATTATATGTTTACCACCCAGCATTGTAAACAGTTTCTTGGCTTACAGCTTTTTTTAAAGTACTTTTTGTAACGCAAGTTTTTATTACATGCCTTCCATAGCTCTTCTTCATAACCAGCATCTACAACCCAGCATCCATGAGAGAGGCGATACGTTTGTGGCCATCCCGTACGGGATTAAGGCGTCTGGCAATAGATAGATAGATAGATCCATGAGAGAGAGAACAAGGCATTTTTAGACAAAGTTAGAGTAAAAAGAGGGTGAGAGAGAGTAGGTGTATTCGTGTTTCTCTGGGTAGGGCTGTTTGTGAAGGGTGGGTGTCTGGTGATGATTTTTGAAGGGTCCTGTTTGGCTGCAGATTTGTGGATGTCTGTAGTGGCCTTGTGTGTATAGGTAGCTAGGTACAGTGTGAAATAATAAAAATAAAGTACTGTATATATATATATATATATATATTTATTTATTTATAAAAAAAGCTGTGTACACTCTGAAATAATAAAGTACTAGAATAAAAAAAAAAAAAAGAGAGAGGTTGACGGTCACAGCCATCGGCGGACTGCGACAAGTGCAGGTGGTCGGAGCTGATGACCTGTACTGTGAAATTCCATGTATTTTCACAGCACAGTTCCTTCTGAATGGGGGCCGTTTTAGGGGCGAGAAAAAAAATATTGACTATATCTTGTGAAATTTAGTGTTGGAGTGCAGTGTTATAGGCTTTGAATGGCTGTAGTGGCTAGGTAGGCAGTATGTATAGGATAAATTATTAACAAAAAAAAGGAAATAAGAAAAAAAGGAGGAAAAATAGAAATGGTTGCACATTTTATTTGGATTTAGGTAACTTTCTAATTTGGGGCAGTGGTCAAGTAACAGGTCTAGTTCAACTTCCTTGGTGGTTTGAATGGCCGTAATGCTTTTATGTTCCTCTGACAAAGTGGGGCCAAACTGGAGGGTCAGTTGAACTACTAATCAAGGAGACTTATTCCTGTCTCAGTACTAAAAATTTCACTGTTTCATGGGATTAGTTATTATGAAGAGGTACATAGTGAGGTTGGGGGGAGGAGGCAGCCTTATAACTTTGTGTGGAGGTCTTGTTGGGTTGTGGTGGTGGTTTATGTGTTCGTGTTTTTCTGCATTGAGAGTCCCCGGGTTGTCCTGTGTCTGTGTGTTTAGCCACGAGGGATTTTTGGCACTGAGAACACCAGCTGGTATTGTAGTGGTGTTGGTCTGGAATAGGAAAGTCATGGAGTTGATAATTTTGAAGCACTTATGTAGGGAGAAATATGTGAGGTAGTCAGGATTCCAGGGGCTTAAATGGTCAGTGAGTGAGCATCTGGCCATTTTCACTGGACATGGCCTGGTTATATCAGTGCCACCACCTGAAGGTGTCTGCCCTGCACCGCAATTTTATAACAGTTGTTTGTGTAAGGTGAGAAGTGTGAATTTCGGGGGTAGGGTGGAAAAAAAAATACGAAACAAGGTCATAGGGTGGCTGCCAGAGATTGAGCAGCATAGACAGCCACCATTAGGTGACTATGGCCAATGAATGCATGTTGGAGCCTTCATGAATGGTACGATACAAATGATATAAAAATACTGAACTGTTTCTACAGGCCCATCATGTACGCCTCAGTATATATATGCATAGCTTTGAAATACTGTATGTATAAACACATCATCTGAGATTTATTGGCACATTTTCCACACAGTTAAAAACAGAATATGTGTAAATTGTGAGTTTTGTTTGTGTATAATGCCAGAAGTAAGTAATTCCTCATTTAATAATTGATATATATTCCCTTAAATTGCCGATTGCGTGAAGTTAGGGTCGGGTCCCAGCAAGAGGGACTTTTTCTCCAGCATTTAAGGATCATATGCAAGACAGAACTAACTAGCAAGATTTATTTGTGTTAAATTTAAAAAAATATATATTTTTAGATCAACTAACATTGATCTTTCACAGCACACCTTTGAGATTAATTAAGAAGTTTGTGAAAAGTGTATTTTTGAGTGACATTTAGAGAGAGACTGTGCTTTGTGAAAGTATCTGAAATGAGGAATTACTGATTGGGGTTTTCCAGTAAATTATTATTTATTATTATTATTTGACCCACAAGCATTTTTTGAAGCATAAACTAATGATACCCCTTGCTGGCATTAATATTACAAAGGAAAACAAAGTTGAGTGTTTATTCTCTGTGTGTTTTAGTACTTCATATAGTTAAGTATTGTATTAGGCTTCCTCTTCTCCTCCTCGTTGTTCTTCTCTTCCTTGCTCTTCCTCCCCTTATTGTATAAGGCTTCCTCTTCTCCTCCTTGTTGTTCTTTTCCTCTTCTTCCTTCCTCTTCCCCTCCTCATTCTTCTCCTTCCTCTTCTTCCTCTCCTCATTCTTCTCCTTCCCCCTCCTCCTCCTCATTCTTTTCTTCCTTCCTCCTCCTCCCTTTTTTGTATTAGGCTTCCTCTCCTCCTCTTCCCCCTCTTATTGTATTAGGCCTCCTCTTCTCCTCATTCTTCTCTCCATTTTCTTCTTTCCTCTTCCTCCTCCTAACCTTACCACCCTGCAACCCACCCTACCACCCCCACCATTGCTATGCCCTACCAGGTGTCCCTTGCTATTCCTGTCATCCTTGTCCTGTCCTTCCATCCCTGTCCTGTCCTTCCATCCCTGTTCTGTCCTTCCACCCCTGTCCTGCCATCACTTACCTGCCCTGCACCCTTGCACTTTCCTTCCCTCCCCTACATCCATGCAATACACTGTACAGCCATGCCCTCCCCTACACCCATGCAATACACTGTACAGCCATGCCCTCCCCTACACCCTTGCTATTCCCTGCCCTGCCCTGCCCTGCCACCCCTGTCCTGCCCTACACCCATGCATTGTCATCTGCACTCTTGCTGTGCCCTGCCATCCTTGGCCTGTCCTCCCCTCCTTGCTGTTCTTGCCTAGGGTGTCCTGCCCTTCCATCTCTGCTATTTTTTCCTTTGTGTGTCCTGCCCTTCCATCTCTTGCTGTATCCTGCTTGTCTTGCCTTGCTATGACCTGCCCTGTTGTGCCCTTCCATCATCTGTGCTATGTGCCCTGCCACCCCTGTCCTCCCCTCCATGCTATTCTTACCCTGTGTCCTCCTGCCCTTCCTTATCTGCTATTTTTTCCTTTGTGTGTCCTACCGTTCCATCTCTTGCTGTATCCTGCTTGTCTTGCCGTGCTATGTCCTGACCTGTTGTGTCCTTCCATCATCTATGCTCTGTCCTGCTGTTCTTCCTCTGTCCTGCTCCATGTGTCTTGTTTTGTTTGTTTTTATATATATATTTTTTTATTATTTAATGTCTTTGTATATTGTCCTTTTAAGTTCATAATTTCTTCTAAGTGCTAAATTTTAAAAATGTTATAAGTTACTTATATATGTATAGTACTTTGAAAAATATCAGAAAAAGAATACCAATAGACATGAATAGTACGAAGTGATGTCTCCTTCGTACTATTCATGTCTATTGGTATTCTCTTTCTGATATTTTTCAAAGTACTATACATATATAAGTAATATACAAAAAAGGTATTTTTCAAAGTACTATACATATATAAGTAATATACAAAAAAGGTATATGTATATAATAAAGACATGGTAATAATACATTGGTTTTATTTCCTCTAAGATACATGTAAGTGGAGAAGGTGGAAAAAAAAAAAACTATCTCGATAAATCGGCCAGAGAAATAAGGACTGGCAACCCCAAGGGAGGGTTGCCAGTCCGTATTTTCGTGGCCGATTTATCGAGATAGGTTCTGCGCCCTACCCCAGGATGCTTCCAAAAGCGTGCCCTTCAAATCACTGTGTAGATGCCATGTCTTGTATTGCTCTGCCCAGCTAATGCCAGGCAGAGCTATACAAGAACACATGGCATACAACAGAGTGATCAAAAGGGCTACTTAACATGCATTGCTAAACACTGTGTGCACCACGCAACGTGTGTTTGCTATGGCATGTTAAACAGGAAGCAATGCACCATTAGTCAACATGGCATACAGTATACCAAAGACATGAGCCAATTAACCCCTTCAGTATGAGGACATTTCATTCCTGCTGATGCCACACGATTTTATTCAGCTTGGAGTGCAATCTCATACTGGAGGGGACATAGCCTCCCTTCAGTATGAGACCCCCTTCCCAAGCTGAGTAAAATCGTCTGGCAGCAGCAAGAATAAAATCATCTGGGACACAGCAACAATACACCGAGAAAAGATGTAACAGTACTGAAGAGGTTCAAAAACACCAACATGGACTGGTTGTGATGCATGTTAAATACCAACAAAATCACATTCCACTGAACAATATTTACTCTTCACTAACTTGGCCCAATTTTTCAGTCTTTTCCAGCTGTGTCACATAAAAGTAACTCGAGGCACAGAAAGGCAATGCTTTTACTCATAATCCTTTTCACACTGTGCCTACTATCCTGTTTTAAGAAAGTTACAACTCCTAATTCAGGCTGGAAAGATTTTAAATTTTAGGCCAAGCTAAAGTTCAGAGTATAATCTCAAGCAAACAAATAAAACTGTAAAAATATATAATGGCCATATTACTATAACAATGTGAAAGCGTGGACATGCTATATCTACCTATAGCCAGACACCTTGATCCTGTAAGGGTACATATCTCCTCCCTGTCCACTGCTATCTACCTCTCCATACCTATCTCATCCTCAGACCACCCACCCACCCTGCCTCTCCCCCCACCTCACTCACATACACCCTCCTGCTGAAGTTTCCTACTCTCCATTCCACCAACTTACACCCCCTCCCCTATCCCTCCATTTTGTTCACATACACTCACCTAGTTAGTCTTTCACACACCCCAACTTACACCCTCCTCTCCTCTCCATCTCTATCTCATCCTCAGCTCCCCCCCACCTCACTCACATACACTCTCCTGATTATGTTTCTCACTCTCCATTCCCCCAACTTACACCCCCCTCTCATATATCTCTCCATCCCTCCATCTCATCCTCAGTCTCCACCTCACTCACATACACTCTCAGAATTAATCTTCCTACACCCCCCAACTTACACCCTCCTCTCTCATGCACCTCTCCACTCCATCCCATCCTCAGTCTCCCCCTGCCACTTTCCCCACCTCCACCTCACTCACACAAACCCCTACTTAGTCTCATTCTCCATCTCCCCCACTTACACCTCCCTCTCATACCTCTATTCCATCCCTCCACCTCACTCTCATACTCCACCCCCAACTTACACCCTCCTCTCCTATATACCTCCACTCATCCCTCCATCTCATCCACAGTCTCCCCCTCCCTCTTACCCCACATCCACCTTACTCACATACACTCCTAGTTAGTTTCCCTCTCCATCCCATTTCAATTTACATCCTCTAATCCCTCAGTTTCCCTCTCCCCCCCCCCCTCCACCTCACACATTAGGGCCAATTCACACTACACGGTTCGTCTCCGTACGGCTTTCGTACGTTAATTATTTTATCGAAATCAATGGGGCTGTTCACACTATACTTTCCGTTTATTGTTCATCTTTCGTGCGGCTTTCACTCGTACGGATCGGCTACGTTTGGAAGAAATCTCTAACGAACAAAACGTATACGTATGGAAACGCTCCGTACCTCCACCGATCAGTGTGAACATCGATACGTATCAGTCACGGTGTGTTTACAGACGACAGAGGACAACTTCAGCCTGTCACTGAGTGTCACTGCTTTTGGCCGTGAACAGTACTATAAGCAGTCATGAGTGACGAGAAGTTATTAGATCTGGTCAGCGGCTACGAGGAACTATATGACATGGGCAACAGAAAATACAACGATAACCATGTGAAAGAAAAAATATGGAAATTCATTGGAGAAGGATTGGAAAAATTGGGTAAGATATTTAAATATTTCACTATTTTATTATAACAGTGTGACAAAAAGCATTTTATCCTTCATCCTATTCATTACCATTCATAGGGTATCTCTTAACACCCTATCCATTACCATTCACAGGTTCTCCCAACATCCTGTTCATAACCATTGCTAGGTTCTCTCTCAACCCTCTTTACGCCCATGGAAGAAAACCAGTGGGACTTTAAGAATCTTTTAAATTTCTTCTACAACGAATGCATCTTGTGGAGCATTTCCTCCCTGTCTAGTTATGTCTACTAAAGAGCTTGCATTGTTCGTGACATTCATGGTTGTAACATCAGTGGCATTGTCACCTAAGTAGTTGTGTAAAAATGAAAGTTGCAGCAAGCTGCTTTACACTAATTTCTGCGGCTTCTTGTCGGAGCCACAGCTGCACACAGACTGACGAGATCATGGATATATAGTGTGAACAGTGACATAGCAAATGAACCGTAACCCTACGAAGACGAACCGTATAGTGTGAATTGGCCCTTAGTCTCTCACTCCAGCCCTCCGTCTCATCCTTGGTCTCCCCTCCTACCTCACTCACATACACTCCTAGTTAATTCTCTCCCACTCCATCCCTCAGTCTCCCAATTCTAATTTATGGAGCAAAGACAACCAAATGACATATGATTTCTTACTAAACTCGTGGAATGTTGCCATATCCTACCTACCAATAACAGATCTTTAAAAAAAAAAATTATATATATATATATATATATATATATATATATATATATGGCCACGTTATATTTTTCCAAGTAATGAAGTAATATTTCTCGCCTTTTAAGACTTTGTTCCCTTAAAAAACCTTGGAATAGCACTTCTAAAAAATTACAAGGTTACTTATGAAGTGGCTGCTACAGTTTATATAACCCTTGTTTATTTCTTGGTCATAAACAGACACACATCTTAACCTAGACTGGCTGAAGTTTAAATCTATTGCTCATGGTCTGGTGCAAGTAGGCAACTAATAAAGTACTGTATGTATAAAATCAGTAATGCTGTTCCTGGCCTACCAAGCCATTCATACCCAAGCAACAGGTCTTTTAGTCCAACATGACAGATGAACACTACAGTAGGTAATTTTTAGGCAATGTTGTTCCCACAACAATTTAAATCAATATTTTATGCAAGGAAGAAGGAACCAAATGCTAGAAAACCTGAACGACTGTTCCCTCCAACAAAAAATTAAGTTAAGGGCCAAATTCAAGATTGTTCATCTTGAGATGCCTAGACACAGCATTAAAAAGACTGGAGGGTCATAGGCAGTAGGAAGGGTGAAAAGCAGGTCCAGAGTTGACATATTGCGTACATGAAGGTTAACTCCTGCATTTGATAGCTGGACAGAAAAGGGATGAGAGTTTGCTGTTAGACAGGTGCTACGCACCCGCCACGGTGGTGGAGGGATGCAAGCAGATGTTTCGGAGGGGCAGTGACCATTAACACAGCAGTACAAATGAGATAAACATGCAACAGTTGTAGTCAGAAGGAATAAACATTGGCAAGCTGCATCACTATGTGCCACTGATGCAATATGTCGAGATGTTTCAAATAATTTTTGGTCTGCACCAGGAGCATGCATTTTTTTTTTAGCTGCAGTTCTTTGGTTGTGCATTTAGTATTTTTATTAAAAGTTCCAGCAATACTTCACTCATTGGCAACGCAACTGATGTTAGATTTAAAAAGCACAATTTATTTTACTACCTCTCAAATATTTGAAATTTGAAGACTGCCTTGTCAAAATCAAGCTGTTTTTCATTAGTCTTACAAGGCGATAAACTCTACTCCACTAGATAAAATATTGAAACATTTATAATAAAGAAGCATTTAAAGATACATTTATTGGAATAAAGAGAATATGGTCAGCACATATAAATATATAAGTAATGGATGGGGGATCATGAGGACCGCAATATATTAAAATCTACACGAGTGAAGTTCTGCTGAAAAATCCTATGGTCTGACTGACTGGCCAAGAGATGCTCCCACATCCACAAATACTGTACAGTGCATATACAGATGTCCTCGTTTAGCCACAGGTATGGCCTAAACTAACAGTATTCCCACCATACAACTGGTAATGGCAAATTCTGCACCCTGACTAAGCTTTACAGAAACACTTATCAACTGACAGAATTGGCGGGGGAAAAAAAAAAAAAAAAAAAAAAAAAAAAAAAAATGAAGACACTGGAGAATGAGAGAGGGTGCATTGGTGGAAAAAAAAAAAAAAAAAGGGGGGGGAGGTTACGCCGTTTGGAAAAAAAAAAAAAAAAAAAAAAAAAAAAAAAAAAAAATTTAGGGGGGATAGGGGTTACATTGTTTGAAAAAATTAATAGAGGGGTTGCACTGATTTAAAAAAAAAAAAAAAAAAAAAAAAAAAAAAAAAAAAAAGGCGTGGGGCGGGAGGGGGTTGCATTGTTTGATGGTCCTTAACTATGAGGTATGACAGTCTCCTTGGTTACTTCGTTTATTTTCCTATCACTTACAAAGGCTTCAACATGCCTGCATAGCCTTGGTCACCTAATGGCAACTCTCCATACTACTTGATCTCTGGCAGTCTCCCTGTCCAGTCCCTTATCCCTGAGGTCTCACTCTGACTTCATCCCAGGTCTTTTTTTTTAGTCTGCCTCTCACAACTCGACCCTAAACAATCACAGCTCTCACCCTCCATCCTCTCCACAAGTCCAAACCATCTCAACCCACCCCTCCTCATCACTGCATCAATACATTCAAGTCCCATTCTTCTTCTCAACTCTTCAACTGCAGTCCTAACACCCTTCCCAAGGCCTGTCATTCAAGGATGCACTACAATCAAATCTAATCATTGTCATTACTGTATGTTTAAGCCTATGAACATCCTCATCCTTCACTGCCCAGGTCTCACCACCATACAGCATTACACTCCTAACACCTGCCACATACAAATATCCCTTAGCACTGAGCGAGAGCCCTCTCAATGTCAGGAGGCAACAGCTCTCTGAACTTCCTCCAGCCACTCCTTACCCTAGCCACAGCTAACACCAGCTCCACCTCCAGCACATAGCATGTCCTCAAAATAAAAATAAAACAAAATCCTCTACACACTCAACAGCAAGACTAATCCTTTCATGCCTGAAATCTCCATATGCTCCCCCCCACACACTGCACACACCATGCCAGCATTTTTCACAGTCTACCTCTAACACCACATACACAGCCTCTCACCAAACACTGAACAAGTGTCAATTCCTTCCCACACCCTAGTGGTAATCCACACATGGCCACACTCCCTCAGCTTTGACAGTACCACCACCAGCCCTAGATACCATCACCCTTGGTTACTAGTATCAACCCTCCAATCACACTACACACTGCCATCAACTGAAACAAAAGGGAACAGGGATCTGTCAGGTTTGATGACATGCTATAACAAATTTAACAGACAATGGAGAAAGTTGCCTTCATGAGGTGGCAGTCTCCTTGGTTATGGCTACTAGTCATATCAATGTGCTATAGCAATACACTTTACAGGTACAGGAGGCTTGCTTTCATGTGTCTCCTTGGTTACTAGTCCTGCAGGCGGTAGGTGACTGTGATCATCCACTCACTTGATATACGGTGCAACCTCTTAAATTCGAAGTTCTTGTGTCCTTTTGATACTTTTGAAATATTTGAGCTTTTAAGAAAGCATTTCTGTGGCTGTCTTAATTCTCATGGTTTAGACATGCTTTTGACACAAGCTTTGTTGTCTGGGCTAACTAGCTGGCTTCAGGCATCCTATTTTCCATTGCTAACACTACCATTTATCTCATCTCTTAACTCAAGCATCAGTACAATCATCGCTACAAACCATGAAGTGTTTCTTTCACATTTCCTTTCCTCATTTTGTGTATGTCTCCTTGTTCTAAAACACTTTGCAGTTGTATTCATATTTAACATCAATCAGTAAGTTGTAAGGGACAGTAATTATGCATTCATTTATTTACGTAAAAACTACAGTACTGAACATGAATATTTACATCTTTCAGCAACCACCATCCACTCCTTGATGTAGCACTGCCCACTATCTCCATTATTTTTGTTTCTGTCCTCCTCTCTCCCTATTTCTCACATCTTTCCTGTCAATTTTTATTAATCCTTCCTTTTCAGGTGGCTTTACACTGAGTAACATGCCTAATGGCTTTCTGTAAGCCAGAAAACCATTTACAATGCTGGGTGGTAACCATATAACCAACCCATACGTGATGCTACTCTTCACATATTGTGCACTGATTACACAGTTTATTTTATGACATTTTATGATACGTACAATTACTGCCACTCTGCATTACTATAATCTTGCAGAAATATTGCAATCTCAGTGATGAAATACATAAATACATTGTGTGTGCGTGTGAAAAAAAAAAAGGAAGATGGTGGTGGTTTATATCTGCTCAAAAATAGATTGCACAGTGGTTTAACTGTGATGCAAATGATCTATTAGAATTACACTAAGACTGCTGCCTACCAACAATCATGCTTCAGTCAAAAGTGAATAAAATCAGTTGACGTCTGACAAGTGGTGTTGCATGGTGGTGTGTGATAAAGGAATATTTACCATAATTCCGCTCAAAAACTTAAAAACCTTATCACACTGCTTTGTAATGTCATACACTGTCAGGTTTAACACCACCGCTATCTTTGATAACACCTGCAATGACTTATTTACTCTAGTTTCAGTTGGTACAGCACTGAGAACTGTCAAATTTGTCATACATGGTAGTTTCCATCACCAGTCATTTCACAACACACACTAAGTACTTGTGGCTGCATTCTTATACTGCATCATTTTTGTTCCCAGCACTGCACTAATTGGTAAAGCCAGGACACCTGTTTGAAGCCACAATTATGGTCAAATTTGGATATGATAAAACTGACAAATAATAAAGAGCTTACCCAAGAGCAGGAAAGGAAATTATTATTATTATGGGTGGCTACACGCTTTATGGTGAGGTCATCAGTACCAGATGGGTGTAGATTTTTTTTTTTTTTTTTTTTTTTTTTTTTTTTTTTTAAATAGTCTCTGGTTATATCTGAGCTAGTTTTGGTAAATAAAAATGACATTTTTCATAAATTAAGGCAATTGAACTTTAGAGGTTTGCAAACTTTTGAGGTTGCACTGTAGTACTACCTATTCTTCCTTCAACTTTATCATTCTGTTTGTCCTTACTCCCTACTTCTCCCTTTCCTTCCTGTCACTTTTTCTCTCCTTTCCACTTCATGTGGTTTTACACCAGGTGACAGGCCTAATGGTTTCCTGCAACCCAGGAAACCATTTACAATGTTGGGTGGTAACCATATCACCAAATAATGGGGTGATGTCGGGCCTGCTATGGAGCCCATGTTAACTGGATTATGCAAATGCAGCATCCATCCAGGAACCAAACCTCCACACTATTCAACGCACCTTGCCGTTGCAGGGCACTGTCAGCCACAAGGGAACACTGGTTCATTAAATGAGGCGGCAAGGCTGTTGCTTGCCTGTGGTTGATAGGTCTGCTTGGCCAGGCAGACTGGGGTTGATCAACAACGTACTTCAATTCACAATGCCATCAAACAAAACATGCCCCAATTCCCTCCCTTATCCTCCAAGGATGGTGGAGTACACGAGTCTCCTTGGTTACTAGTCTAATACCTCCCTATCATCCCATAAAGGAAAATGGTGGACTACAGGATAAGGGCCAACGCAGCCAGCAGACCAACATGTTCCTGTTTAGATAAGCCTGGCCACAAAACATCACTTCAGCATTACCATATAAACCAGCCAGGGAACACAATGACAATTACTTGCATTTAAAGTACATGAAAACAGCACTTCTTCATGACTAGCATAAACAAGGACTTTCTGTACACACAACTACAGTCCTTTCACTTAAACTTGGCCAAGACATATCCTTTGACAGCTGACTTCACTTAGTTCAGTAGCAAAGACACAAACACTGGCTCTACAACCTTTCCACCGCACTGCATGACTAACATCACTATTTTGATCTAATACAGTATAGCTAAACACGATTCAAAGATGGTAATTTTAGGTCGTTGAAACCTTTCCACAGCACTTCTTCGTGACTAGCAAGGTATTTTTAGGCCAAGTTAAAGCAAAATGATTGAGATGCAGTTTTAACACATTACCAATCCACACATACAGCATATTCCTCTACCCAGCTGGCTTCATCTTGCCATCTTGATATCTTCATAGATCTTGTCAGACGCCATCTGTTTCCTGCAAATACAACAACACATTAGCTGTGTTTTTATCTACACCCACACCCACTGACCTACTCTACACCTACACCCACTGACCTAATGTACACCCAGACCCACCAACCTAATGTACACCCAGACCCACCGACCTAATGTACACCCAGACCCACCGACCTAATGTACACCCAGACCCACCGACCTAATCTACAACACCCACTGACCTACTCTACACCTACACCCACTGACCTAATCTCTCTCACACACACACACACACACACACACACACACACACACACACCAGCCAACTGGATTACCTAAACTCAAGATCACAAGTTTAAATTCTGTACCTAAACAACAAGAGCCTATCTGCACAGACTGCAATCAATATTTAAGTTTCTTTCAAACTCAGGATGTGAAACTTGTATTAAAATGCCTCCTTATGGCCAAAACTGACAACTGTTTAATAATCAGCTGATGCAACAGCTGACCTATCAAATCAAATCAAAATTTCAAGCTGAGCAACTTTGTATTTCATAAGCCACTACAATGCCTCCTTAAAGTCAAACTGAAATGCACCCAACAGTCAGCTTAGGCAATGGCTGACATGATAAATCAACAAAAGTTCAGGCCGAGCAGCTTTGTATTTCATAAAATCACTCAAAGCTCTCCAAGAGCAGATTTTTATACTTTCCTTGGAGAGAGAGAGAAAAAAAAACACTTGTAGACCTGTTAGCTTTGCCACAGGTGAACAGACCTATTAATATTCCACAGCACATCTGGCTGGACCACCTTAACCCACTACATCACCAGGCATCTACAGTAAACACAGTAGCACAACCACCTGACACATTCAAAGCCTCAGACACCACCACCTTAACCCACTACACCACCAGGTACCTACAGTAAACACAGCAGCACAACCACCTGACACATTCAAAGCATCAGAAAACACCACCTTAACCCACTACACCACCAGGTACCTACAGTAAACACAGCAGCACAACCACCTGACACATTCAAAGCATCAGACAACACCACCTTAACTCACTGAACGACTTAGACGATGGCCAGATTTAGAAAAATGGCAGAAACTGTAACCACTGCTAATACACCTAAAGATAATTCACCATACTCCCTGAGTGCTTTATCCATCTATATCTATTTATCTATATCTACTGAAGTAATTCTGGACACTATTTCAAAGTCTGCATTACATGAGGAAGCTACTCCAGTTCAAAAAAATCTTCCCAAACAAGAAATGAACAAAGTAAGGGAACCATTCAGTGCAAGATGCCTGGCCACTGCATTTAAGAGCATGTCACAGTAGGACGCACCAATGAACCAGCACCAGGGAACCAGCACAAAGTCACACTGGCTACATGGCACCAAGACTGGCAAGGCAGCAGCTTTGGCCATGAAGACACTTGGTGATGAAACAGTTTGGTGTTAATGCACAAGGAGGAAGGCAGGATAGGGAGGGTAGGGAGGAAGGGGAGGGTAGGGAGGAAGGGGAGGATAGGGAGGAAGGCGAGGATAGGGAGGAAGGCGAGGATAGGGAGAAGGGAAGGCGAGGATAGGGAGAAGGGAAGGCTGGGGCAGTGTTAATGGCAGGGCCTTAAACTATCCATGGCATAATACCAAATGTCTAGCCTGATAGTAGGGGGGAAATGTAGGGCCAAAAGACTTATGGAACTATCAAGAAAAGGTGGACCAGTAGAGAGAGGACAGGAAGGGGAGAGAAAGGAGGTACAGTCACTGGTAAAAGGAAAAGAAGTCACAGGCAGGAGGAGAAAGACACAGGCAGGAGGAGAAAGACACAGGCAGAAGGAGAAAGACACAGGCACGAGGAAAAAGACACAGGCATTTTAAAACTCAGGGAGGACTTACAGCTCTGATGGGGTTAATAAGGCTACATCTTCAGTTCAAAAAATACAGGATTAATAGACTCTGGAAATACTGCTATCATATCGTTTATACAGACTCTGGAAATATTGCTATCGTATCGTTTATATAGACTCTGGAAATACAGCTATCGTATCGTTTATATAGACTCTGGAAATACAGCTATCGTATCGTTTATATAGACTCTGGAAATACAGCTATCGTATCGTTTATATAGACTCTGGAATTACAGCTATCGTATCGTTTATATAGACTCTGGAAATACAGGTATCGTATCATTTATATAGACTCTGGAAATATTGCTATCGTATCATTTATACAGACTCTGGAAATATTGCTATCATATCATTTATAATACAGACTGAAAATATTGCTATCGTATTGTTTATATAGACTAAAATATTATCGTGTTGTTTATATACAGCAGACTCTGGAAATATTGCTATCGTATCGTTTATATTCACTCTAGAAATATTGCTCTCGTATCATTTATACAGACTGGAAATACAGCTATCATATCGTTTTTATAGACTCAGGAAATATTGCTATCATATAGTTTAGAGAGACTCTGGAAATACAGCTATCGTATCGTTTATATACTGTAGACTGGAAATACAGCTATCGTATCATTTATATAGACTGGAAATACAGCTATCGTATCATTTATATAGACTGGAAATACAGCTATCGTATCGTTTATATCGACTCTGGAAATACAGCTATCGTATCGTTTATATAGACTCTGGAAATACAGCTATCGTATCGTTTACATAGACTCTGGAAATACAGCTATCGTATCGTTTATATAGACTCTGGAAATATTGCGCTCGTATCGTTTATATAGACTCTGGAAATATTGCTCTCGTATCATTTATATAGACTCTGGAAATACTATCATATCGTTTATAAAGCTCCAACATGCTTGAATGCGTCGGTTTTCATAATTTAATAGCAGCTCTCCACACTGCTCAATCTCTGGCAGCCTCCCTATTCAGTTCTAGCCCTGAGGTCACACCCTATGGCCTCTTCCCAGGTCTTTTTCAGTCTGCCTCTCACCCCTACCCTCAACCTTGCCACTTATCACCTTCCGCACCCAACTGTTACTCTCCATCAAAAATAAAATCAAGGCATTTGAGAGAACAACAAGTACCAATGGAACTTAGAAATCTGCATATAAGACAAGGCTTTACTATCACACCACTGATTTCCCTAGATAAATAGCTAAGGAGGAGGTGTTAGGGAGCTTCCTTTTGAATGCAGGGGTCTCCAACTGACTTAAGTTTAACCCCTAAAATAAATCATTACAGAAGAGATGTCAGGGAGCTTCCTGTTGTGTGTTAATTCACTCCTGCCACAGCCAATGGTTTTATCCAGCTCTGGGGATATCTTATTTACTGATGGGGTAATAGTGGTTATATGGCTTCTGTTGCAAGTCTCCAAAGACTTAAAACTATATGGAAAAGTTAAGAAAAACCTAAGGCACAAGAGGTGGCAGTGATCATTTCCTGGACTATGGTTGTTAGCACTGCCAATTTAACCGCAGCACACTTACTACAAATAATTCCACTTAGCAAAATTGAGTTTTTAATGTTCTGCATGATTCTTGCAACTTGAGCTTCCTCAGCTATTTAAGCACAGGTTGCAGTGCATTTTGACTAACACCTACTGAGGCAAGTTCTGCAACCAACTGGCAATTAGCAAAAGCAGCACCACAGCAAGATTTACAGAAAACTATACATTATGTATAAAACACTCCACTGGCCCATCAATGGTTATTTCAACTGACTGGCACCTAAGTGAGTATGTATAACATTTTTAAATGAACTCATCTTGTAGTATTCAGCCAAGTTGCTCCCCTTCATCACTGGTGGTGGTGGTGGATGTCTACCACCAGACACCACCACAGCAGGGGTGGCCTCCTCTGCCATCAAGCTGCCCTCGTCGTAATGCCCTAAAGTACAAACTTGCTTTACAACTCCACCCTTGAACTACAATGCCAGTGCTACCTCAACCATCAACACTAGTTAAATCTTAGGCTGAAGGACATACTGAAGGCTGTATCAAACCAGCCATTTCAAGGAGTCTATCAGTTAATATTCTTGCCATACACATATCTACCTATCTCTCAGAAGGAGGATGGTAGACTGCAGAAGGGGAATTTTAGCATGAAGTCTCCTAGATTCATATCCAGATAAGCATGAACCCACAACTGAGTTAAGGGCTCTAGTAAATAAGTTTCTCAGTGAAATATGTTAACACCCAAATATGCCTAGTAACCAATGCATTTATTCCTATACAGTATAATGCTACTTCCCTATTCAAGTTAGGCAAATGCAAACAGCAAACTAGCTAGGAACAATCTTCATTTTCCTTCATCCTGATCTTTTTCACCTTATGCTGGAGTGAGGAAGGGTGCAGAAAGGAAGGACAGGGAAAGAAATAATAGAGGAAGCACCATAAAACAAATAACTCAAAGTCAAATGGCCACCCCTTATGGGATTGTGGCATCTGGCAATACATAGAAAGATAGACTTACATTTATACCTCAACATCTTTACCCGCCTAATGGAGCGGCAAAAAGGAACTTATTTCCTTCATTCATTCATTTATAAAAACTCCAAGATGCTTCCGTACATCACCCTTGATCACCTAATGGCAGTTCTCCATGCTGCTTGATCTCTAGCAGCTTCTCTGTCCAGCCCTTTGTCCCTGAGGACACCGACTTCATACCAGGTCTTTCAGTCTGCCTCTCAACTTTACCCTCCATGCTCACACCTCTCACCCTCTGCACCCAAATGTCATCCCCCATCCTCTCCACATGCCCAAACCATCTCACTCTACCCCTCCTAATCACAACACCACTACACTCCAGTCTCATCCTTCCTCCCAAACCATCTCAGTCTACCCCTTTCACATCACAACACAAATACACTCCAGCCCCATCCTTCCTCCCAAAACCATCTCAATTTACCCCTTAACCCTTTAACCGCGGGTGTCATCTCAGAATGACATTGCAAAAACTGGACCAAACCGCGGGTGTCATTCTCGAATGTTTGTGAATATTTTGAATACCCCGCGTTCTTTCCGTGCGCCAATTGTTTCAAGGGAGAGTAGCTATTAAGTTCTTTCACTCCAGCCGACCCCCACCTCCCTCCTCCCACCCCCCGGGCCCCTCCACCCCACCCCTGACCAACATGCATCAGTATCTGTCCAGCTGTGTGAGTGACAACACTGCTGATGTGGCAGTGAAGTGCGGGCAATTACAGTGCCTTTTACCTGCCTCAGTGAACACAGAGTGGGTGTTTATCGTATGTGCAGTGTTCATATATGTTTATAGTATTATTATCAGAATGAAGTTGGCATTTGGTAATGGTGTGTGAACGAAAAATAGTGATTACAACACCGCTGATGTGGCAGTGAAGTGCGGGCAATTACAGTGCCTTTTACCTGCCTCAGTGAACACAGAGTGGGTGTTTATCGTATGTGCAGTGTTCATGCATGTTTATAGTATTATTATCAGAATGAGGTTGGCATTTGGTAATGGTGTGTGAGCGAAAAATAGTGATTTTAGATCGCTCACTTCTAACGGCACTGCCCATCCAGTGATAGTCAACGAAATCATGAAGCCTACATCATTGCAAAGCCGAAGGTTAGTACTTTCTAATGGTACCTTATTTTTTGCTCTAGATTTATTCTGTGCAGAGTTATAAAGGTTTAAAGTTTGTTTACATTTTGGCTGAAACCCCCGCGGGAGAGGCCAGTCGGGGCAAAACAATGCCCGTGGTTAAAAGGTTAACTCTACCCTCAACACTCACACCTCTTCCCCGCTGCATCCAGTTGTCATCCTCCATTCTCTCCACATGCCCAATGCAATGGACAGTAAATTTCTATGACTGCACCTATATAGATATACCGTATACTTTACCAATGCCTTCACCCACACTGGATAAAACTTAGGTTGTAACGTACCAACTGTTCCCTAATCTTTCTTGCATAGTCTACTGTATAGTCTGTTAATTGCTCTAACACCTGTATCTAAATAACTTGTTAATTATGCTAAAGAAGGGCTATGGCAGAGGTCGGCAACCTGCGGCTCAGAAGCCGCACGAGGCCCTTAGGACACTTTTGCGGCTCCAGGAGCTTCATAAATAACCATTTATTCTTTCAGAACAAAGGCATCATATTATACATGCAAGGCAACATTAGATTTTTCATTCAACTTTGATAAGATCTATACTATAAGCAGATCAAACAATATCACCATAATGTTTTGTTTAGATTTAGAATACTGCAGATTTCGGTTTATGTGAATTTTCTGTATTGCGGCTCCAAGAGTACTACATTTTTACGAAACTCTGAAAAGATCTACAATATACTATAAGTAGATCAAACAGTATTACCGTAATGTTTTGTTTAGAATAATGCAGATTTCAGTTTGAGAATTTTTTGTATTGCAGCTCCAAGAGTACTACATTTTTTGAAACTTTAAACTAAATGGCTCTTGTAGCTTTAAGGGTTGCTGACCTCTGGGCTATGAGAAAGGTGTACAGGCAAGATAATGTCAATCTGGCATTAAGCTGTATCCCTCCACAAAAGGACAAAAAGCTATACCAATTTAAGAGTAAAATCTGTGTTTCCATCTCACTTAGATTTCTTAACCAAGGAAAAAATAATCTTGCCACTTAGCTATACTGTAGTCTGTCCTTCACCTTGTGGAACTGGCCCATTCTCACAAATTTAGTACTTAATTAATTACAGTTTCATTAATTTTATAGTTATGGAGGTATGAATGAGTCTCCTTGGTTACTACATGTTTTCACTGGACATAACTACCACTCCCACATCAATACTGTGCGCTTGCTGGAAATTCAGTTATATATCTATCTAATCAATCTATTGCCAGACATCTTAATCCTGTAAGGTGTGGCCACAAATTTCCTTCACACTGTCCTGTCCTCTGCCATCCCTCCAACTCTCACACCCCCTCTCATCTCCATCCCTCCAACTCACACCCTCCCTCCACCATATCTACCCACGCTCCTCCCTCGTACACACATTCTCTCTCCCATATCTACTTGTATCTACTCTCCATCCCTCCAACTTACACCCCCCCCCCCAATCTCTCCACTCCATCCCTCCATCTCATTCTTGGCTATAAAGTAAGAATAAGTGTCCTTGCTCAATTCAACCCTCCATAGTTACCTGCCTACAATAACAGACAAACAGGAGTGACAGGAGAGGCAGACAAGAGAAAGACAGAAAAGTGACATAAGAGACAGACAGATAAGAGGGACAGACATGAGAGAGTGACATGAGAGAAAAAGACAAGAAAGACAAAGACAAGAGGGACAGACAAGAAACAGGAAAAACAGACAGGAGAGACAGGAGACAGTATTATACCCATCACAACAGATTTCAACCTCTCCAAGCAGTCGTGGCCCCTCTGCTACTCTGAGTTCTCCAGGCAGTCTCCCTTCACTCCTCTTGAACCGCCATCACACTGCCATCTCTCTGGAACCCTGCTTTCTTGTACTTCACTTACACCCACACAAACCCAAGGCCGCCACAGGAACACCACTGCAATGATTGTAGGAACATAATACAAATTATTCACATCTAGAGTAGACAGTTATACAGTAAATAGCACTTCTTCTTCTACCTTCTACTTGGCCTATATTTTGCCTTACACAGTCCATCTCACACAGTTCAGTGGCAGAACAAGGTAATGCTATAGAGTACCCTTTCCACAGCACTTCTTCATGACTAGCAACATTCTACTGATCTACAGTTACAATTCAAAATTCATGATGCTATGATATTTTAAGCCAAAAAAGAAGGGCATAGCATCATATTCTAATAAAATTTTGTTACAGCCAAGTATTCAAAGTGGAAAGTTGTTTTTATACCTATAGCCACTTCTGAATCAGTCACTCATGCAAAAAAATACTAAGATGTGTTTGCATTTGACGAGCTGTAGTTATGAGTTAGGAATGAGTCTCCTTGGTTACTATTCCAATTTACAACTACTAAAATCTGACTGGTCACTCCCACAAAAAATACGAAGATGTGGTTGCATCTGAAGAGCTGTGGTTTTGAGTCAAGAATGTCTCCTTGGTTACTATTCCAATTTACAACTAAAATTTGATGCTAGTCATGAACAAGTGCTATGAGTCTCCTTGGTTACTAGCTTGCTTTTACTTTACCTTGGCCTAAAATTGCCATCTCTCCATTCTGAATGCTGAATTGTAATCAGATAAACACTAGAACATGATGCTAGTCACAAAGAAGTGCTATGGGATGACTCTACAGCCATACCATTGCTTTTTCCCTGCCAATGTGCTATGTGAAATAATTTACAAAGGAATGAACACCTGGGCAAAGCTATTGTGACAGTCTCCTTGGTTATTAGTCAAAACTGCCCTCCTAATCTGACTACACCTGCCCATCAATTAACTGGAAAGGGGCTAGGGATCTTTACAAAGCCTTGGTCATGAGTAAAGAATAAGTCTCCTTGGCTAATAGTCAGAATTACCACCCCTCCCTAATCTGACTGCTTTGCCATATACTGAAAATTATGAAGAGCCTCCTTGGTCATGAGTAAGGAATGAGTCTCCTTGGTTACTAGTCAAAATTACCATCAATCTGACTACTACTTGCCATCAGCTTATTGAAAAGGGGTGAGGGATCTTTACATAGTTCCTGTATGGAATACTAACCTTAGTTAGGGAATGAGTCTCCATTCCTATTTCCCTACACTTGGCCAAAAAGTAACTGAAATTAGGCTAAGGATCACTACGTAGGGCTTTGGTTGAGAGTCTCCTTGCTTACTAGTCAAAATTACCCTCCCAATCTAACTACACTTGTCCATAAAGTAACTGAAATCAGGCTAGGGATCATTACATAGGGCTTTGGTCATGAGTCTCCTTGGTTACTAGTCAAAATTACCTTTCCCATCTAGCTACACCTGGCCAACCACTGACTGAAAAGGACTTAGAGATCTCTGAATAGTTGCTGCATGGAATTGGAGCCTTGGTTAGGGAATGAGTCTCCTTGGTTACTAGTCAAAATACGCATCAAAAGCATCAATCTGACTACACCTGGCATTAACTAAAACAGAGTTAGGGATCTTTGAAAAGTTCATTGCCAGACGCCATGTATCCCAAACGGGGTGGCCAAGGGCTTAGAGTTAATTGTTTTACAGGGAGGGCCACTAATCCTCCACCAACCCCACTTCGACACGTAGGGAGAACGTTATGCCAACAGCATCTGGTGTTCCCAGGAGGTCACCCATCCAAGTACTAACCAGACCCAGCGTTGCTTAACTTCGCTGATCGGACGGGAAGCGGTGTACTCAACGTGGTATGGAAGCGCATGAAATTTGAGTCTTAGGGAATGAGTCTCCCTGGTTACTAGTCAAAATTACCTTTCCAATCTGACTACACTTGGCCAAGAAGTAACTGAATAAAGGGTCAGAGATCTATAAAGAGCCTTGGTCATGAGTCTCCTTGGTTACTTGTCAAAATTACTTTTCCAATCTCTACATTTGGCCATAAATTAACTGAAAAAAGGCTTAAGGATCTTTACATAATTCTATTCTTGCATGGAATTTTAGCCTTTGTTAAGGAATGAGTCTCCTTGGTTACTAGCCCAAATTACCATCTCAATCTGACTACACAGCCATAAAGTAACTGAAAGGGAGTAAGGAATCTTTACATAGTCTTTGCACGGAATTTTATGAACCTTAGTTATGGAATGATTTAATCTGACTACACCTGGCCAAAAAAGTAACTGAAAAGGGGTTAGGGATCTTTATGAACAGCCTTGGTCATGAAGCTCCTTGGTTACTAGTCAAAATTACCTTTCCAATCTCTACACTTGGCCATAAAGTAACTGAAAAGGGGTTAGGGATCTTTACGAACAGCCTTGGTCATAAGTCTCCTTGGTTACTAGTTAAAATTACCCTTCCAATCTGACTACACCTGGTCATTAACAGAAAAGGGGTTAGAGATTTTACAGAGAGCCCTGGTCATGAGTATGGAATGTCTCCTTGTTACTAGTCAAAATTACCCTCCCAATCAGGCTACACTTGACCATAAACTGTGAAGGCTGGGAATCTGTCACTAAAGACTCAAATTATTTTTAGAAATTAGCTGGGAAAGATATACCTAACCCCTCCACAAAAGCCAGGTGGAAGTAGTATGCTTAAAATAACAATAATAATAATAAGAGAAGACTGAGGGGGGTACAAGGAACAGCGTGGTGGACTGAAGAGGTGAGACAGGCTGTGGCACAAAAGAAGAAAGCATACAATGAATGGATGAGAAATAGGGGCGTGGAAGAAGTTGAGAGGCGGAAGAAAGAGTTATATGTAGAAAGAAAGAGAGAGGTGAAAAGATTAGTAAGAGAGAGCAAGAAGAGAGTGGATGAGGAATTTGGAAGGAATTTGAGTGTAAAGTGGAGGGACTGTAAGAAAATGTTCTGGAAAGAGGTGAAGAGAGAAAGACAGGGTGGAAGTGAAGTTAGCAGGGGAGTGAAAGATGAAAATGGTAGAATACTAGTGGAGAAGGGAGAAAAAGTGAGCAGATAGAGAGAACACTTTAAGGAACTGTTGAACATAGAGGATGGAAGTAATGAGAGTAAGTGGCTGGGGAATGGCTGGGAGAAGGAGGGTGAGAAGACAGGAAGAAATCAGTAGGATAGAAGTTGTGGAAGCAATGAAAAAAGTTAAACTGGGGAAAGCCCCAGGAATTGATGGAGTGTGTGGTGAAATGCTGAAGCATGGGGGAGAGAGAGTGGTAGAACGGATGTGAAAGATGTGCAGATTGGCCTGGGAGGAAGGTAGAGTCTCGGAGGATTGGAAGTCAGGTATAATTATTCCCTTGTACAAAGGAAAAGGGAGAAAAGAAGTATGTGGTAATCATAGGGGCATTTGTCTTCTTAGTATAATAGGAAAAGTGTATGGTAGGATACTTATTGACAGAGTTAGAGAAAGAACAGAGGAATTAGCTGGAGAAAAACAGGGAGGCTTTAGGAAGGGAAGAGGTTGTGTAGATCAGATATTCATTCTTAGATCTTTAGTGGAAAAGTTTCTAGAGAAGGGAAAGAAGTTGAATGCAGCTTTCATGGATTTGGAGAAAGCTTATGACAGGGTGGATAGACAAGGATTGTGGAAAGTATTAAGAATATATGAAGTAGATGGGAAGTTGTTGAATGCTGTGAAGAGTATGTACGATGGTGCGAAGGCTGCAGTGCGTGTGGATGGTGAACTAAGTGAATTTTTCTCTTTGAAGGTTGGGTTGAAACAGGGATGTGTCATGTCTCCATGGTTGTTCAATCTGTACATGGATGGGGTAATAAAAGAGATACAAGGTAGGGTAGTGGATGTTGGAGTGGCCCTGGTGAGAGAGGATAGTGTTTGGAAACTCCCGGTACTGTCGTTTCAAGATGATACTGTGTTGTTAAGTGAAGACGAAAGGGAGCTGCAAGGCTTGGTGGATGAGTTTGGGAGTGTGTGTAAGAAACGGAATCTAAAGGTGAAATGTAGGGAAGAGTAAAGTGATGGTCTTTGAGAGAGGTGAAGTCAGTGAATGTACAGCGAGGTTGGATGGTGAGGAATTGGAAAATGTGAGTACGTTTAAGTACTTGGGTAGTGTGATGAGTAAGGATGGAGGTTTGGAGGGTGAAGTGCTTGAAAGGGTACAGCAAGGAAGAAAGGTTGCTAGTTCTTTGAAAGCAGTGATAAGAAACAGGGAAGTGAGCATGCAAGTGAAAAAGTTACTACATGACAGTATTGTGATACCAACTCTAACGTATGGAAGTGAAGCTTGGACGTTGTTGGAAGGACACAAGTCAAGAGTGAAAGCAGTGGAAATGAGTTATTTAAGAGGAGCCTTTGGAGTCACATGGAGAGACAGGCTGACGAATGAGGATATAAAGAAACGTTGTGTTGTGGATGTGGATGTGATAGGAAGCGTTATGAGGAACACACTGAGGTGGTTTGGCCATGTGGAGAGGATGGAGGGTGAGAGACTGACGAAGAGAGTGTACTGTATGTGAGTGAGGTGGAGGGGGGAAGAGGGAGGGGGAGGCCGAGGATGAGATGGAGGGATGGGGTGGAGAGGTATATGAGAGAGGGGGGTGTGAGTTGGGATCAGGGCAGTGAAATGGTGGGGGACGGCAACATGGAGGTGATTTGTTTGTGGCCACCCCAAACAGGATTGAGGCATCTGGCGATAGATAGATAAAACAGAAGGTTCTGGCATATTCACCTAGTAAGTATCCAATTAAATGTCCCCCAAAGAAGGTTGTGGTTGTGGTAGTTGTGGTAGGGGTAGTTGTGGTTGTGGTAGCAGTCTCTCTACAGCTACATGGCCAATTACTGAACATCCAGGTCTTTTTTCTTCTTCTTCACTATCAGGCTGCCTTCTCCCCAACTCACACCCCTGAAAAAGAATATTCCTTATAAGCCATCACAAGAAAATCTCAATAAAAAATCAAAATATCCATACACAAACAAAACCACAATTCCACACACACAGACACCCCAAACTTCACACAGTCACCCCCAAATCCACACACACACACAAAATCTCCACATACACCCCCAATCTACACACACACCCAAACCCTACACACACCCAAATCCAAACACACGCAATCCAAACTCCACACAAACACCCCAATCTACACACACACACACACACACACAAAACTACACACACCCCAAGCTCCACATACATACACCCCACCCAGCTCTGTTATGTTACTTTCTTACCCTTTCAATCATCTGAGTAGGCTTTAGAAACACTCAGGCCTGTTTACAATACAAATTAAAATCAATATCACCACAGAAGCAATTAATGGAGAAAGGTAATTACTGGAGAGAAAAAAATACTTATTGGAAAGAGAAAGGAAAAATATCTTACCAAAACTGAGGACCCTTCCCCTGTAATTGCTGGAGCCTGAATGACCAAAAGCCGGCACATTCCACCTACCCCCGCATTCCTTCCCTCCCTCCCTCCCCCCCACTAGTTTCCTCCCCCCCTCCACCACCTCCTCCCACCCTTCACAGCCCCTCTTTCCTCCACCTCTCTCTCTCTCCTTCCTTCCTTCTCCTCCTTGTCTTCCTTTTTCCTTCCACCTCTTCCTCCACCCTGAAAGGCACTCTTCCTCCAATTCTCCTCCCTCCTGACATCCTTCCTTCCCTCCACCCCCACTAGTTCTCCCCCCCCCTCTTTCCTCCAACACTCTCTCCTTTGTCTTCCTTCCTCCTTCCACCTCTTCCTCCTCCCTGAAAAGCACTCTTCCTCCTGTCCCTCTCCCTCCTGACATCCTCCCTTCCCTCCACCCCCACTAGTTCCCCCCCCAATCTTTCCTCTACCTCTCTCTCTCTCCTTACTTTTTCCTTTTTTCTTTCCTTCCTCCTCCTCCTTCTCTCTCCATCTCTTGTCATCAATCTTCCTTCCCTCTTCCTCCTCCATGAAAAACACTTTTCCTCCATCCCCCCTTACCTCCTCTCTCCCCTCCATCCCTCCTTATGTCCTCTCTCCCCTCCATCCCCCCCCTTTCCTCCCCCCCTCTCTCATTAGACACACACACACACACACACAAAGTAAAAAATAAAATACAATCCATTACGGACAAGGGAATCACCTATACACAAGAGAAGGATATTTTTGAAGCACTAAAGAATTTCCAATCAGTTTTTAAAGAAAAAAAAATTTAGGAGGACTATGTGGAACATGCATGCCCACACACACTACCAGATATACAATTATCAGAAAAAGTAATACAGGAGGAGTTAAGTAAATTAGACAAAGGAAAAGCATATGGTCCTGATGAAATTTCATGTTGGGTGATACATGAATGTGCAAAAGGAGTTAAGTAAACCATTATCTTTAATTTTCAAGAAATCCTTGAGACAAGGTAAACTACCCGATATTTGGAAGAAAGCAAACATTGTTCCCTTATTCAAGAAAGGGAACAGACAAAATCCACTCAACCACTGACCAGTATCACTAATCAGTGTTGTAAGCAAGGTATTAGAAAAGCTTATAAGAAAAGCTTGGGTAAATCATCTAGACGAACACAATATCATAACAGAAAGACAGTTTGGTTTCAGAAAAGGAAAATCATGTGTTACTAATCTGTTGAGCTACTATGACAGAGTAACAGACACGTTACAGGAAAGAGAAGGATGAGTGGACAGTATCTATTTAGATTTCATGAAAGCATTTGACACAATACCACACCAAAGACTTTTATGGACACTGTACCATCAAGGAGGAATTCGAGGCAAACTGTATTTTTGGATGCAAGATTTTCTCATAAAAAGAGAAATGAGAACAGTACTAAGGGGAAATTCCTCATCATGGAAGAGAAGTGACTAGTGGAGTTCCACAGGGCTCAGTGCTGGCACCAATCATGTTTTTAGTGTATATAAATGATACAGAGAGTAACACTGGAAATGAAAGCTACCTAAATATGTTTGCAGATGATGCAAAAATACAAAGGAGAATTACTAACACAGACTCTTGTAAAGAGCTATAAGAAGAATTAAATATACTTCATAAATGGAGTAATACATGGCAAATGGAATTCAATGTGGACAAGTGTCATGTAATCAAGTTTGGTAAAAGTGGAAAAAGACCTGATTGGGATTATCTATCTATCTATTGCCAGACGCCACAATCCCGTAAGGGGTGGCCATTTGACTCTGAGTTATTTGTTTTATGGGAAGGGGCACTAATCTTCCACCAACCCACTTGTTGACACGTAAGGAGCACGTATGGTTTGGTTATATGGGTACCACCCAGCGTAGTAAATGGATTCTTGGCTTACAGGAAACCATTTGGCTTGTCACTCAATGTAAAGCCACCTGTAAAAGAAAGAAAAGCAATAAGAAGTGACAGGAAAGATTGGAGAAATATGAAGAGAGGAGGGCAGACACAGAAGTAGAATGATAAAGGCTAAGGAAGAAGTAGGCAGCTCTACATCAAGTGAGTGGATGATGGTCGCCACCACCTACCACAAATTGGGATTATAAGTTAGGAAATAAAACCCTACACACATCAGAAAGAGAGAAGGACCTAGGTGTGATTATCAATAACAGACTATCTCTGGCTGACCACATCAGTGAGAAGGTAAGGAACATGTATACACTGCTTGCAAATATGAGAACAGCATTCACATACATAAATCAAGACATGCTAAGAAAGATAATAAAATCATTCATCAGACCAACCCTATGCATCAGTGGTCTGGAGTCCTCATCTCAAAAAACACATAGAGAAGACCGAAAAAGTTCAAAGGGCTGCTACAAGATGGGTAACAAGCTGAAGGGATCTAAGCTACAAAGAAAGACTAAAAAAACTGAATCTACCAACACTACATGAGAGAAGGAAAAGAGGTGACATGATTATGCTATATAAATGCATATCAGGGAAGGAGAAAATAGACATAAATGATTACTTAACCTATGGGGATGCATCAGCAAGAGGACACTGCAAAAAAACTGCATAGTGAGGTGATAAAGACGTAAGGAAATTTAGTTTCTCAAATACAGCAATTGATCAGCAGAATGCACTAACAAATGAAATACTGTGCCAAAACAATTCACGAATTTAAGGATATGTATGATAAATATGGTTTAAAACATGGGACAGTACGAGCTTGACTCATTCCTGTAAGGATAAAATTAGGTAGGAACAATTAGGTAAGAACACCCACACACCCACACACATATACACATTATCTATAGGATGATGATGATGATGATATTTACACCAATGATAATGATTTACTTCACACAGGATAACCACCACCATAATTACTACCACAAACCACCACTACCATCATCACAACCACCATCTATCATCACCACCTCACCACCACCACCTACCATCATCACAACCACCATCTATCATCACCACCACCACCATCACCCCCTACCATCATCACCACCCTCCCTACCATCACCACCACCACCACCCCCTACCATTATCACCACCACCACCCCTACCATCATCACCACCACCACCACCACCACCACCACCACATTTCCCTACCCAATATTTCCTTTTTTTAAAACAATTCTACATACAATAAAACCTCACTAGAACAGAGTATCTGGAGCCCAAGCCATTCTGAAAGAAGCGAAACTCCGAAAAAAGAGATATGTGGACTTCCCCCTGCTAAGATATTTTCATACATCAGGGAGGGGGAGGCCAAAGATGAGATGAAGGGATGGAGTGGAGAGGTATATGAGAGAGGGGGGAGGGGTGAATTTGGAGCAGGGCAGGGAAATGGCGGGGGACAGGGTGACGTGGAGACGATTTGTTTGTGGCCATCCCGTATGGGATTATGGAGTATGGCAATAGATAGATAGATATATTATCCAGGTTATATAATCTGCTTTGTGGAAAAATATCTATAGGCTGGTTTGCCTGCTTACACAAGGCCCTCCATTCACAAAAATATACATACGGAAAAACAACTAACTCAAAAAACAAATGGCCACCCCTTATGGGATTATGGCGTCTGGTTATACTGTTGTTAGATATGCTATAGATAGATTTAGAGAGAGAGAGAGAGAGAGAGGTTTTCCTGCTGATGAGGTAGTGGATATGAAAAACTTCCCATATGCAACCCCTCCTCTCTATGCGAGGTGCTCAATATGAAGTAAGAAGAAACTATCTTCATAGACCTGCAGCAAAACTACTGCAGCCAATTTAAAAAGTTTCTTTGAAACTCGTAGAACGTGAAACTGTTTCATTAAAAGGCCTTCTTATGGACAAAACTGAAAACTGCTAAATAATCAGCTGATGCAACAGCTAACATGTCAATTCAACTCAAAATTTCAAGCCAAGGAACTCTGCATTTCATAAGTCACTAAAATGACTCTTTATAATCCAAACAGAAAGTCACATAACAGTCAGTTGATGTGTCAGCCAACGGAACAGCTGACATTAATCGATTCAAAATTTCAACCTGAACAACTTTGTATTTCATAAGAATTTTGCTCTGAGCTCTCCAAAAGCAGATATTCCAGAAGGAGAAATATGAAAAAGATCCCCAGATATACAGACCTGTCAGCTTCACCACAGGTAAAAATACCCATACATAAGAGCTGCCCACTTACAGACCTGTTGGCTTCACCCACACATAAAAGCTGCCAAGGTACAGACCTGTTGGCTTCACCCACCCATAAGAGCTGCCCACTTGTAAGATGTGCCCTGTTTAAAAAATATCCATATGTAGTACAGGCAAACCCCAGTTTAATGATGCAATTGTTTAAGTAAAAACCCATCACTAGGTGGCATATTGTAACTCAGGGTAGATTTAACATGTAAAGTACAGTATAGGGATGCATTTTGGTGCCTTGGGTTTCCACCCAACCAAGTCCTAAACCTACTCAAATGAGTCCAAAAACAAGTTTCTAGCTAACCTTAACCTTAAATAGCTTTAAAACAAGCTAACTAAGCCTAAAAACATGGGGTGTGAGTTGGGAGCAGGGCAGTGAAAAGGCAGGGGACAGGGCGACGTGGAGGCGATTTGTTTGTGGCCACCCCGAATGGGATTGAGGCATCTGGTAATAGATAGATAGGTAGATAGACCTCACCTAAACCCAAAAATAAAATCTGAAATTCATTAAATACGTCTGGAAAAAATCAAACTTAGTAAACTGTACCCCAAAATGACACTGTTCACTCCACCTGTGACTAAAACACATTATTCTACGTCTAAAAGCAGTTTATAAAAAAAAAAAAAAAAAAAAAAAAGGTCATACCAGGGTTTGGCCATCGTTCACTGGGGTAGGATGGTATTTCTATCCCCATCGCTATGCGGGTGAATCGCATCTAGGCATATCGTATCTCGGGGTCTGCCTGTAGCCTTCCTGTTGACACGAGGCTATCTATCTATCGTCAGACGCACTAATCCCGTAAGGAGTGGCCACTTCATTTAAGCAGGATGACTCTTACATATGTTTTTTTTTTTCCACTGAGTGCCTTGTATCAACACTCAATGAAAAAAAAATACCCACGCGTATGAGTCTTCCTGCTTATACGATGTGGTCGATATGAAATATGTCTGTATGTAAGCTTTCCCATTTATCAGCAGTACTCAATACAAAGAAATACCTGTATGTAATGGTTTTCCTGTTGATATGAGGCACTGGATATGAAAAAATACCCATACATAAGAGTCTTCCGGCAATACAAGACCTCGATGTGAAATAATACCCATACGTAAGAGTTGTTCTGCTTATACGAGGTGCTTGACATGAAAAACTACCCATACGTAAGTCTTTCTATTTATACAAGGTCTTAATATGAAAAAATACCCATATGTAAAAGTCTTTCTGCTAATATGAGGTGCTCAATATGAAAAAATGCCCATACATAGGTGCTTTCCCACTCATACGAAGTGCTCAATACAAACAAATATCCACATGCAAAAGCTTTCCTGTGCATGCAAGATGTTCGATGTGATAAAATACCGATTTCTAATTATTTTCCTGTTCACATGACATACCCAGTATGAAAAAAATACCCATACATACGCTATTCCACTTACACAAAGTTCCCAGCACAAAGAAATACAGTATACATATGTTCTGAGTTTCCCTGTGCAAATGTGGTGCTTGATATGAACAAGTACCCATTAGTACTAGTATTCCTGCTCATACAAGGCACTCAATAGGGGAGAAAAAAAAAAAAAAAAAAAAAAAAAAAACAGTACTCATACGCAGTTTTTATGCTGATATAAAGCGCTCAATTAAAATAAATACCTGTACTCATATACAGGAGTTTTTTGCCGATATGAAGTGCTCGATTAAAAAAAAAAAATACTCACAGACAGCTTTTATGTTGATATGATGCCCACTATTAAAAATACTCATACACTAGAGCTTTTATGCTGCCATGAAGTGCTCGATTAAAAAACAAATACTCATATGAAGGAGTTTTTATGCCGATATGAAGCGCTCGATTAAACAAAATACTCACATGAAGTTAATAAGCTGATATGATGCGCTCGACTTAAAAAAAAATACTCATGAGTTCTTATGCAGATATGATGTGCCTGATTTAAAAAAAAAATACTCATACACTGGGAGTTTGTATGCAGATATGATGCCCTCGATTAAAAGAAATTCCTGAGTGGACAACCTAACCCCTACAGATAACGGAGGTTTTCGTTCGTTTTGTTTCGTTTTTAAAGGCTCCAACATGCTTGCATGTGTCAGGCTTGGTCACCTAATGGCGGCTCTCCACGCTGCACGATCCATTGCAGCCTCCCTGTTCAGTACCTTAACCCTAAGGTCACACTTAATGACCTCGTCCCATGTCTTTCTCGGTCTACCCCTTATAACCCCACCCCCAATATTTACACTTCTCACCTTCCTCACCCAATTATCATCCCCCATCCTCTCCACATGTCCAAACCACCTCTCCTCATCACAACACCAAAACAATCCAGCCCTATCCTACCTCTCAACTCTTCCATCGAAAACCCAGCCCCTCCAGGCCTTGGACGCAGGGACGCAATGCACATCCACCTAATCATTGTCATTTCTGTACGTCTGAGCCGGCGAATATCTTCCTCCTTCACTGCCCAGGTCTCACTACCATACAGCATTACACTCCTAACACATGCTGCATACAAAGACCCCTTAGCACGTAGGGAGAGCCCTCTCAATGTTAGGAGAGGCAAGAGCTCCCTGAACTTCTTCCAACCACTTCTCACCCTAGCCACAGAGCTAGCTCCAGCCCCACCTCCAGCACACATGTCTTTCAAATAACAAAACTCTTCCACACACTCAAGAGATTCACCAGCAAGTTCAATCCTTTCACGTCTGACAATCTCCATCTGCTCACAACAATTCAAATTATCATCTTTATGTTTACCTGCCATAGCAGTCAACACTGAAGTACGCATCTTCCCTTCGGAGGAATCGACGAGCCTGGCTGTAGGGACCTGCCCAGACAAGGAATCATCAGGGCCTGGACGAAGAGTCATCAGAGCCCAACCGAAGAATTATCGGAGCCCAAACAATCATCGGAGCCGGAATGAAGAATCCACCTGGGCCTGCCAACAGCTCTAGACTCTCCCCATCCCCCCTGCCCCAGGAAGTGGATGGTGAGCTGCAGTGTCGGTTCAGAGGCACATCCCATACCATACACCATAGGACCATACCTTAAAATGAAAACCGCCTTATTTTCTATATATATATATATATATATATATATATATATATATATATATATATATATATATATATATATATATACACCATTAAAATTCTCAAATATCACCAAAAAACTAAGGCGCGTTTTTGTGAGGCCTGAGGCTCAAGCCTGGCTTCGCTCTTTGGCTTAAGCCAAAGTGGCCCCGCAAAAACAGTACTCGAGCCGTACTGACGAATGTAAACAAACACCCCGGTCAGCTGACGACGCAAAGCAGCATGGCAGATATTGGAGAATCATATATTTTCGATCTAAGCAGTAGTTCTTCTCTCCAGATGGGAACTTTTCCGTTGTTTGCAAAGACACAAGAGTCTGCGACTGTACTGTCCACTCTTGTAGAGGAATACATGAGCCAGGTCACTGTGTTGTCGTCTTTAATGGCAACAGGCACTAGGTACATAAAGCAGCTGTGTTAACCACTGGAAATATGAATGGCATTATATAAGGAAAGCTTTTAATTTACAAACTTAGGGTGCTTGTTGAGAACCCTAGGAACAAGGTACTCTCAGTAACAGTGTATGGGAAAGTAGACAGAACTCTTTTTGATATTCTGGTGTAGTGGTAGCAAGCTTAATAATAATGCTAGAGACAACACATTTGTGACCATCATGTTTGTAATGTGGTCAAAAAGTTATGTTGTTGATGGTAGGAAACAACTGGAATCATGGACTGGTTAGGTTTTGATATTCGTAAGATCTAATATATCAAAAGTTTGGTGAGTAAAAGTCTGATAATAGGTTATTGCTTCATTTTACGTACTTATTAGGCTTGGCAGCGCCAGTAAATTTACAGCCATTGTTTCACTATTAAGGAAAATCAAACTTCCATAATTGTCTGAAGCCAATTGTATAAGGTGAACATACCCCAACACAAGTATCTCCACATTTGTACCTCCCACTTCCCATCTACACACTGAAAAAAAAAAAAAAAAAAAAAAAAAAAAAAAAATATATATATGGTTGTATTACTGGTTAGATCATGTCAGGAGTATGAATTTAAGGCGGTTTTTGATAAGTGTCTGTTTGTGACTAGGTAGCTGAGAAGAGGCTTCATAGGCCAATAGTTTTCTTGGCAGCAGGTAATGAGTTTGTCAAATATTTTGGTAACGACGATGATGAGCCTAGGCAGCTGACTATATGTTGGGTGGATAAAATCTGAATGTAGGATCATCCAGACAAGAGTTTGGCATGCCTTATTCAGTTTGGTAGAAGATGAGCTAACTTCATCATGCAGATGTTGTGCCTGCCAGATTTATATATTTTTATATCTATTTTTTTCTTTTGGGTGCAGATGATTTGCAATTTAAGTATTAAGTTGGCCAACAAGCTGTATGAGTGCATGTCTGGTTCATTCAGGTGTGCATGCAACAGGAAGCGCTCTCTGTATGTTGCATGAACTGTACCTGCATTATGAACTCTTTATCAGTGCATACTTTCAGGGGAAAGGAATTATCAAGATGATACTCATTTGTGATAACAACGTATTGAATGTGTGGGGAATTTCTGCCTTAGGGTCACATTGCCTTGTGATTATTGGGTATCTGGTAGTGCTCAATTCGGACAATTTTTTGACACACACAACCGGAGATTCTTAGAAACATAAGTTTACCAAATAAGTTCTGGGCCAATATAGACCATTTTTCATTATATGCACTTTGCTCGCAAATGAATAATACTTGCATTAGGTTGAGTTGGGTTGGGTTGGGTTAGGTTAGGTTACATTAGGTTGGGTTGGGTTAGGGTAAGTAGTAGGCCCACAGTACATATTTTTTCATCAAACCTGACTGTTTCCTATGGTTTTGGGTGTGATTCTGTTCATTTTGACCTTTATTTCTAAATAGTGGATTCTAAGGTGATTGCAAAAATATTCATTCCTTTGAAACCATTGATTGGCAATAGATTTGAATGGCAAAATCAAATGAATCACACCAAAAACCATTGGAAACACTCAGATTTGATGCAAAGATCAGTGGTTGTGTGAAACTAAAAATTGACCCTCATTTCCATTCAGGTGTTCCCTTCAGTGAGCTACTTTGCTGTTACGTCAATGTGTCCCCCCACCCCCTCAAAAAAAAAAAAAAAAAATAAAAAAAAAAAAATATATATATATATATATATATATATATATATATATATATATATATATATATATATATATATATATATATATATATATATATATATTAAGAATATTAGCAAAACCATACTTTATAATTACATTATGTTCCTTTGGGTTGGTGCAGAGAATCACATAGAAAGCAGAAAGGCTTCAGTGATCACCTGGATCAGAAAGATCTTTATTTCTTCAGAAATATGCGAGTCACCAAGGAAACCTTGACTCTTCTCCTTTATTTTGTACAGGAGCAGTACAGACCAGTGTTCCGTGGAGGGACTCCACCTGTTCATTAAAGTGTTCTCTCCATCTGTTCACTTTTTCTCCCTTCTCCACTAGTAGTCTACCATTTTTATCTTTCACACCCCAACTAACTTTGTTGGCACCCTGTGTAGCTCTCTTTATCTCTTTCCAGAACATTTTCTTACATTCCCTCCACTTTGCACTCAAATTCCTTCCAAATTCCTCATCCACTCTCTTCTTACTCTCTTTTTACTAATCTTTTCACCACTCTCCTCCTCTCTACATATAACTCTCTCGTCCTCCTCTCAGCTTCTTCGACGCCCCTGTTCCTCATCCACTCATTATATGCTTTCTTCTGCAAGAAAATAATTCATTAGCATTAAAAGTGTTCTTAGAACTGTATGGAAAAAAAAAAAAAAAAAAAAACATGGATTAAAAATATTCAGGAATATATGAAGGAAATCAGCATAAGAAATACTAACCAACTGGACAATTTAAAAAAGGATGAAATAAAGAAGGTAAATGAATACAAAAAAAAAAATGTTGGAGAGAAGAACTAACAAACAAATCCTCAATTATATTTTATAAAGAGAAAAAATTAGACATTAAGGAAGAAAAACTTTATGAAAACACACAGGGTTTTATACTGCTGCACAGATGGTGCTTGAACACTTTAAAATTAAACTGGAGAGCAAGGTATATTGGTGGAAATACATATTGTGAATTATGTAGCAAAACAAGAAGAAACTCTTGAACATTTCTTTAAAAATTGTAATGCATTAAAAGATATAAGAAGTAAATATGAGGTAGAAGAAGGCAATTTAGAGAACATACTGTTATTAACATATGCAAAAGATGCAGATATAAAATTCTACCACTACAAGAAATACCTCTGTGAAGTATGGAACACTAGAAAACGTATTTTAAAACATAAAAAAAAAAAAAAATTGACAACGAACAGCCCAGTGCTGATTCAAAAGCAATACTGAGCGAACACCATCTGATCTGATCTGCACCACAAACTAGCTGTCCAATTCACTCTAGCTACACATGTTCTTCTCTCACGTGCATCAACTGTAAATTCTAGCATATCTGTATATCAAAATCAATCGGTGCAAGCCACATACTCGTGGCATATCGAAAAAAAAGTGAGAACAGTACATACAACATAACGGAAGACGCCATCTTTGTTTACATGACGTCACACTCCCGGGCTCGAGCTACCTCAAGCCAGCTCCAGGGGTGGATCGACTTGGCTTGAGCAAGTTGAGTCTGGCTCAAGCGCGGCTCGAGTCCGGCTTGAGCCTGGGCACCACAAAAACGGGAATGGACGTTTGGCTTAAGTCTGGTTCGAGCCAGGCTCAAGCCTGGGCCTCACAAAAACGCGCCTTTACTTATAGCCAACACCAACAGTTAGCGCAGTCACGATCAGTGATACTTTTAAACGTCTGGGACTTCAACTCAATCATTACGGAATATCATAGCAGTCTCTCGCTTTTCACTCAGTTTCGAGGCAGTGTAGATAATGTATTGGTCCCACATGTGCAGTACAGTCAACAAAAAGTATCGCGCCATATATCACACTTAACATACTGATCTATGGACTAAGCATGTGATAAATAGGTCATCGTGTGAAGCAAGTCTAAAATATTCTATCCTTGGTGTATTACAGCACTCGATATAGCATAAGGAACAGCATGAGGTAGGAAAGAGTATGAGGTACCAGCCCCTGAATTCCATCTGTGTCTGATTAATTCGCTGAAAAATCATGTCCATCTAACCTCGTGGGCACAGTATATCAGTTGTATCAAGGCTTCCAATGATTTACATAGTAAAGGATACGGTGAGTAGTTTTGAAACACTGTATCTCATACTTCTGTAACTGAATACTCCACTGTTATGACACTCTGAAGTAGGATAATTTGTGTTTCCATCTGATTTTTTACCTATGACTACCAAACACACCTATATAGGGTATGTGCTTAACGTTCAGTTCCAAAATCACTGAACGTAAGGGTCTCCGTACTTTCTTTAGTGAGTGAAGCCTACATCACGTCTTGAAGCCTCATCTAAGCTTATGTTACTGATGACAGTAATTACAGGTACATTCATTATACTTTCTTATATCTTTTTTCATCAGGTAGCGTAATAGATGTTTGTCTACAGGTGTGTGTGTGTGTGTGTGTGTGTAAGTTATGTATGTATGCATGTGCTAGTTTAAACCACATGTGTGTTTGCTTGCTTGCTTGCTTGTGTGTGTGTGTGTGTGTGTGTTTACATTATGTATAAATGTATGTATGTAGGCCTATGTATGAATAAATCTATTTATGTATTTATAAATGTATGTAGTATGACAACCTCAGACCTCAGAGACAAAAAACAACAGACTTTCAACCTAATCCCGAAACCAAAGAACACGTTCACGTCATTTATCACAGCTAGCTTTTACCTTCTCTTATCAGCCATCAGAATACTCCCACAACTGCCCCTCAACTTCCCAACGTGATAGGCTTTCTCCGGATCACTGAAGATAGCATACAACTTCTCTCTCTCCTTTAAATTCTTCTCTACTACAATGCTCATAGGGATAATCTAGTCTTCACACCCTTTTCCGTTCTTAATTGAAAAAAAAAAAGAAGTTCCTCTCCTACCAATTCCTTAGTTCTCCATCAGTTCCTAGTGCTACCCTCATTTTGACTTCAGCACCTCACCCCCTTCTTTCCTACTGATGTCTTCCTCCTTGCCTCCCGTCTTCTCTCAGCCGTTCCCCATCCATTAACACTGACACTAATTTCATTCTTGACATTCATCGTCGTAATTTTTTCTAGTAATATATGTGGCTCGGAGAAAAAAAAAAGAAAAAAAAAAAAAGACAAATTTAACCTGCACTTATTACAAAACAACACTTGGTAACAGTATGAAAAAAAAAAAAAAAAAAAAAAAAAAAGATACCGGTAAATACTAACCTGTTCTTTTATCCTCATCCCCGAACCCTGAGTCATCTCATCACACACACACACACACACACACACACAACTCTGCGCAATGGATTTATGCATATTACATTCATAGACCCGCACAATGACATTGTGCAAAGACCTTACAGACAGACAAGGGTGTGTGTGTGTGTGTGTGTGTGTGTGTGTGTGTGTGTGTGTGTGTGTGTGTGTGTGGTTTATGGGTATTTGTGTGGTGTTAGAGCTAGTTAGTGGAGTGAGGGCGGTGAATGTGTACAGTACACTGAAAGAGTTTGTATGGCAAGAGGAGGGGAAAGAAAGCTTCAAGCGAACTGTGTCTGAAATTGAAAGTCTATCTATCTATTGCCAGACGCCATAATCCCGTAAGGGGTGGCCATTTGACTTTGAGTTATTTGTTTTACGGGGAGGGGCACTAACCCTCCACCAACCCACTTGCTGGCACGTCTAGTTCGGTTATATGGTTACCACCCAGCGTTGTAAATGGTTTCTTCGCTTACAGGAAACCATTTGGCTTGTCACTCAATGTAAAGCCACCTGTAAAGGAAAGAAAAGCAATAAGAAGTGACAGGAAAGATAAAGAGAAATAGGATGAAAGGAGGGCAGGCACAGAAAAAGAATGATAAAGGCTAAGGAAGAAGTATGCAGCACAACATCAAGTGAGTGGATGATGATTTATTTATTTTTTTTTTTATTTTTTTTTTTTTTAATGTGTCCGACTCTGGGTATAGGCTTCACAGCCTGCTATCAAGGCCCAGCAGTCCAACATTCCATGCTCGCCACCACCTACCAAATTGAAAGTGCAGGAGTTAATTTACCGAAGGATGTCATAGCATTCTTTGTCAAAATATCTGTGTACTTCAGGAACCTAAAGAGTGTTATTTGAAAAATAAGAAAAATGGCAAGACCTGCGGGAGTGAAAACAGAAAATTTATGATGATAACGTGACTGAACAAACCTGGCTATGTTAACCTTTGTATATCATAAATATAAATTGCCTGTGTAAATAAATCTTGTAGTACGGTAATAGATGCATATACAGTATATTCCCCTTTCAGAAAAGAAAATACTAAAAACATGCTAAATATACTGTCAGTCAATCGACGACAGAGTTTAAAAGAGAGAGAGAGAGAGAGAGAAGAGAGAGAGAGAGAGAGAGAGAAGGGGGGGGGGCGGGGGAGCGAGCATGGTACGCGTGACATCACTATGCAGTGGGAGCGAAAACTGGTCCGTGGGCCGTCTAACTTTGTCTGTCTGGGTCTCGGGACTGACAAGCTCGTATGTTAACCAGGGATGTTCTGCCCAGAGACCCAATATATCGTACCGTAGCATGAAAATTATCGTATCTTACCCTAAAATTATCGTACAGGTAAATTTTCAATTAAAACAAGTTACCAGACGAGATGGTGTGTAAAAAAAAGTATGATGAAATGGTAAATGTAGACGGGGCATCATGAGCTTGACTGAGTCAATCCAGGAGAATCACAATTAGGTGAATACAAACTAGTAATTAAGACGGTACATTGCTTTTGCCTTCCTTACATTCACGTTTCCCGGTAAGAAATTAAGAATATCCTGCAAAGCTTTATGTATACCAGCATATCAACTGTACTTACGACTTTACTGAAGTCCTATACAAAGTTGCAGAGTGGGTAGTGGGTACAGCAGCACTACAGCTTGGCCAGGGCATTGAACCAGACCACTACCAAGCACCAAGTAAAGTTTGAACTTCTAAGCCCTTGACATTTATGGGGTCGGCCGGGCTTGGCCCTGACCTCCCATGGGACTGGGAGGGGAAAGGAATATCGTGAGTGACTCATGGGAAGCGTGGGTTACTAGGGTGTGGGCACAATGAACCGTGTGGCGGGAATAGTGAATGTTGTTAACCTGCAGTATATATAAAAAAAAAAAAAAATCTAGGGACGCTGAAATAGACAAAAATTATCGTATTTTTTTAATGTGATATCGTACATCGTACAGGCATCCCAAATTACAGTACAAATACGATAATTATCGTACGTAAAACATCCCTGATGTTAACTAACCTTGTGCCCAGCATCACCCACCAGCCAATGTTGCTATACGGTATCACGGAACTTTCCACTATCGTAAAACTGTAAGCAAACAATAATTTAAGCCAGACTCTTGTGTTTTTAAATGAGCTCTTTACAGTGTTAGGACCTGAAAGGTGAGCTTTTTAGGCTATTTATTCTGGCCATTTTAGAGTTGGTAATGCAACGTCCGGTAACTCTGTTGCATGAACTGGAGAGTTGTTAGACGTCACCAGGTTATCTGTTCTGCCTCATGAGCCTGAGGGTAAACTACGGTACAATCATTTTTGCCAGACCATCTTGTTTCGAACTGAGTTCTAACTTGGAAAAAATAAGACTGAAAAAAGGGCAAAATCTTGTTATATATATATATATAGAGAGAGAGAGAGAGAGAGAAACAGGAGAGTTGAGGCTTGCAGAAGTGGAGAAAGCAGTAAAACAGTTAAAGAATAATAAGGCACCAGGGGAGGATGGTTTATTTCCGGAAATGTTTAAAGTGGAGGGGGATAGATTAATAATGATCTTGACCAAGCTATTCAATAAGATATGGGTGACGGGGTTACTACCATCAGTTTGGAAGAATGGTGTAATTGTTAAAGTTCCGAAGAAGGGAGACCTGAGTGAATGTGGTAATTGGAGGGGAATCTCTTTGTCACCGATAGCTTTGAAAGTTTTCAGTAGAGTGTTGTTAAATAGGTTGGAGCCGGTGGTTGAGGGTATTCTGAGGGATGAAAAGGCTGGTTTTAGAAAGGGACGTGGTTGCAATGATCAGATCTTTATAGTTAGGCATCTGATGCAGCAAGTTAATGAAATGAGAGTACCGTTAAGTCTTTGTTTTGTTGATTTTGAAAAGGCTTTTGATAGTGTTTCGAGAGAGACTATGGAGAAGATCATGAGACATTATGGAATACCAGAGGAGTTTGTGAGGGTCATTATGAACATGCATGAGGACACATTTTGTAAAGTGATGGTTGATGGTTGTCTGAGTGATTCGTTTGAAGTCAAGTCCGGAGTAATTCAAGGTGGTGTTCTATCGCCTTTACTATTTATATTGGTCATTGATTACATTATGAAACGCGTTGGAACAGAAACCGGTGCAGGTATACTTTGGGGAGAGAACAGGAAACTTTTGGATTTAGATTATGCTGATGATATAGTTTTGATTTGTGATGGGCCAGAAGAGATGCAGAGAGTGTTGGACTGTTTGGTGAGTCAAGGTCGCACGGTGGGTTTGGTTATTAATTGTGGAAAAACTGAAATAATCAATATGAATATGGAAAATGCGCAGGAATGTGTAATTGGAGGTATGGTTGTAAAGCAAGTTGATAAGTTTAAATATTTAGGTACTTATTTAGCCAAGGATGGTTCTTTGAACTTTGAATTCGAGGAAAGGTTAAAGAAGGCTAATCAAGCAATGGGAATGCTTAAAAATATTTGGAATAATAACAATTTCTCTGTGCATACAAAAATCAAACTTTATAAGGTAATGGTTAGGAGTATCTTAATTTATGGACACGAGTCTTGGTACAGCACAGTGACTATGGAAAATAAATTCTTGGTGTTTGAAAATAAAGCACTTAGAAGAATATTAGGAGTTAAGTGGTGGGAAAGGATACCAAATAGTAGAATTAAAGACATATCGGGAGTGCAGCTGATCGATGAATATGTTAGATTCTCACGATGGAAGTGGCTAGGACATGTGTATAGGAGACAGGGAATAGTACGAGGTACACCAGGGTGGGTGGGACTTGGTAGGAGAGGTAGAGGAAGGCCAAAAGAGACGTGGGTGAGGACAATGAGACGGGAAGCTGGAGATGAGTGTTGGGGAGATCTTGAGGAGTTAGCACAAGATAGGATGTGGTGGTGTGAGTTCATCGAGGCCCTATGCATCCCCGAGGGTGCCACAGGAAATGATATATATATATATATATATATATATATATATATATATATATATATATATATATATATATATATATATATATAGGGGTTAGATGGACAAAGTTAGAAATAGTGATAGGTCGACAGGTGGATAGGTTGATGGATGCAGGGATGAATAAATGAAATAGACAAATTATATCTGGTGAATTAGCTAGATTTGTGTACAGTAGTAAAAAGAGATAAACAAATTTGACTGATGGGAGGAAGGATGATACATGGATGGCAAGTGGCGACATCCGGTAAATCTCTCATATGCCGGGAAGTTGCCAAAGGTCGCCCGATTTTTATTATTTTTATTATTATTATTATTTATTTATTTTTTGAGAATGCCGTATCCGCACCAAGGAACTTGTCTTCTCTGGTGAATTTCTTACTATGTTAAAATAATTTCTGCCGCACCCTTATGTAAAAGAGTCATCGGATATTTCCTTCAGTCGTGTTTTTCAGAAGGTTATATCCAAACCATGGGGCCAATAGGTCTGTTGGTTGTTTGTTTTCCTTTGTATTCCTTTGACTTTTGACCTGTTATTGGTGAGTTTATAGTAAACTAAAGTAAATTATTTTTCCGGGCTCTTCGGATTTGTAAGTGAGCCTTTTGCTGCCCCCTTCAGTAATATAACAATTTACGCCAAACTCACATGCTTCCAAACAGAATAGCCGAAACTTTATTCAGGATTGTCTTTGGGCCGTAAAAAAGAAAGAAAAACAAAACAAAACAATGGGCCTTGTATATTTTTTACCATTTATAGGTTGGTAAAACAGTCCAACAAATCTTTCGGATGAGCTGGAGTTTCCTACCATAACTTTTTCTACCGTACTTGTTTCACCTAAACCCATTTGCGTCCAGTGTCCTCAGTATAGGACGGAACTGGGTATTTCCAGAAGTTGGGAACCCCGGGGCAGGGACCTTTGAGCTTCACGACTTGAAGCCAACAAGCGGAGAGGTGTACGCTCAATACCCTTCCAGCACAATCGCTCACACACGAATCCTGGGAGCTAACGGGTTAAACTGGTCCAGATTTTCGTCCGTACATAGTAAATTTCACGTAGCTGGGAGAGAAAGATAAGGGTACGGCTCTATATACTTTCCAAGGCACTCTCTCGTGACTAGCGTCATTTTGCAGTATTAATCTGATGCTACAAATCAGCATTCTACATGAAGGGATGGCAATTTTAGGCCATTTTAGAGTAAAAACAGTACAGTAATATTTATTTGAGGATGCCGTACCCCCACCAAGGGTCTCTTCTCTCTGGTGACTTTCCAGATACGGTAACTAAAATTATTTTTGCAGGCCCCTGTGTTTAGCTGTATTTTTCATTTACTTATGCCTCTCTGAGGGTCTCATACCCATAACTTAGGACTTTCTCTAGTAAAAATTTCTGCCGGACTCTCGTGTTCTGAAACTGTCATATGTTGTCAGTGTCCCGTAACAAACTGCCTCGCTGCGCTAGTTAGCTTACTATTGCTGACCAATTTAAGAATTCTTGCGCTGTCTGGACTGACGAAGCCTACTGTACTGATTATTATCTAACTGCCGCAGTTCGAATAATCTCTCATAAGCTCAATAAACTCGCCTGGAGACAGCAAAACTAAAATACAAATGACTTCTTTGGTCTGAAGAGGTTAACTCAGATTTTGACTAACTCAGATTAATAAAATCGCTAATCGTTTGCTGATATGAAATCCAGTAAAAAGTGTTTCCACCATGAGAACGTCAATGGTAAAATTACTGTCCCTGGGGCTGCTATGGCCTACAAGCTGAATAAAATCATCTGACACTGGCTGAAGCAAACTACTGTAAATGTTAGGGCCATGAGTGTTCAATTGGTTAATGAGAACAGTATTAACTCTCGTGCTCCTATGACTCAAGAAAAAGCTGAATATAAACATCTGGCGTTACCTAAAAGAGAAACTGAAAATATTCTAATCATCTGAGGGTTAAAAAACTACACAACGCTGATCAACGGACACTCAGCATCAGATATGACAATAAGCTAATAACTCAGACAAAGCTCGTTCTTCCCATCTTGTTAACGCCTTTCATAAGATGACGTATTTTAAAGCATAATTCTTGCAAATTCCAAACGAACTGACTGAATCAGGGAAATAAATTGTTGGACAGAGGGATTACTGATGACAAATCAGTATCTCACCTTTACGAGTCGAATAAGTTATATGCTGAATAAAACTGTGTAGAAACAGCGAGATAAAATTACAAGAGACGTCTTCGGGTTGAGGGGGTTTCAGCATGCTACACAACACGGATCTAAAGCCCTTCCACGCCAGATCCTGACAATAAGGTAATAACTAAGGTGGGTTCGTTCCTCACAGTCCGTTAATTAAAAGACTCAACATGAAGCCTGAAGACCTCCCGCGCGAGATTGGATTGGGACTGGGAGTGCGCATTGAGTGAAGATGTGCTGTGTATAGTGAGCCGTGAAGGGTGTAAATGTTAAGTGTAGTAAGAGCTCAAAAGTGTAAGTGAAAGTGTTAGGTGTAGTGAATACTCAATGGTTGTAAGTGTAAACGCGTTGGGTGATATGAGTGTTTCTTCAGTGTGTGCTGGGTGTAGTGAGGGATGGAAGGTGTATATATTGGGTATAGTTAGTGATGGGGGGTGTAACTGTGTTGGGTGTACGAGTATTAGCGATTGAGAGTGTACGTGCTGAGTGTAGTGAACGATGGAACGTGTATGTATTGTATGCAATGACCCATGGAGTGTGTAACTGTGTTGGGTGTAGTGAGCGATTGAGGGTGTATGTCCTGGGTGTTGAGGGCAATGGAAGGCGTTTATGTTGGGTGTTGTGACCGCTGGAGGGTATAATTGTGTTAGGTGTTGTGAGCGATGGAGGGTGCTATTATGGTTGGTGTAGTGAGCGACTGAAGGTTTCGTGTGTTTGGTGTATGAGCGATGTAGGGTGTGTGTTGAGTGTAGTGTGTGTGTGTGTGTGTGTGTGTGTGTGTGTGTGTGTGTGTGTGTGTGTGTGTGTGTGTGTGTGTGTGTGTGTGTGTGTGTGTGTGTGTGTATATCACTAGCTGAACAGACAGGGTGTAAACATGTGCAGGCATACAAAAGGACATACTATCAGCATCCACTTGAAACCTTGGCTAAAAACTGATAAAATGAAGTTACTGGTGTGAACGTAGGCTACTATCACGATCAAAAGTTTACTTTTTTTTTTTTTCTTTTTTACTATGTCCGACTCTGGGCATAGGCTTCACAACCTGCTTCCAAGGCCTAGTAGTCCTCCTTCATACTATACACCTCTGCATGTCATTAAGAGACAGCGTTCCTCCACCAGTGTCAATACCAGTCAATTCAGCTCACTAAAAAAATATAATAAACTCTTCCTTGGCTCATGATCCACATATCCACAAAACTTCACTGAAATCCATCAGTAACTATCTGAGATGTCTTGAGGACAAACAAACAATAAACAGATATGAACCGGAACTCGAACTCAGATCTCGACCAAAATTTAATCAACCCTTCCTTGGTCCATGACTCACATAACCTCATAATTTCATTGAAATCCAACAATAACTTTTAGAGGTAACTTATGCGAAAACAAACAGGGATGAAACAACTTTCTCTAACTTTCGTTGGTGGAGATAGTGACATTTCCCTTCCTGCTGTTGCAAGGGAAGGGTTCACCTGTAATATATTTATGTGACAACAGTGACGAACAACAAAATAATTTGAGGAAGAAATATACGCCCTGAAGTTTGGTAAGGAATTAATGATATGGAAGACAGGGCACAATGGGAACTGATGATGTACTCTTCTTTGTGATGGTGCACACTGTACAAAGAATATGTTAAAGACTTTGCGCAATATAATATGATCCAAAGTACAATAAAAGCTGAAAAATGCCGTAGGACCTTGTCACACGCTGATCGCCCTACATTACTTATGTGGAGTGACGTGGACGAAAGTACAAATGATATTTTCTGTTGAGTGCCGACATACATTTTCCATATGTTTAAGAAATATAGAAAACAGGGGTAAAAGGCGTCAATTATTCTGAACCTCCACCGAAGCTCTCCGTAATATTGCGTCATCGATTTTGTACGGAATATAATTAAGATCTCTATTACATAAATAATTTCATCTCTTTCTGTCTATTGTTCATTAAGTAAATGGTAACATACAATACGAATTCAGCATACCAGAGCACCAAAATATAGTCAAATGAATATTGAACTATCGCATAAACAGTATTGCGGCATACCTGATGTTTAAATAGATACTGTTACATAAGCGTAACCATTTTACTCGACAGATTTCACCCTACTAACGCAAATAATCTGGTGGTAGAAAAACAAAATATAAAAACATGACATTCTGATGGTGACCGGGTTAATGAAAGCACTGTAATCCTGTCATCTGTACAGGTTTTTCGTTACTTGGTCCAAATCATCTGGCAGCAATATCAATAAAAGACGTCATCATATTTTGGGCGGGTGTGCTAAAAACAATTACATTAATATTAAAGAGTAAAAATCAAAGAGACTGCGGAATATTTTCAAAGGGAATATTCAGCGTCCATTAAACCCTTAAATATCCGGGAAGCTTCAAGCACTTCCTCCTTAACATCTCTTCCTTGGAGCTCTCCCTGTCCTCCTCAGCCTCTCCTGTCTCTCTCAACAAGCCACCGTTCCCCCCTCATCTTGCCTTTCATCTCCTCTTTTCGCCACTCCTGTTCACCGCCCTCCATCAGAACAGCCCTCATCTCCTTCCCCTTAGTCATTTCACTCGGTTCTGGTTGTCGTCTGTGAGAGGGAGCGAAGTGTGTGTGTGTGTGTGTGTGTGTGTGTGTGTGTGTGTGTGTGTGTGTGTGTGTGTGTGTGTGTGTGTGTGTGTGTGTGTGTGAGAGAGAGAGAGAGAGAGAGAGAGAGAGAGAGAGTTGGAGTGGGATTTTGAGGGAGGAGGAGTAGATATGAGAAGCGGAAGGAGAGTGAAGGAATGGGCGAGAAAGGAGAGAAAAGTTTTGGACGGAGAGGGTTACTAGGGGACGCAAATGAACGAAGAAGGAAAGGAAGAGTTGGAAGGAGGGGACAAAAGTGAGAATAGTGACAGTCTTCCTTATTGTTCCTAGTACCACAAGTCTTTCTTCCTCATTCTTACCTCTGATTTCTTCCCTACATATGGTAACAGACAACTATTAAGTCAAAGGTGAGTGACAGGTGGCGTTTCATCTGATAATAATAATAATAATAATAACAATAATAATAATAATAATAGTCATAAGTATAGTGTTTTTAAATAATCACAAGGCAATTACCCATCCTTATTTTTTTTCTTATCATATTCCTGAGCTCATTACGTACACCACAGGTTCGTACCATGTTAAAATTAATTAACTTTCTTCGGGCTAAAACAGCTAACTTTTCTCAAACCCAGTCAATACTTTCCTTGTTAATTTCGTTATTAAAACTATTCATTATCTATAACGGTGGCCTCCCGTCTTAAACTGTATGTTTGTTCAATGTGGTGGGCTCGAAGACAAGCTGTAAATGTTTTCCATCTGATAAGTGTCGTTTCTCTTGGCAAGAATGAATCAAGGCAATGTTCTGGCTAATTGACTTCACTTTTTTAACTGACACACACACACACACACAAACTTAGCTACTGTACGTATTCTTAATCTCACACTTATTGGTCATGATAGTGTACTTGGCCATATAACCCAGATTCCACCTGTACGAGACACATCATGGGTTAACACTGTTTCTAGAGATCAGCCTGACGATTATATTAAGGTATCTAATCAGATGTTAAGAACATACCTTTATTTAAGACTTCCAGGTTCATGTGACTCATTTTCAGTGAATATACTCGCACAGATTTAATAGAATACTAGAGCTGCCCTGACAAGGAGAAAGTTAATGGTGAAAGTACTGACACACGAAGGTTCATACACTTACTCTCAGCCGAATAAGCTCGTTTGGCGTTAGCTAACCTAAAATATCAGAGTTGTCCTTCACAACAATGAAAGAGTCAGTAACACCAAATACACCCAGGTACACTCTTCATCCACAACTTTTATATACCAAGCCTCTGATGACCGAGACTGTAATTCAGCTGGTGTGCTTCCTTGTATGGCGTTATTGCTGGCCCGCAGATGCACGTCCCTTTCATGCACATGCATGCACAAGCAGGACCAAGGCAGATATATCGCTTTTACAAACACTGGTACACGCTACTGCTCGGTAACATACCCAAGTAACTATACGTAACACAGACGGGAACATACATATGTTCAGGCAAAGAATATATGCAGTGGCGTACATACATACATAGGCTACATACATACATACAGTACAGACATACATAGATGCATCACCACCACCACCACCACCATCATCATCATCATCATCATCGTCGTCATCGTCGCCGTCCTCTTCTTCCTCCTCCTTTTTCCCGTTTATACTCTGAGTTGGAAAGGTCTACTCGTAGAAACAGGAAGGGGCGGGCAAAATTGCTGGAGAACTATCACAGTGCACCACACATCCACTGATTTGACATTCAAGCCTAAAAAATTTTCGGTTCCCTCTTGCAGGACGTGATCCACACAAAACTGTCCTTCACAATGCTTGAGCGGGAGACACGAATCAGTCGACTGCCAAGTTGAAAAAAAAAAAAAAAAAAAAAAAAAAATGCCGTTTTTGTCATGTGAAGCTTCATACGCATTTCTTCACATCTGCCATTCACCAGTTCTACTGTTTCCTCAACTTCAGCGCCGGTCTTATTCAAATTCACTTACTTCCACCTTACCTTGTTACTGGCCTTCCACGCCTCCTTTACACGTTGATGAAAAGACTTCCTTATTCCATATCTTTTATGGATCTCTACATTTCTGGTCCGATCCATCTTATGCAGCACGAACACATTCCTAAACATTCCGTTCTCTACTGCTCTTATTCTGGTGGTATGTGGTGGTGACCATCATCCACTCACTTGATGTTGTGATGCCTACTTCTTCCTTCACCTTTATCACTCTGTTTCTGTGTCTGCCCTCCTCTCTACATACTTCTCCCATTCCTTTCTGTCAATTTTTACTGTTCCTTCCATTTCTAGTGATTCTGCACTGACTTGCAAGCCTATTGTTTCCTGTAATCCAGGAAACCATTTACAACACTGGGTGACAACTACACACCAAATAACGGGATGATGTGGAACCTACTATGGTTCTCCTGTAACTGGGTGGAGAGATGCAAATGCGGCGTCCATCCAGAAACCAAACTTCCACACTTTTTTCGGCGCCTAGCTGTGGCGAACGCTGTCAACCAGAAGTGAACATCGGTTCATTGCACGGGAAGGCCTTGCATGGGTGGTTGCTTGCATGCCGTTGACAGGTCTGCTCTTCCACAGATCTCAGTTGTTGACCAACAAGAACTACAACTGCTCTCATCCATTATTTTTGCCACAAGTCATTCCCAAACCTCGAAATCATATGCTAATTCAAACACTAATACATCATTATGCAGTTCTCTCCTGGCCTCTACACTTAGAACACCATTCCGAGTCAATGCCTTCATATTACACATCACAGTACTTCCTTGAGCAGTTCTAAGCAACACGTAATTCACAAATTTATCATGCTTTTCTGTCACTGCACCTTGATACTTAAATATGTTCCGCCTCCTCCAGACTCTTGCCATTCTCAAATAGCACGCTGAATCATATTATCGTTCAAAATCCATTACTTTCAGTCCATCAACTTTCTTTTCAGACCTCGGCGCTTAGAGATATTCAGAAATCACTATATCAACCACATGCGAGTTTTGAGCTACAGATAAATTCAAAATATCAACGCTGTTAATTTTCGTAATATTAGCGTAAATCGCGCTTTAAATAAAAGACTATTGTGCAAAAAATAGCTTTGACATAATACCAACTACTTACTGAACAACGTTATGCCTCGATTTGGCCGTAAAACTATGGAGCAATTTTCCAAACACTGAAAAAAAAAAGAAAGAAAAAAAAAAGGGACGGTCTCCGATCCTGTACTTTCCTTATCTGCGGGTACATCGAAACATATTATTGTTCAGCAAGTAACTGATATTTTGACGAGGCTGTTTTCACACGATGTTACTTTATATTAAACGTGCTTTTTGCTAATACTCCAAAAATTAACAAAGTCGACATCTTGACCGTTCTGCTAGCCAAAACTAACAAGTGGTCAATTGGTCCAATAAGATTTCGTTCCCAACTAGTAAGTGGAACAAGATCAAATCTGACATACACCATTCTTGCACCGTTAATTATCATACACTCCATTCCCCTCACCAAAACACACCATAGATCCTCAGTGCCTTGCAAACTCCCTCAGTTCACACGTCACTTTTTTTTTTTTTTCCAGTTCTACAAATGTTTGAAAAATCGCAATCCCTTCTTCCATGCTCCCTTCTCTACCTGTCGTATTATAACTCACAGATCCCTACCACTCTGGAAGCCACCCTTTTTATCATTAATCAGGTATTTTGACACGTTTCTTATCATTTTCATCAGCAATTCGTATCTAACCCACAACGCTCAGTACACTTATTCCTAGATAAATATTATGGGCACTTCAGTCGTCTTTAATAAAGTACACAGATAACGTTCCAACTTTCTTCCACTCCATGAGAAAACTAAATCTGTTAAGGCATTTTAACAAGTATCCAAGGAAGACTTTATTACATTTTATCTACTGAATTTTGCGAAATGTTTGCAGAAATGATAAATGCAAAAAATGCACAAACTACACACACACACACACACACACACACACACACACACGACAAACGACACAAAAATTTCCTGATCATTAATACCTCGACTTGACCCCCTGGCGGCAGTGTAGTGTGGAGGCGTTTGATCAGGCCTTATAACACAGCAATCACGCCTCTCAAAACCACTATGTTCGCTCCTGCATCCCACAAACTCCGGGAAAAGGAAACTGAAACGCACTGACGCACAGAAACACGCAACAATTCACACACCCACTCGCACGCTCTCTCTACCACACATTCCGGTACAAGCACCCCCCCCCCCAAGCAAGCACGCATGCACACACACACACACACACACACACACACACACACACACACACACACACACAGAAAGAGAGAGAGAGGGGGGGGGAAGGTACGTACTGTCTGTATAATTTATACTCGTATATGCCGCCTAAATTATAATACCGGTAAATGTTTTGTAATGGTAACTATAAATGTAACAGGATTCAGGCAGTAATCGATCAGTCTTCTGCGCCTGTTCAGTGTATGGGCAGTACTTCCGTTGGCTCAGAAAGCTGGTAGTCCTTCTTTCGTCCTAGTTATTTCTGAATATGGCAAGTCAACATTTATATATCATTTATTCATTCTGTGTCAATATAACGATATGATGAGACATTACGATATCCATGAGACAGAAGGAAAAGTCAGCTTGGGACAGATATCAGTTCACTCCAGTGACGTTGACTCCTGACACATGACTTTCATATTTGAACCTGGCCTACTGCAGATATGGCAAGTTACCAATATCCTACTTCAATTTCGACTTCTAGATTAACATCAAGTCTTTCAAGAGTCAGGGCTTGAATACAGAAACAAACATGACAATGAACATTACCTACCAAATTCTATTTTTTTTTTTTTTTTACTCCAGTGATTGGTCCTTCATGGCAAACCTTCCTAGATATGGTCAACATATACCAGTCCCCACAATACGCGGCTTCTGTGTCAAAGCCATCAAAGATGAAAGTTGAAATGACACACACGGGGATTCAAAGACAGACACGCAGACACGACCAAAAACATGGCTAGCTCGTTACGTAAACGGTAATGAGAAAATATTGACGTACTGTGTGCAGGTATACTGTAAACTAGCGAGAATACGGTCCTAAATGTGTATACGGTCCTGTATGTGTAAATTGCCGTTTAAACCATCACTCATACAAACAAGTGTGCCAAATTTCCCTGTCATGATATCTGCTCTTTGTCCATATGGGAATTGGACATCACAGTTTAATAGATATGCTAAATAAAATCTGGACATGGACTAGATTCCATCATGCAACGGGGAAAACAATTTTAGATTTAGCGTTCGCGTTTTGCACTGTGTAATAAGCAGCCAATGGTTTAGCAGGTCATGCACAATCTATATTGCTTCTCGATGAAATCGCCTGACAGCCGTATGGCAGTAAAATAAACAGCGATTATAGGAATGATAATGCATGGAAAGAGGAATCAAAGAGAATAAGGGAAGACCGACGTGGAAAGGCTAAGTGAAGGAGTACCTGAGGAAGAGTGGCCTGAAGAGGTAGGAGAGATTGGAATATGTTTATGGCAGAGGATTGGCTTTCACAGATTAAGTTGACCAGGTCTGGCTTGGGTGGTCTCCTCCCCCCTCCCCCTTTAACACATTCCACAGCTTGCTGGGAAAAGGCAGGAAGCACCTAATTTTCAGGAGGCGAAGGAGGAGGCATGTTTCTAACGAAAACAGTTGCGTAGCAACCGCCAGCGTCCATGAGCGTTACAGAAATGGTTTCAAGGCTAAGAATGGTAATTATGTGCATTTGCTGTGAGCCCCCGAGTTCCATAGCCTCCTGCTGCGTAGCGGTGCACAATTATGCTATGCCTGTTAATTATGCCATCCAGAAGATGGCACACGGATTCCCTAGTTAGGGCTGGAACAGGTTAAAGTTACATTTGCACGAAGCTAAGGTTAGGTCAAAAAGAAACTGAGGATAAGTTCGAAGAAATTGTGCTTTGTTTACGGTATTTGTTTTATGTATTTCGCTGTTATTTATTTATTTAACTCAAACAGTAATACAGCAAGAAAAATCTCTGAAACTTGTGAATCATCACAGATTTCAACGTCATATTCGTTCAAAATACATGAAAAAGAGGAAGCAAACTTTATATAATTCCCCAAACCAGTGCTATGGGCAAATAAACTTTTTGGCAAAATCTGATCCTCGCTGTAGCACAGAACCATATGTTCTATGAATCAGAGGCGAAGTTCAGTGCCAGGTATGTCAAAATTAATATATAAGTCATAATCGAGACAAGTGTGAAGAGTGCATTACTTCTGACCTTCAGGGGCGTCAGTCTGACGAGTCTATAATAAGTTATCATATTCGTCAGCATGTAGGTCATTAGCTACAGTCCCAACTTACTGTACTTTTGCTCCTGTTTAGCCTTCTGTTCAGCAAGAAAAATCTAGAATGTTTTAAGAAATATCATAACAGAAATGGCAATGATTTTATTTATGTGTGGTGTGTGATGGGACCATGAAAATCAGACCGACAAAGACCTGGGACGAAGTCATACAGTGTGACCTCAGGGATGGGGGGACTGAATGAGGAGGCTGCCAGATATCGAGCAGAGAGAAAAGCCGCCACCAGGTGACCAAGGCCGACACATGCAAGCACGTTGGAGTATTTACAAAAGATACGATACAACAACAACAACAACAACAACAACAGTAGTAGTAGTAGTAGTAGTAGTAGTAGAAAATAATACACAGGATCACCACCTTTACATTTTAATCAGTGAAGAGTGAGATTTCACATTTCATTGAAATGCAAGTATTTTCGTCACCAGAAAAATGCGAGCAATGTTTCCAATCAAGAGTTATCAATAAAAATAAAATACCTTCAATCAGTCAATGAAATGTTACAGGTGGAAAACATTTCCAAACAGTATCCCCGGAGAGGCAAAGTGATAAGTGCCATGTATCGTTGTTGTTGCTGCTGCTGCAGTCGCGGGCTCATCCAAAAGTGAACCAAGCAGACTGTAGGCTGAAGCTACCTTCTCCTGCAGTCCATCATTTTCCCTGCAGAGGATAGGGATGGAGTTGACAGACGTGTGCAAAACCGGGCAGCCGAGCCACTGGCTATATTGGTGCTACCACGGGAAGGCGTCCCCCTCTAGCACCATTTGAGTCGTACCAGGAGATTATAATTCATGCATCTAAACCTGAGGGTCATTTTTGTTATTTTGCAGCTTATTTCGCGGCGGAATCATACAACACTACGAAGCTACAGCTTTTTCATCGTACTTCTTCGTAATTAGCACTGTCTTAGTTAACCCAATAAATATGATGTCTTACTTTTTTATTTATTTTTTATATCTCCAGCAGATTTTATTCACCTTAGCGTAGGCCTCCTGAACGGGAGAGGTTAAACACAGCCTTATATAATCCATTCGCTGCCAGACTTCACCTCATCAGCTGAATAAAGTCCTAAGGTGGAACGAGGAACAATATGAAAATGGCATCGTCTAGTGAAAGGATTAATCCCTTGTTAAAGCTCAGCATTTAAAATTAATATATGACAAATTCCGGGCATGCTACAACAAACACAGTATAAAAGTGAGAACAGTTAAAGACTGAAATATTTAATTCAGATAACTCGTGCTGCATTAGGGATGAGACACTTTTTTTGAGGAGGGGGGGTATTGTTAGTATTTCTGTTTTGTTTTTTTCCTCTCTCTCTCTCTCTCTCTCTCTCTCTTCCTGTACTGGTGTTGGTACGTCACAACGCTAGACGCATCTTTCCTCCCACTTGAAGCCGATATATGTACAGTCAAGGACAGAAGTTCGCCTGCTATATCAGTGTGTCTGCTTCGCATTTTATTTATGTCCGTTCTTTCCTTGCTGGCAAACCATATCAAACAAAATAATTTACGGTCAGCGAAGTATATCAGCTTAAGAATAAATGCCAGCAGAGGAAAGTGAAAAGTTGGGGCGAAATACCAGAAAAGCATTTGTGTTCGACTGTATATAATAGGTGTTGTTTTAGCCCTAGTTTCGTTTGAACGTCAACCAGGTGAACTGCAGGCTGAAACTGCCCTTCTCCTGCAGTACACAATCCTCCCTACGATGGTTAAGAAGGGAGATGAAAGCCGTTTGTATAACCGGGCAGTGTTCCTCTCCAGCACCTCGACTGAACGTGCCCACCTTTACCATGAACATAAGTTATGATTATAGTGCTCTCGGGTCCAATACTATCCCTTCTAATGGGTTTTGTAAAAGTTGCGCTTGAGGCCCTTAAATCTCTGTTATATTCCTACCCTAGGCTCAGTTTGTCTTCAGTTAGCTACACTTTTACAATATATACAGCATGTCTATACCCCCAGCAGGCAGTGTCGTGGACAGTGAACTGTTCATTCAGTCTAAGGTAAAACAAGGAAAGGGGATGAAAGTGAGGGTGAGGGCTGAGTGGAGATGGTGGGGAACACTGTGGAAGGTGACAGATATTGCTGGCCTGAGCATCTGTCTGCTGGGAAAGGGGCAGCGATTACTGCTTCCGTTTGCAGGGTTACAAAAATTACTTTTAGCCCTTACGAAGTTATGACACACCAAATTAAGAAATCTTATAAAACTCACAAGTCAGCATGCATGCTAGCTGCCCAGGCTTTTTGAGTTGTCAGTGTAACTTGTGCTGGATACAACGTATTATGTGCACTGTGTGTATACTGTACTTCATGACACCTATGTTTCATGCAGCCAGTTAAGCAGCATTAACTGCACAGTTATACATCGTGTATGCTGTACTTCATGACACCTATGTTTCATGTAGCCAGTTAAGCAGCATTAACCACACAGTTATATATCTGAAACAAATGTGAATCCGAAGCATCAGCCCCGTGCAAGGGATGTTAAAAACACCAGAATTTATGAACAGCGGGTACATACCTTAAGACTGCTGTTGTCTACTAAGAAGCTGAGCCCTGTGCAGAGTGAAACAGATATATTTTCAACATATTTGATATACAATATGTAGGACACATATCTCTGTAGTAAATGCCACCAGTACTCTTCAATTATTTTCACTACCAATCATCCCCAGTCAAGTTCCGGTTCTTATCATCTGCAGCATGATGACAGAGGGTTCTTTTTATGACTTATTCTCTTCTCTACAGCAACCAAGTTCCCAATGATTTACACGATTACTGCGATATGAATTAGCATGGTGTTCTTTGTAGCATTCTAAAGAACTCATATTCCATGATTTGTAATTAGAATTTAAGCGGTGACGTTACCAATATACTGTACAAAAACTAAGGAATTACTAGCAACATTTCATTTAGGGGGTGCTAGCCAGATATACAGTATGTGGGCAATTTTGTTATACTGGGTACTGCTAAGCTGTTGATAAGGTTTCTTGTAATAAGTTTATGCATTCTTGTTTACTACTTGTTTACAATACACGTGAAACAAGAAACATCACATCAGATTAGTTTTACACTGCATCATACATAAAGTCATAGGTGCAATATATTTTCTCGTGACTGTAGCTGATGATGGTCTATAGGCAATGTACCCTTCAATGTGCTTTTGCCCGAAGCGGTCTTGCTTAGGGTGAACAAAATATTCTGGCAGTAACATGAATTAAATATAAAGACGCACTTGGGCTGCTGGACTGAACATAAGGAAAAATGATAATACCTTTGATTTTTTCTGAAAATGCTTTGTCTTGAATGTAAAATTTATAAAACGCAGTTCAAAAATACGAGTTTATAGAGCAAGTGTGAAATTATATAAGAAGCAGAAGCAGAAAAAACAAGGCTTACTGCAGGATGGTTAAAGGCATCAACATCAGAAGAAGAAGAATATGCAAAGCAGGATAGCACAAATAAAAAGGATGAGAGTAAAAAGTATAAAGGCAAGGGAAAAATATTTAGACCGAGAGCAGAAGATGTAGGAGAGGAAATTCTAATATAAAAAGCAGAAGGAGAATAGTTTAAAGAGACGAAACAGGAAAATACAAAGCATAAGAATGTTGAAATAAAATGAGTGAAAAAATATAGACTGATGGGAAAAGGGGGAATTGTAGAAAGCCACTTAAATAAGGGACACAAAAAGCGTATACTTAGTAGCAATGAAAGCAAAAAACAAGAGGAGGAACTGAAAACTATACAGTGGGGGAGTGTAAAAATAAAGGGAGCGGAATTGGCAAAATATAAAGCGTGGAAAAATATAAATAGGAGTGCAGGAAAAAATATGGATGAGCAGTGGAAAAATGAATCGTTCGTTCGTTCGTTTTTTAAAGGCTCCAACATGCTTGCATGTGTCGGCCTTCGTCACCTAATGGCGGCTCTCCATGCTGCACGATCCATTGCAGCCTCCCTGTTCAGTCCCTTAACCCTAAGGTCACACTTGAAAAATTATAAAAAGCAACAATGGAAAGAGCAGAACTGTATAAAATGAAGGACTGAGAAAATAGAAGGAACAGTTGTAGAAAAGCATAAAGATCAGGACTATAAAAATATGAGGGGCATGTATGGAAAAGTATGAAAAGCAGTAGAAAAATATGAATGGAAATACATGAAGACATTAAAAAAAAAAAGATGTGGAAAATATAAATGGTTGTTGTGGAAGGAACATTAGAAAAAAAAAAATTAAGAGATGTAGAAAATACAGATACCAGAAGTGGAAAAATGTAAAGAAGAGCAGGCGAAGGATAAATGAAGAATGAAATTGAAAATTAAAAAGCTAGAGTATAAGAAGCAAGAAAAAAAAAAAACAGTAAAAAAATTAAATAGGAGCAGATGGCAAAATCCCTCTCTCCCCTCACTTGCACAGGAAAAAAAAAAGTTCCCAGACGTAATTACAAGCCCAACATTTCTTCCCAAGTAAATAAAATAATCTGAGAATTACCTTTGCTTAATATCCTTGATGTACTTCTGATGGGATCAATTTAAAGTTTCGTAATGGGAGGAGATGGATAAGGAAATACTGTCAGGTCACTTTTGGAACTATGAATGAGATGCGATAGCATGTTAGGGAAGGTAGTGTGCTGTTGGGAGAATGACGGTTAAAAGTAAGGGACAGAAATGCCTGGAGTTCTTTTTTATCAAGACCGTTCCTTGGAAGTTCCGGCGCCAAGCACTGCGGACAAAATAAAAAAGGACGTAAATAAATATCTAAATGAAAATGAAGTAGGGAAGAGATTTGGTTGACCTGTGTACTGACGGTGGACTGGAAAAATAACAATCAACAAAGGCCGCAAAACATTTCTCTGGTAGGAAACACTGGGGGAGTTCTTCAGTATGACAGTTGGTGATGAGAAATGACAACAGACAGGGGTGATGCTGGCGTAAAGAAATAGGACACAGGGAGGCCCCGCGTTCGATTCTAGGGCCAACCACGAGGCACAAAAGCAAGATCTCTTTGCTTCAACCTGTTCCCACCTTAAATCATCATCATCAATCATAATAACTATCAGGGACCTAGAACTGAACCGAAATAGGGACGGTTACGCATCGTGGTGTGGAAGAATGTTTCTAACCCATCTAGGCACGAAAATCTTTCACTAGCTCTGTAAATCATCCGTAGTTAACAAGTAAAATGACTGTTGTTAAAGAGCTAAAATAAAATTATTAACGTTAGACCTAGCCGCTCCAGCCTCAATCCCTCCCAAGCTGGGTAAAATCACATGTAAGCGGCAAAAATATAATGAATATGGCTAACTCTACCCCGTGCAACAAAGACAATCTCAAAGTTCAGTTACATCGCCTATAAGCTGTAGATAATGATGTGAAAATACGTCACTGGACAAAGAATGATAAGCATACAATAACAGAGACCCTGATCAATCTTGCTGGATGGTGGACGCGGAGAGGGCCTGATTTAATGTGTAATTTGAATAAACATATGACGCTGCGGGTTTCAACAAGTGCACATTGTACTGACGTTTAATTATTGCGGCCGCGTTGCCAATATTTCTTTATTCATGTGGCCGCTGGGATGGACCCTGACGTGGTGGGCCGGATATGGTGGGGTAATAGGATGGAAAAAAGGTGGTGGTGATGGGATACACAGGATGGGTAAAGGTACAGATAACTGGTAATGGGATAGAAAAGAGGTGGGGATGATGGGAGGATGGATATATAGGATGGGTACAGATGAGACGATATAGGAATGAAGGCGACGGAGAGAAAGATTACACTGGTAGGAATAACGATGAGGTGAACAGAGATGAGGATGATGAGAGGAGAGGTACATGAGAGGTAATGATAGGGATAGATACAAAGTAGATAATGACAGGGATGAAGAGAGGGTGGATAGGTAAGATACACAGAGAAGATGGATAAAAAAAGGAATGATAGGGGGATGGACAGACAGGATGCAAAGACAGGAACAAATACAGCAGAGATAAAGATAGGATTGATAAGGTGGAGAGACAGGTTACTTAAAGACTAGGATAACGACAGGATGAATGAAGATATGGATGAACGGGGCATGGATGGACAGATATATAAGGATAGGAATAAAAACAGAATGGAAAAGGTGGAGGTAAATACAGGATGGATAGATGGGATACACACGTGGTAGCGATAGGATGGATAACGACAGGGATGTATTGAGGATGGATGAATCCACAGTGTAGAGACTCAAACAGTGTGCTCATACGCAGCTTCCTCCGCCCCCAGAATATGGCTCCTCCTACTTTTCTTAGCGTCTACGTCACTTGGAAACTGATTCTGTCTCACGGTCTCAGGTGACATTCCGCCTCCTCCCACTCTCTTATAGTTCTAGCTATATATATATATATATATATATATATATATATATATATATATATATATGTGTGTGTGTGTGTGTGTGTGTGTGTGTACGGTATGTATTTAGCAATTTGTAGTATACAGGTATTGAGCTTAGCTCGTGTTGTCCTGTCTCCATATCTTGTGTGTGCGTGTGTGTGTGTGTGTGTGTGTGTGTGTAAAGCTATGTTTGCATGCATGCGTGAGAGAGAGAGAGAGAGAGAGAGGCTGCATCTGTTTTACCTGCGGGTATTTACCATGCTTGTCTCAGGGGAATACTCTCTCTCTCTCTCTCTCTCTCTCTCTCTCTCTCTCTCTCTCTCTCTAATTTTCTAACATTCCTTTTTTTTCCGTCGGTATTTACACGGGTGTCAATTAATTTAAAGTTATTACAAGAATTATTGTCAAATATATAGGTCTGTAGCATTAATATTTCGTTGCATTCACCAACTGTTTCGTTATACCTAACCACTTACTCATATTACAATGAACCTATCACCATTTCATCATGGAAATTGTATAAATAATTGTATGTTAAATGAAAATATAGTTATGGTGCACTGATAAAGCCCTAGAGGTACGTTTGTCATGACTGGGTCCACATTCATTTATTTAGCTTGTTACACACACCCCTTGGGTTCTTGGTGATAATGCATTGCGTAGGGACAAGAAAATCCTTTAAGCATCTTACATGAACATTTGATGCTCATACTTGAACATAAATCCCCTAACAATTATTAATCTTACTGTAGTCAGTTATTTTTCACCATAAAACTATTCACTCACTGCATACCTTGTTTATTAGGCAGATTTTGATCAGGGACTACTCCAGACTTTAGCAGTCTTTTTCTGATTGGTGGTGGTGTCCCCAGCAACTTGCTTTGCAGATCTTTTGCATACTGTTGCGAGCTGAAATGCCTTTCACAGACACGGCCAGTGGGAGAAACCTTGTCCTTCCGTCCACACAAATGTATCCACTTTTGCCTGTTGATTTTATCATTTGGCATGCGAAAGCGTCTCAGAAACTTGCCATCAGATGTCTTCCCTGAACACCCAAACACACTGCACATCGTGAAAAGTTTTTGAAGTTGATGAAATGTATAAAATAAAGCAGGCTACGCGTCACAAATGGCTGGATAAAAACACACTGTTGTCCTGCTCCTGTGAGCGAGCCAGCGACCCAGCTGACGTCACGGGTCAAGGCCACCAATCATAGATGACCTGCGCGAAACCGACCTTATTTTGGTCCAGAGATGAGCACACTGTTTGAGTCTATACACTGTGGATGAATCGACAGGTGTAATAACGTTAGGAAAAACATGAATGATAGAGCTACGAATGAGGAGGGGACAGACATTATAAATAAAGATAGTACACATAAAGACAGGGGTAAAGAATGGATGGTTAGACAGAACACAGAGATAGGGAAAAATAAGTTGGATGGACAGGACAGAAAAAGACAGGAATCAAGATTGGACTTCATTACGATAACGCCTTTCTAATTAATTTCGTTTCTGACAGATGATTTAATTCACTGGTTGATATTCCATTAATTCATTCAAACCAGGCGGAGGTTTTCGTCCTTTTTCATCTTCTTTCCCGTATCTCAATGGCAGAATAAAACCAGATAACGACTTTTCATTGCACTTTACCGTGACTTGCGCAATATTCTAGCGTTATTTTCTTTTTGCATATCTACATTCAAGATGGAGAGATAGCAATTATACATTCACTTAAAACGAACAGAGTATAATTCAACCGCTTGGTTCGATATCACGTTTTTATTGTATTTACTCTTGTCACACTCTGACAGCTTTATTCGGCTTAGAAGAGGCTTGACGTGGACAGGACATGACAATAAGATTGGGTCTGATGTTCACCCCTTAGTAAGACACCTGATTTCTTAGCCCGCCGTCTCGTCTGATAAGAAGGCTCTCTAACACCTTTTTCTTAGCGACTTATTTCTGGATACGGCTGGTTAATATCCCTTTGTGCGTTATTTATGAAAGCATGGCAATACTTGAAAGATTTATGTAACAGAATAGGACAGGAAGGTGTAATAAGCAAAAAAAAAAAAAAAAAAAAATCGCTTAGGAAAAGGTGTTTGGGAGCTTCCTTTACCAACGAAAATACGGGACCTTATCCTGCTACCATTAGACGATCTTGTTAGCTAAATGGAAATGTCTGGTGTTGAATAGGTTAGATACATGCTCCATTAACTGCTTCAATGCCATGATGTTTTCGATAGTTTCTTCACTAACACCATTTTATTATACTCAGGTGGTAATGAACAGGTTAACGACTGGACAGAGAAATACGTACATAGCTGAGGCTCCAGTTTAAAGGACGACTACTTATAAAGACGCGTAGGTTGAGTCTAGGTGTTATAACTGCGGCAAAATAGAAGAGGAGTTGTCTTCAGTGTTAGTTTTATTGTTCGCGAAAATTATTAAAAAAAAAAAAGGGGGGAGGAATAGGTTTGAAAATCGTGTCTCCATCGTTTAAAAAAGTAATTCTTAATTGTTTGCAGTGTGACAAAAGTACTGTATGATGAGGAGGTGTGTGTGTGTGTGTGTGTGTGTGTGTGTGTGTGTGTGTGTGTGTGTGTGTGTGTGTGTGTGTGTGTGTGTGTGTGTGTGTGTGTGTGTGTGTGTGTGTGTGTACGCTTATATGTAGCAATGTGCGAGAATTACCGGTATGTAAGGGTACGAAAATTAGGTAAAGGACGATGGTGTGTCGTGAAAAGAGGAATTATACTGAATAGAGGCAGAAATTCCTGTAGGTTCATTTGTTGAGGCCATTGTTCACAGTATGCAGCGTCTGGCAATATTAAAATTGTTATATATATTTATGAAGCGATTGCAGACGTGTAATAAATGTGTCTTGCGCAAATGAAATGATGTTGGTGATGTGGATGGCTAAAAAAAAATAATTGCCCACTGGTTGATAAGGTCATGTGTGTAGTCATTTGGAAGATTAATTAACAACACAGGTGGTGGGCGTGTAACAATTGTTCCATTGCGGTAAAATTAATACAAGAGTGGTGTGGAGTGTTTAATGTAATACCGATAACACAATTTAATACTGATTACACATGAAGGTGCATGGAGGTAGACGGACCGCTGTTAGATCTTGGGGTACGGACTAACAAATGTCCCCCCTCCCAGCCACACCATGAATACAACCCAACTGATAAACAAGGAGATGGACTCAGACTGCAACACCTGCACCTGTATGTAAGCCTTCTTTCAGCCCTTCACCACGAGATGTCTTTCCCGAGCTGACTGATATCTAGAAGTATCTCTAAAAATAGACAGATGAATTCACACACACACACACACACACACACACACACACACACACACACACACACACACACACACACACACAGCATAGATGGATAAATTGATTGGTTTTAGACAGGTAATATATATTTCAAATCACCTTGGTAATGTGGCTAATTAATTCATTTCGATGATGTACATTTTTTTTCATGCCTGGTATCGGGTAGGTCTTTCCACCACGGGCCACCAGGAGCCACTTTATTGTCCTCTTGTATGTTAGTCTCGTCTTTTTGGCATCGACATATAGTACATGATTCACATGAAAAGAATATCAATGTCTTGCCTGAAAAAAAAGAAAAGAAAAGAAAAAGAAATGGTAATGAGAGGGTCGGTCTTCTCCCAGAGGGCCACCGAGAGCCACCTAATCTAACTTACCCTACCCTTGCTTTTCCAGTGGCCCTCCATATCTCTCGGAGGCCCTCGATGAAAAAACTCACCGCTAGTATTTATTTATTTATCTTTGGCGAGAGCCTTCAAACTGCAGGGGTTTGATATTGCCTTCATTAAGCCTTCACTTGTAGCGGGTTCGCCTAATTTGGACACAATCTACTATAGTTAACTGGAATAAAATATAGTACAATATGTCATTCCAAAGCCCCTGTTTACCTGAAGTCGTAAACTGAATGTCAGCAGAAAGAGGAGCCACGTATAGTACCGAATCTTCACGACAGGTCTTTCCGGGGCTGAACGAAATCGTCTGCAGGTAACAATACTAGCAAATACATCCTCGTGCTGGTGTGGTTAAATTTCAAAGGCTGCTGTTTACCCCCGCCGTAATTTGAGTGTCAGCGGTAATTGGAGCCACGCACAGCCGTAATGGATGGACTCCCTCACTCCCCCACCCCACCCCCGCAGGCAATATGTTTTCATTACATATTTCACCGCAACACTATTATTTTAATTTCGCAACACTAGAAGGATACGCCCACCGCCCGTCTTGTAAAATTAAGCGTGTGAAAGAGTATGCAGACACGACTTTAGCTCTTGGTATAAGTTATTCTTTTCTCTCTCTTTTCTAGCGACTGATATTTCAACTTTATGCCAGACACATTTAACACTAGTGTTATATAGATTTTGTTACAAAAAAGCACTTGTTCAATTACGCCTACCATTCGTCTCATGAAATTAATTGTGTGAGATACTGAAGACACGACCTTGGGCCGGTGTTCTTTTTTACCTCTCATGATCCCATCTTTTCTGGTATTTTATTCCAGGTGATTTTATTCGTATGAGAGTGACCCATAGGAGCGTAAGTGTGTTAATGTAACACTGTTAACTATCTTATGCTCGCAATACCGCTAGCAATATATTCCAACATAAACTATATGATCTTTTGGGGCTGGGAGTGACTTATAAGAACCTGAGAGCGTTAAACGTCTGAAAAAAGGGCTAACACGACTTTGCCTACTGGTAAGCTTTGAGCTTCTATTACGCCAGTGCTTGCAAAGCAAGAGCGGGTTATAAGTTTTGATCAAGCTGGCCGTATATGTATGTATGTGTGTGTGTGTGTGTGTGTGAGGAGGGTACGAGGGAGAGAGAGAGAGAGAGAGAGGGGGGGGGGACAGTTTGCTGGTGTGAGGTCTGTGTTGCTGAGGGCGAAGGGTAAGGAGTCCGCGGATCTGAAAAGGGGAGGGGAAGGAAGACAAAGAAAAACTGTAAACTTCTGGGCAAGATTCTGCAACATATGTACGATCTATTCACTGTTGCAACTTATACTTTTTCCTGTAGAAGGATCAAAAGACATGAGAAGACTCTGCACTCTCCTTTCACTTGTCCTTCCTGGCAAAGCATATCACAGTTACGGCAGGGAGCTGATCGGATGAATTGTCTGTGAATTTTGTCCCTGAAATACAGTAAAGGCGCTTCGTGAGAGACTGTTTGCCCCATCTGAGATAAACAGGAAGAAAGAAAAACTAGAGTCGGGACAGAGAAGGAAGATAAAAGCGCTGAGGAAGTTTTTACTAAGTTTGGTGAAGTCAAGATGTGTTTCCTTTGCAGTGGTTGTGGGACGTCTGGTTGGGTGTCCCTCTTGCTTCCAGTTGTGGTTGTCGAAATCAGAATATGTACCCACTCTGAATAAACCCTTTCGATACGGTGACGGTCTTTTGTTTATTTTATTCTTGCTCTCTACAGACTACTTTACCCAGCTTAAAAAAAAAAAAAAATGAACTGCATGAGTTAACTAAAGCCTTATCAACAGACAATTTTGTTAAACTCATGAGAGATTTTTTGAAAGGAATGAGTTAAGTATGCGGTAGCCTTCGTTAACCCTTTCACTACCAGGGGGTCTCTCCTAAACTCAATATAATCGAGAAGAAAATAGATTGAAAAAGAGGAGGTCAGATAAATTCAAGGAATATATGATGGAGGGTGGCCTGAAATTGAAGAAGGTAGTGATGATGAGTTGTGATACAGAACTAGTGATGCTCTGTCGTGGAATCGATGTTGAAGGAAGAATGACGAGGAAATGACTGAAAAAGAAAAAAAGTGGTTGGATATAATCAAGAAATGCATGAAGGATGCTGATGGGAAAAATAGGAGAAGCAGATCGATCATGAGAAACTCGATAAAACGAAGAAGGATGAGCTGGGACTGAAAAGAAAGATTATACTTGCGAGACTTGGTCGTATTTTTGTTCAGGGTCACTACCCTGGATGACCTCCCAGATTAGGTGCCACTCAAAAGACAGACGGACTTGTTAAGCATTTAGGTAGGCTATATTCTGAATCAATAAACACAATCCCCGGCAATAATTCAAGTTTTCCTGTCCCTGGGGCGTTGTGGTTCAGAGGTTCATTACTTATTATTGCGTTCATAAAGCTCTGGGATTCAGTCATTATGCATCAGTGTGTTATGCATTGTAAAGTTAATAACACTGCACAGATACATAACATGAACAGTCGTTGTCCCTAGGCGGATTTCATGTGAACAGTATATAACTTTTTTTTTACACTGCTATTTATTACATAGAGGGAAGGTAATGATTTCTGTTACGTCTGTTTGTCTGTGTATTGTTGCGGCTGTCTGTTTGTCTGTTTCTGTGCCCCTCTCTTAGGACAAACTTTTGAAAGGCCAAAGCTCAATTTATGTAGGATGGTTGCTACTGTATATATCTATGTCAGGCTTCGATATGAACGTCATGGTTAAAAGATTCACGTAACTGGAAGGAAAAGAAAGAAACTAAAGCTGGTGTTTTCAGTCGTCCGGGTATTCTAATTCATAAAACCGTTCACTTACCATTGGAATTTTCTGTTATTTATTTTCATCAGTCTTCGGAACTACATGGACGATTAACTCCACATCCAAAGTTCTCTTTTGATTTATATACAGTAAAACCGGGCGATGCAGGTAAAAACACTAATAAAATATACGAGGAACTTAACTGAGCAGAGTTTGGCCCACTGGCATCTTATTGGTTACATCTTTTAAAACGGCATCAATATCATGCACGTACAAAATAACCAATGAATTTCCCGTAGATTGTCACAGCATTCTTCTACTCTCCCCTCCCCCCCTCTCTCTCTGATTAGAGAGAGAGAGAGAGAGAAGAATGAGCTGAAAGAATCACACCGTACATGAGTGACTTTAATTTATTCCCCATATTTTACTTCGATATTACTGAATGTGTGTGTGTGTGTGTAATTTACCTGTGTCAATTTCTGGCAATTAACGAGACAAACAAACAACGCATTATCTATATGAAAATGAACACATGCCCACAGGCGGTCGCACATACACACACAAAATGCTTGGTAATGCCTGTAGGATGAAGACCATTAAAGCAATCTTACTTTAACAACACATGCATGCAGTAGAACAATCGTCCATATCGAATATTCATCATCATCATCATTCAATCGCTGTTATATTCATCCTAGGCAAACTACTGTATATCTGAAACCCGGTGTCAGGTTACACACACTAATCAGCGGTTTCACTTGGACAAACATTCCAGGACCGACTCACAAAAGCACAATCACTGGAAGTCACTCCCCAGCTCAGTGCACTCCAAGCACTCTCATACGCAATTATGTTTAACAGACAGAATCACCGGAAGCAGAATACAAACTGCTCATTCCCACAAGTTGTCTTGTCAAAACTAAACTCCACGCATCAAGAACAAACACGGATATCACAAACTAAATCCTACGAATAATAGAAGAATGTACTGTATAATAACCATAAATGTCAGCTACCTTCGCTGGGAAGGTGTACCGGTAATGCTCTTAATCATGGAATATCTAAACATGAGAAACAAAACTCAAGAACAAGGCCCATCACATGCTTGTCAATACATGTCAGATTAGACCACCCCCAACTGTCACGACGAGAAAGTAGGATAGTTTCCTGCATTCACGAGACCGAATATTTACCAAGGCTGTTATTCTGAGTACTGTTACTTCTACTGCTAACTTGTCAAAGGTCAAACTGTATGCATTGTTGGGATATGGTTCAAACTGTTTCTAAGTGTCTAACAGCTCCAAGTTGAGCTGGTCGTGGTGAAGCGAGGCAGCGAGTTTGAGATGGGTAAAAATTTTGCCAGTTAGGGTCAGGACAGCGGCACGGACGAGTAGACTCTTCTTCCTTAACCTGAAACTGTGCTTAGGCTATACTTAAGACTGTGCTAGTGAATATGTAAACTGACTAACTGTGCAATATGTGAACCAAGTACCGTGTCTGTAGCTATCCACAACTGCATTTATTTACTGGCCTGATGACTGGAAATAAATACAAGCGCTGGAATGTTGTGTACCTGTGATCCTTTGACTCGGGCCTGAATGCATACTGATGAGTGGAAACCTGTGTCCAAGGTCTACTCGGTAAGAGAAGTGCTGGAAGGTACCAGGATAACTTCTGACACTGGCGCCCACCGTGGGGCCCTAAGTCAAATGGTGTGTGGATGAAAATCAACAGAACACAGGGTCCTCGAACCACAGCCTCACTAGCCAGAGACAAATTATGAGACTTGAATTACCATGTTACCAATTGCAAAAAGTACCATCATATAAGTGTTAATACTGAACAACCACAAGCACAAGCGTACACAGCACAGTATAACACTCCCAGTGTCTTCACAATGAACAGATGTTCAATGGATAGCCGTTCTGCTGCCGATTTGAAGGATGAGGCTTTGAGTCTTGGCCTCCCCGATCCCAAGGACATTTCTGACTATGTTCTAAAGGCACAGGCAAGTGAACGGCCAGCGCGTGCAGAACATCGTAACCATGACCATGCAGAAAGAGAGGCGGAGATTCAGAAGGCAGACAGAGTTGGAAAGAGAACGTTTGAAGCCTGAGTCGGAGCAAGGAGATGCAAAGCGTGAAGACGAACGTTCGAGTTTTTGGTCATTAGCAAACCCTAGAACTTAGAGCAGCTACTCCAACCACGCCTTTTATTTTGCCAAGGATGCAACTTCTGTTCCCTAACGAGCTGGACCAGGCGGTAGCATGCTTCACGTACTTCGAGGAGCTCTCCGTGGGAAACCAATGGGATGATCTTACAAAACCTCAGTACCTCATTCAACTCTTTCATGACAATGGTCAGGATGTTTTTTTTACAAACTGGAATCCGACGAATGTCTCACCTGTAACGACATGAAAGCCGCATTGTTATGGGACTTTGTATGTATTCTGGAGGAGACTCGAGAGAGTTCACCATAGCCTACCTGGAGGAGAATAAGACCTGTAATATATTCGTTTCACGCGCACTATATCAAGTCGTGGCAACGGTTGAGTGAACTCCCTGACACTAGGGACGAAATTATCAAACTGATTATTCTCACCCAGCTTCCTCATTCATTTCCTAAGAGCCTAAGGGCACAACTTCAAATAAACATGATCACTGGTCTCAAGGAAACAGTGGAAAAAGCAGACACATGGCTGAGGCGTATGGGTACCAGGCTTGGGTGAAACGAGAGGCTGACAAGAAGGCCGTTACGACAGTCTGTCTCTAAGCCAAACAGTGATGCTTTCATCAGGAAAACATCTCAAAAAGCGCCACGTGATGTCTAGTTCACAGATTTCCTCCAGTACCAAGAAGTCTGTTAAGTGAAAACTACCTGGCATGCAAACCTCTGCCGATGCAGTAAACGAGGAGACGGAACAAAAGCATTCCATCAGTTCTGCAGCAATACACGTGTTATGATGTTCTACAATCCCCAGCTCATTACTACTTGGCAATCTCCCAACGGTAGTAGGTCACATACAGAGTCAAGAGGCAATCATTATGTGTGATACCGGCTCTACTGGATATGCTGTCAAGGTGTTCGTATGTGAAGACTACTATACTGGCTGTCATGTTATCCTGAGGATGACTGACGGTTGGTTTCAAGACCAAAGTACCTGAAGCACTGGTCACGTGTAAGTCTCCATACTTCACTTGGCTTCTCGCAGCAGCAGCAGTTATGAAGCAGTCTGTGTGTGTGACTTCGTCCTTGGTAATCCTCTGTCGTTTCACGGTAGAAAAATAGTCACACAAACGAGAAGGCAAAGTGTAAGAACAAGGTCAAGAGGAACAAGCCCAGGCAGGTCCATGTCTACTTGAAGTTCTCAAGAGTTGCATGATGATCCTTGCATGGCCAGGAATTTTCACAGTGCAGCTGTTCAGATCTCTGCACCCGATACTACCAGAGCATCAGTTCGGGCATCAAACCCGGCATGGACGGGTAGACTCTTCTTCTTTAACCTAAAACTGTGCTTACACTTAAGACTGTGCTAGTGAATGTGCAAAATTACTAAATGTGCAGTAAGGAAACCAGGTACTGTACCGTGTCTGTAGCTATCCACAAATGACTTGTATTTATTTGCTTGGTGAATGGAAATAATTATAAGTGTTGGAATGAAACTTGTGTATCTGTGATCCTTTGACTCGGGCCCGAAACAATTACTGCTGAGCGAAAATCTGTGTCCAAAGTCTACTCCGTACATGGAGGTGCTGGGAGATGCCAGGATAACTACTGACACCATCTAGAGGGAAAAAAAACACAAAAAAAATCCCGCACTGTAAAAGTCCCCTTGAAAACTACTACCCTACCTTTACCCAACCCAACAATAAGCACTTAGTGGTTGGTGGTGGCGACCATCATCACTCACTTAATATAGTGCTGCCTACTCGTACTTCTTCCTACGGTGAGTTTGCACCGAGTGAGAAGCCTGATGGTTTACTGTAACCCAGGACACCATTTTACAACCTTGAGTGGTACCCATATAACCAAATACTGGGGTGATGTGGAGCCTACTACGATATTCCTGTTAACTGGGAGGAGTGATGCAAATGAGACATCCATCCATGAAGGAACCGAACCTACACACTCTTCTTCACGCCTCGTGAAGGCGAGGAGCGAGAGGTCCACCGCAAGAAACCGGTTCACCGCGCAGAATGGCCCTGCAAGGGTGATTGCTTACCTTCAGTTTATAGGTCTAATAGGTCAATCAGAGCAGAGATGTTCTACTGCTATTACAACTATTACTACCATACTAACCATTTAATTCACAGCCTCAAAAGTCATCCTGACTAAATTGTACACTACAAGAACCATACCTATTTATACATCCTTCCCAGAAAGATAAGTTTACCTAGCCAGACAGCGATGTAACTATCACCAACACAATGCAGCTAATAACCCACTCGGCCTCACTCCAATATTTCTACTATAACCTCACAACGCTTCTTATCTTTTGGACTTTAGCTTCACGACATAGGTAATACCTCAACGTAACCTATTAAAAAAAAAAAAAAAATGGGAGCCAAAGGCTGAAGTGGTCTGATATCTGCAGTCCATCGGGTTTACATCTACATGAGAAAGATGGACCACAAAAATATGTATCGTATGTCCATGTGTCAAAGCAATACATGCGTAAAGTCATAAGTACCGTATCGGAATGCATATGAACGAGGAGAAAACTCTGACTACTTACAATAGGATGGTTGACCAGTGACTATTAAAAGAACACGAAAAATAAGCATGTCAATAATGAAATACAATAAGGCAGGCAGGAAAGATACACACACACACACACACACACACACACACACACACACACACACACACACACAGTGAAAATACATGGGATATAACGAGACTCATTATACAGTATAGCCCAGCTAAATGACAGTGTATTTACTCACCAAACTAATAAGACCGTCGTAGCGGGACATCAACAGGCACCTTGCAGCTACACTGACCTGTCGATGATAAAATACCCATGTATGTAACACACGAATGCCAGTGATTTCAAAGTATTTTAACATAACACAAAATTGGTAATCACTACTGTTTTTTCATTAGTAACAGTGTAAAAATGTTTGGAAACAAATTTAACGTGTGTGTGTGGGGGGGAGAGGGAGCAAACTACCCTGGCCACAGGCTTCACAGCCCGTTCGCTAAGGCCCAGCAATCCTTCTACATACTGCACTCCTCCATATGCCACCGCTTCGGTGCTAATACCCACCGTCCATGCTGAACACATGCTAGAGCTGTCTGGTGCAGGACTGGTGTATTGGTGCTAGCGAGTAAATTTATACGGACGGCGGGTCATCTGGAGGATCGGTAAAATCTGCGTTAACGAAATTCAGCCGGGAATAGAACCTGAGTCCACTGGGACTGCAATACACCTCTCTATCGATTCGGTTACCGCCTCGTCGCTATAGACTCGCTGTTAATAATGCGTTGGATTTGGTTTGACCGACATCCACACAGAACCCCATGAGGCTTATCCACTGCGACAATAGACAATAAAGAATTCAAGCTCCGTCCTGTTTATGTCGCTCACCCAGTATGATGGGCCCAACATGAATTTTTGAGTGAAACTATTGGCTAAGTTGCCATATAATGTTCCAGTGTATGAAAAACTGAAGGCAGGAAAAGGGTTATTATGATTTATAATTACGGAACTACAAATGTTTTAATATTCTTTGTAATTTAAGCTTGCATAATGGCTTTACTCATGTCTACAGTCTCAAGCAAGCATGACCAAAGGAGACTTGCTTCCTTAAGTTTCCTTTCTATTTCGTCACTTGACAAGGAACAGATTATCGGTTGTGAGAGATGGAATCACCCTTACAAACTCGTATAACTGTACTGTATACGCTACGTGTGTTCACAAACATTACAGATAAAAAGAAAAAATGACAATAAGGATGGAGAAAACTAATGGCGAGTGTATGCTGAACTGATGTACACGCCCACATTATGTTCAGTTTTTCACTACACTGATAAAAGATACCTTCTTTTATGTCTGTCTATAGCCAGATACCTAAATCCCGGAAGGAGTGCCCACACACCAATCGTCTCCATGTCACCCTGTTCTACGCTAAAGGAAACACAGAATGGCCATTTGTTTGTTGAAGTTTCCCTACTGACTGCAACAGAGTTTACACTGACGTCATCTATTTGGATGCGCCGCCATGGGGGAGAGTGAGCAGCGTGAACAGTGAATTGAAACTACATGGAGATTTATTTCAATTTTTCAAATATCAGGACTTACTAACACACGGAAAAGTCGATCCAGAGCTTCTATTGTGTACAAGGATGACTGAAGAAGAGAAGGTGCGTTATGCTTGAAAATTAAGAGTAACTGGTGAAGATCCATACTTAATGACCTATTTGTCCAGTGACTGGGATGTGCTCTCTGAGTTATGTTGCCTGGACATTGTTAATTATATGATATTTTCACCAGGGCCATACGCGGACGATGATCCTAAGTTATGAGTGTCTTGAAGATTACAATCAGATGATCTGCATCCTCGGGGGTGGCTCACCGCTAGGTCTACATGTAGGCACAGTACGTTGGCTTGGCCAAATTTTCAAGTGGTAAGGGGCCTAATGAGGAGGCCAAGGGTCTGACTAGGGAGCCCGGGCTCCTGCAGGCCCATCTACAGCTAACTTAGACCATTATTGGTCCTACAGTATCTAATCCCCCCTTTTTGTGGAGACTTAGCTAAGCCACTCTCTCAGTGTGCTACCATACTATCCTTTTAAAATAACCAAGGAACATTGTACGATGTAAGATACTTAACGAATTAACTTATCAATGACAAAATGAGCTAAACAGACCCTGATATCCAAATTTCAGCCGAACAAGCCATATGCGTCTATTCAGTTTTAAAGTATTTTCTCCCTGATTTCGATCTATCTTCGGAAACCTGGAGTATTTTAAGTGTTTCGGCCATTTTTATTATGCCAGCCGCGTACGATGTAAGAAAGCAAATTTTCACGCAGAGTATGAAAGGCAGCCAGCTTGCCGTGTTGGTTATTACTGTCATGACGTATACCGGATTGGACAACGTCATGTGAAACCCCTCAATGAAAAGACACACGACCATGAGCTACTCACCTAAGTGGGAAACAGTATCCCAACCTGCATACACCTTATACATTAATAGGAGGGATCATTACGAAACAAGAGCGAGCTTTAATACAATGCAGCTATACCTCTAACGTTCGATGCTCCTCTCCATCTATTGTTACTAGTTGAACGACTCCCAGCTCGTCCAGAATTAACTGGTCTAGCTTTGGCGGAGTTCACATTTATGAGGGAGTGTAACATTCTGATAGTTACCCGCAAAGAAAATTATCACAGTCTACCATAAAGCGCATTTTCTTTCATACTACCTGTTAAAAGAAAATGACAGTTTTGGGAGTAACCACGGAATGAAAATACTACAGCTACTATTACAATACTATTCATCAGGGTTATTTCTCGGCACAGGCGGACAAGGCAACGATTTAGGACCCCAAGCCTATCAATGGATCCCATAATATGTCTTTCCATAGCAACGATCAGGTCCAGAAATCACAATCACATAGTCAGTTCCATCTCATTAAAACAGATTTTTGATAGGCAAGAAGAACGAAAGACACGGAGAAGCTTCTGCACTTTTCTTTCATTATTCTTGCACAAGCAGACTGAAGCGCTGGTCAGTTTTCCTCCAATTTCATAACTGGTTATGCAGAAAGAGCAAGAGATAGGAGGCTTCTACACTCTCTTTTGTCGTTCCTGCAAAAACAAAGACAAATAAAGCGTCTACTCTCTCCTTGTCCTTCCTACAAAGACAAAGGAAGGTTCTATACTCTCCTTGTCCTTGCTGCAGAGAAGACACAGGAAGATTCTACACTATCCAAGTCTTTACTGGAAAAAAAAAAAAAAAACTTGGAGATTAAACACACTCCTTATCATTCCCAGCAAAAACTGACAGGAATTTTATTCTTTCCTTGCGCTTCCTTTAAAAATAAAGGAAAATTTTTTTACAAAAGAGGGAAAGTTCTTCACTCTCCTTGTCCTTCCTACAAAAACAAAGGAAAATTTTGCTCTCCTTGTCCTTCCTACAAAAACAAAGGAAAATTTTACTCTCCTTGTCCTTCCTATAAAAATAAAGGAAAATTTTTACACTTTCCTTGTCTTTCCTGCAAAAAAAAAAAAAAAAAAAAAAAAGGTCTACACTTTCCTTGTCCTTCCTACAAAAAGAATGGGATATTCTACACTGTCCTTTTCCTTCCTGCCAAACAAACCCCACATACGACAGGTAGTTGATCGTAAGCTTCCAATATTCACTTCTCTATGGATTTTAACTTTGGGTATCCGTTACTTAGACTGAGGTGTTCTAACCATTACGCCCTGGATAAAGAAAAGAGAGAGAGAGAGAAAAAAATGAGATAGGCAACAGGGGTGGGTGAATCCTGCGCGGCCGTCATGCACACTTTCCATACTTTATTCTTGCTAGCTCCAAACGATTATATTCTTGAGATGCGGTACCAATTACATATACATAGCATTCATTAACCTCTTACAAAGTAGAAGTCCTTCCTAAGTTCCATGAAACCGTTTAGCGACAGAGAACAGAAAATAGTAGAGACGTCACCGAACTGAAAGGATTAAGGTTGTATTATTAAAACAGAGTGACAAAGAGGTGAACACGTCTCCAAGTTTTTGCGATAATTTCTGAAATGATGTTACCTGAACTGTTACTAACTACACTCGTCCCAAATTTTTTACGATGATCATTTTTAAACAACTAATAAACCCTGTCTAACCTTTCTATATCGTTGCTAACTACACTGTGTGATGTGGGATGCTGGTTAGTCACATCTGACATGGTTGCTCCATTAATGATCGTTAAAAATAAATGAGATGGCATAAACTTTCGAGCACTAACTATATTTCCTACGATGGTGGTGGATATGAAAGGTAGAACAGCACAAGCCAGCTAGACTGTCTACGAGTGGTTCGACTCTACTTACCCGAAACCATGTAATCGACAATTCGAAACGCGTCACAGGGTTTTGTCCAATGTTCAGAGTGTTAACGCAACACCACGAACTCTGTGCTTCATTTTGTCTTAGTGACAAACAATTGGAGTCGCCTATTGCTAATGGATTACTTCTACTGCTTTCAAAATACAGGCAAAATATCAGCCCCTTCAATCCTATGACGTATTTTGTACTTTGTTCTTACTACCATCAGAGGATTTTATTCAGCATTGGGAGAAATGAGGTTGTGATGGAATAAACAGATTCTATCCCCGTCACTACAAATGAACTCGGCAAGGCTTCATAAAATTATCTAGGTAGAATGAAAATGGCATCGTAGTTAACGGAATGAAAAACGGAAAATAAAAAATAGCACAAAGGAAATACGGATATTACTATAGCGCACACATTCAAGGAAAGGAAAACATTCAAGCGCATCTTCCACCTGTACAACGCATCCTCCATTTACGGCATCAGACGACTAAAACGCTTCACTAAGCTCGTTTGTTGACAGAGGCTTCAATGAACATATTCTTAAACAACCCCTGTTTCCCCCTCCTAGCCTTCAACTTTCTACCTCCGACACTCAGTTTTTCCTCCACGTGTCGATCTCCCTCCGTCCTCCCCCCTTCCCTCAGTCCTCCCCTCCTCAGTTTTGCCACGAACACCCTTCCACTCATTTTCATTCTACTCCAGCATATGCTAAATTCTTGTTCCGCTGCTTATGGTTACTAGTTAAAGATGTGTCAGCAACAATAATCGGCTACTTCGTCACGCCTGCTGAATGGCCATGCTCTGTAAGTTGCCTAAACTACACACATATCATGGCGTCCCA